>NW_020837950.1:13022920-13137892 GCF_003676395.1 Aethalodelphis obliquidens | reverse complement strand
GTGTGTGTGTGTGTGTGTGTGTGTGTGTGTGTGTGTGTGTGTGTGTGGGGGGGCTTCTCTGCAAAGATCTGTGCCTACTGAATTGTAGGGAAGGAAAAACCAGCCTCAGGGAGTTGCAGAACGAAGTCACCTATATGCCTACTGCGTGAAAGGAACTAAAATCTGCCACATTGCCACTGAGAAAGGACCCCAAGCTCTGGGCCTCCGCAGGTCTGAGAAGGCCCTGAAAGCTGTGCGCTGTGTGGAGGGAGAAGACACGGAGGCCCAGACAATGAGCTACCTTGGGTCCAAAACCTGCCTGAGAGAACAGGAATTTGTACAGTTGGTAGCAAGAGAATTAGAATGTACACTGCGGGAAGGGAGGGATGTGGTTTTTTCACTGCATCTCTGTCTTCCAGAACAGTGCAGGTGGACACTTGGCCTTCAGGTACCTTCAAGGAGGCGCTCACGTGGACAGAGCCTATTAACTTATGGTGCACTCTGACAAGGGCTTTGAAGTCAGATGGAAAAGAAATAATACCTTTGGCACTGCATGGCCCGAAGCCCAGAGTGAGATTGGGGAGGAGTTCTGAGGCATGCACTAGTTCTGGAGTAACTGAGTGCTGACAGATCACTTTTACTCCGGGGTGTAGCATTCTTTCGCTTTTTTCCCTTTCTTGACCCAAACTGTAATTTCTTAACCTGGGAAAGAAAAGTTGCAGCAGGGGAAGAGGGCTGGCTGGCAACAATTTCCTTCCTAGTAAAAGAGAGAAGAAGCAGAAAGTTGACATTTGCCTATACTTTGGATTTGCATATAGATTGTAAGTGATATTCTCTTGTTAATGGTGTTAATTTACGGAAAAACATTGTTTTGGCCTTGGTTCCAAATACATGTGAAATTTCACTCTGAGGCACGTGCTCCTGTTATTTTATTTTATTTTTTTGGGTTTAAAATGTTGATATCCCAGGGTATTTTTCTAGACCAGTAGAAAAGACTTAACCAAAGTTTCCTCTAAAATTACCATGCAAACACCTCTGCCTTCCCGCTATTCCAGAGGAAAACCTCCATGCATTGTGAATGTTTAAAAGATGTAGTCAGGAGAGCCAAGATGGAAATGGTCAAAATGGTGAATTGATGGCAATCGTGTTCTTTGGATTTTCATTCTTGTCAGGGTTTCCCCTAATATAGAGTGATACCTATGTATCCCCAATAAAAAATGGTACCTGTATGTTGAGTTGGCATATTATAAGAAACTTAAGTAATCTTCTGGAACATTCCTCATTTCTCATAGCCCATCAAAAATATTTTACTTTACATTTGCCAACACTCTAGTGCGAGTAATTCATATTTTTATTCACCCTGAGTGGAGTTCCCTCTATGTGCTAGGCATAGGAAACAAAGTTGAAGACCCACCCTCGAGTAACTCAGCCTGGTAAGCAAGACCTTACCTTCTGTCGTATGTGGGTTTATATCTGGAAGTGACAGGAAGAGGAAGAAAGGTTTGATCCGTCTGGATGAGTTGGTACTTGGTCAAGAGCCCAGGCACTGGATACAGGCTGCTAGGATTGAATTCTGGCTTCACCATTTTCTAGCTGTATGGCTGGGGCAAGGTTCTGAACCTATCTTAGCCCCAGTTTCAACATCTATATAATATGGGAGAATAATGGGACCCACATGATGGATTTTTCCCCCCTCTGAGGATTCCATGGGCTGTACCATAGCGAGCACTCAATGTGCGTGGGCGATGGTGATGGTGGTGGGGCAGGTGGAGTGAGCATGAGGGCAAGGAGATGGAGAAGGCTTCACCGAGACCATAGGGTCAGGAACTCAGTGGGTAAAGGGGGAAAATGTGAAAGAGTGAAGAGCATTCCAGCTGGGGCCCCGTGCTGTGTTTTAACAAGCCCCCAGGTGGTTCTGAGACACAATGAAGTTCAAGAACCACTGAGCCGTGGTAAGCTGTGGATTTCAAGTAAGGGAAGGCCATGCTTGGATTTTCATTTTTGGAGAGAACACATTGGTGGCTGTAGGAAAGATGGATTAGGGGCAGGAGACAGGGGGCAAGGACAATGGGTTAGGAGTCTACTGAGTCCAAGTGAGGGATGATGGGGACTCGAGCCTGGGTCACGGTGGTGGGAATATGCAGAAAGAGAAAGATGCACAGTATGTGACAGCGGTGAAACAATGGTAGTGGTAGAGCGGGTACTTAGAACACACTAAAGTGTAGAATCGACCAGGCTTAATAATTGGATTCAGGGGTGGGGAAGCGGAATATGAGTCCAGGGATAGTGAACACAGGACTGTGGGCGCCGATGACTAAATGGTGCCTCTGCCCTCTTGCTGAGACCTCTCATTTGCCCCTCCCTTTCCCTCCTTCATGGCTGCCAAGATGACTGACAGCACAGATCGGCATGCTTGCAGGAGGTCTGGTTCTCCTCTGGAATGCACTGCTCTCTCCAGCCACAGCCATCACCCCCCCCAGGGCCCCCCACAGCCAAGGGAGTCATTCCACCAGCCAGCGGTTACTGCCGCATAGGCCGATGAGTCACCCTCCCAGAGCAGCTGGTGGCCTACATACTTCTCTCGTCTACAGCTGGGGAGCACTTTCAGGACCTGCCCCTAACCCCCCCAAAAACATTTTGACCTACCCTCCAGGGAAAGCTCCTTTGGCAGAGACAGTCACCCACACATCTCCAGGATGGGAGGATCTCTAGTTCAAAATTATACTCAGATAGCTGTTCTGTCTACATTTTAACTCAGATTATTAACTCATTATTACTTTATTATTGCCACATCTCAGGTAGAAAGATTGAAGGAAGGAAGGCAGTAGCGGCTCCTGTTCAGAGTGATACATCTTTCCTTTAAAGTCATGTTTCTCAAAGTGTGGTCCACGGACCACCCCCTGCACTTGAACTTTGGGTAGAAATGCAGATTCCTGAGTCCTACCCTAGCCCTATTGAGTCACTGGGGGATTGGGGGGGGGTGGAGTTAGAAACCAGGGAATTTATATTGTTAATAAGCATCCCTCATGAGTCTTCAATTACCTGAAAAGTGATAGTGGTGGCGCGAGAATTCCTTTTGTAATATTTCTGACCCACCATGCAGCTGGAATGACCTCACAGTCCCGTGGGCCTTTTTTAGCTTGCTTGAAGGAAGGCAGGGCCTCACGTCCTGGGGGAGGACACTCATTCTAGAGCTACCAGCTCAGGGCTCTTGCTGTTCAGTTCATCTCCTTGAGACATTGGAGGCAGCATGCAAATAACGCACACGTACATGAAAAGAAGTCCAACCTATCTGTTTAAAAAGACATGCATTCTCATATTCAAAACAATAGTGATGGCTTACATTGCAATATTCCTCTTTCAAAAGACAAATTTGATGTGCTCCCAAACTCCAAATAGTAGTATTGACTTATCACCCATAAAACATATTTTTAAATCGTTTTACTTGGTTGGAGTAAAGAATTTCTCCTAAATGATGTCCTCTCTCACATTTTCCCCCTATTCCCCATGACTGACCAAGGTCAGCCAAGCAATCTGTGCCGCTGGACCAAAGGTAACTGAGCCCCTGATGACATCACAGGAAGGTACCATCGTCTATGTGCTTTGAACTGCGAGGAACATGGATGCGCAATAGGCATGTAGGTTCAAAAAGGATACCGAGAAAGAAATTAGTTACAGGGCTCTGGATAATTGGGTTTGGTTTCCTTGCTCAGCAAGTATTCATGGAGGCAAGTATTCCTTGAGTTAAGGGCTAAGGGGATATAAGGTGGAAAAGGCACGAGCCACACCCTCGCAGAGCATAAAGTAAGGCTGGTAAGATGAGACACACACTTCAAAATTCAACACCAGTACAAAGCAGTAAATGTTAACGAGTGGCTGGACATCAGATGCTGGCACTGTTCAGGGAAGAGGGAGAGAGGTCATCCAGGGCTGGAAGTGAAGAAGGACTTAAAGCTGCCCGGAAAATTTGTGGAAGATAGGGAGGGACAGAAAGAAGTGATGGAGCTGTAGGTAGAGGCCAAGTGAACAAAAGGCACAGTGTTGGTAAAAGTCCGTACTGCGGACAGTTAGTAAATGGCTCTGGATGAAGCGTGGGGCTATGGTGGGGAATGGTAAGAGATGAAGTCCAGGCTTCATTTCTAAACATTTGCCAGATACTTATAATGTGTCAGGCACTATATTCAGACCTTGACTGACATTTTGTTTAAGCCTTACAAGTACACCAAGGAGTTGATATTATCCCATGTTCCGTTTTAGTACAAAAAGACTGGGGCTCAGAGAGGCTCATAACTAGCCCAAAGTCACACAGCAAGTGGATGGAGGAGCCAGGGCGCAAGCCCAGGTCTACTTATGTCCAAAGTTTGTGTGGTTCATCGGGGTTCTTTCTGTCCTTTTCCCCCTTCTCCAGATCATAGTGCTGCTTGCGGGAGAGGCTTAGCAGTGGGGATAAAGTGAGGCCAGGAAGTTGGGTGCTCCCTCCTGGCTGGTGACCCATAGCCTCTGCCTGGCGAAAACTGTGTTTCTTGTCCCACCCACATGGCCTTGGGAGTGGTGCCAAGGCCAGGGAGGGGTGAGCCAATACTCCCTCTTTGGCCCTCTTGGTCCATCTGCTTCATGTGTGTATTTTTGAGAACCTTGATATGTACTTCCTAAAAAACAAATAAACGACAATAAGATCTTACCTACTCTATGCTAATCACTCTGCACACTCTACAGCCCTAGTTAGATTTTAGTTCAATGGTAACTGAAGACTCCCTCCAAATGAACTTTTTTTCAAAAGTTAGTTCATTCGTCTTTCATAATGAATCCCGGGGTAGGCACTTAAGGGCTGGCTGTATGATGGCCCTCTCCAGCTTCACAGGAATCCAGGCTTCTTTCTTCTTGTTCTTCCACCATGGTTAGTGTGCTGCCTCCTGACCCAAGAGGGCTGCTTGAGCTCTGCCATCACTTCTACATTCTAACCAGCACAAAAGGAAGAGGATAAGAAGGCATTTGTTTTTCAGTTTAAGGACCTTCCCTAGAAGTTGACCACCATGTCTCCATATGTAACTCAGTGCCAGAATTTAGTCAAATGGAACAACTAACTGCAGGGACACTCAGAGATGCAATCTTTATTTCAGACGGCCATGTGTCCAGGTAAAAATCCATTACCTGGATTTTTTTCTAAAATTCCATTAGAAAAAAAGAAGGGAATAGACATTATCGGTGGACATGTAGCAGCCTCTGCCACAATCCTGTTAACTTACTTGATCTTTATTATCACACAGTCCTGTGAGGTGGTTATGATCATCATCCTCATTTTAGAGATGAGGAAATCAAGGCTCAGAGAGGTTAACTTGTGGAAGGCTATGAACGAAGGAGTTGGGACTGAACAGTGTTTGGCTGCCCCCTAAGCCTGTGTGACCCTCTGACAGAATGGAAAAAGTGGATTGTACGGTCACTCATGCCTAGGCTACGTGTGCTTTTTCTCTTTATTTTTCCTAGCTAAGATGTAAGCATACCCTTTATACCTTAATTCAGCTAAGAAAGAGTTAACGTTTTTCAAAATAAGTGTGGCTAGGAAACCTAGGAGAAAAAGAAACCCCAAGGTAACGAAATGGCTGGGCATGGCTGGGCGGAGAAGCACAGATTTGGTGTCCTGAGATAAGGGCCAGCTGAGGACTGGCTGGCCTGGGCCAGCACAGAGGATGTGCAGGCTCAACTTAAAGGGCACGCAGGCCTCTGCGCTTTGCCTGGCCTTCAACCAGCTGTCCTTGAACTTGCCTGAGGCATATTCATCAGCTAGCTGTTCCCTCTGGCTTGATGGGATATTTGGCTTCGATCTAGCCTGGTATCTGGGCCTTCCCCTCACTGCCATCTCTGCCCTGGCCCCGGCTCACTGAAAGCTGCGGTCTCTACCTGCTTATAAAGCTGGGGTCCTAGTGTACCACCACCAGCCATGTGTCCAGGCCAAGGGAAAACCTCTAGCTTGCAGTGAATTAGCACAGCAGAGGTGACAGCACACTCCAGCTTAATGAGTGTCCAAGACACAGTAAATCTTTTCCCCCTCTCAGGTTACCCAGACTTTTTCCCCCAGGTGCTCTCTGCAGATGGTTCAGGCACTCCACCGGCAACCTGAGCAATGATTAACTGGAGAAAAGATAATACCCGTCCGTGTAGCAGCAATGATCTCTACAAAAGGCTGGTGCTCACACAGCCTGAGAGCGCTTTTGTTTCTGAATGATTCTCTCGCTCTCATATTTTCTCTCCCCCTCCCTCCCTCCCTCCCTTCCTTCCTTCCTCCCTCTTTCTTTCTGTTTTTCATGCAGTGTGTGCGTGCGTGTGTGTGTGTGTGTGTGTGTGTGCGCGCTGCTATAGGAGAGCAGACAGTGCCTGCACACAGTCCAGATGGGATTCTGTGTTCGTTGTGATGCCCACCTGCTCTAGGAGAAGGGAGCATGCTCAGAAAAGGCTTCCTGGAGCACATGGTCTTGGGGACCCCAAATAAGTAGGTATGGAGACAAGAAAAGTCTTCCAGAAACAGAATGATTAGTTCTCTGGTTCCTCTTGCACACTGCAGTCTCTTTTCCTTTGTTTAGGCGTCACGCTCTTCTACAAAGAAATCAACAGCTACTTCTTTTTTTTTTTTTAATAGTGACATTTATTATTATTTTTTAAAATTAATTAATTTACTTGGCTGCGCCGGGTCTTAGCTGTGACATGTGGGATCTTGGCTGTAGTATGCGGGATCTAGTTCCCTGACCAGGGATCAAACCCGGGTCCCCTGCATTGGGAGCGCGGAGTCTTAACCACTGGACCGCCAGGGAAGTCCCAATCAACACCTACTTCGAGGCTAGGAAAGACATCCAAGATGACAGCGAGCTCTGCTTCTCTCAAACCTGCCCCGCCTGGTTAGCTGAGATTCATGGCTTGTTTGAGAAAGGAATGATTTAGGATCTTGTGCAGCTGTTTTTCTCTTTATAGAAGTTTTAGGCTTTTGTGGGGAGGCAATATTCTGGAATGAACTGAGTTCTTCCACATCCCCATTCAGGCCTTTGGGACTGGGGAAGCCTTGGCCGGGGCTGTACACCTTCCAGACTTAGATGCAAATAACTTTATCAGGCCCTGCCCCCCGTAACCCTAAATGTGAAACAAGAAAACACTGCTGACTTCCACCCCTCCAGCATACACAGCCATTACCCAGATTGGGTGTCTATCTATCTGTTGTACTGAAAAGAATAGATGCTTTGTTCTCCCTTCTGTGTTGGAACAACTTTTATTCACACTGACTCGTGAAGGCACCGGACACTCCTTTGGGACCTTGTTCATTTTCAGGGTTTACATTAGAGTCTTGAATTCAACACTCAGATATCACTGATTGTATGAGTCGTCAAAATCTTTTTTGTTTATGAAGCGTGCAGTGAAACAAAAAACAAAACTAATGTCTCTGTGTAGCTGGAAAGAGCCCCAAATGTGTCACTCACCGACCAAATTTGGCTTCTTTCTGGAAGTTATGGTACATTCCGACATCTTATTATCCAGGCTCTAAGAAGACTTGCCAGGTCGGTAGAAGAATGAATGACACTGATTTTCTTTTCCTATCATGCAGGTCAACTCACGACTCCTCATTTTAAAATGACAATTTAAAAGATGTTTTAAACCATAACTTCAAGACAAAACCTGATCACTGCAAAGGGTTTCATGTTAGATCCATGATCTGTAACCTTCAAAGCAGGTTCACTGCAACAAATGGTTTAAGTACTTTTTTCATTCAGCATCTCTTTATCAAGCATTTATCATATAAATAGATTTATGATACATCCTGTTGGGAATGATAAGATATACAAGACCTTGGCTTTGGCCTTAGAAGCTAACACTCTGGTAATCATAATGACTGCTATCACTGAGCAGGCCATCTGTGCCAAGCCCTTCAGCTACCCTCAGGATAGCTGGAAACCCTGTCTGTTACCAGAGAATCAGAAGGCTGGAAGGAATTAGGTAGCTGTTCAAAGTGTATAAGAGCCAGAATTCAAATCCAAGTCCAGGTGACTCCAAAACTCATTCCATCCCCACTATTCTCTGCTGCCTCTCAGTTTATCCAGGGAGGCTTATCCATCAGACTCTTATCAGGAGACAAAAAACCAGATCCCTTATTTGCAGCTGTTCACAGGTAAATGAAAGATGAAAAGGGAAGTCTTCAGGTATCGTGGGGGTGACTGCAGCAGGAAGTAGCTACTGCCCCCAGGCTGAGGAAACAACAGGAAGAAGTTGCATTATTAAAACTTAGAAATTGAGAGAACAGGCCCCATGGAACTGAAACTTGGGCCTCTGAAGAATGGATGCTACTTGCTGGTGTTGGCGTCTCTGAGCTCAGAGGAGTGTGGGACTCAGACTCGGAGAAGCCCTGTGCCGGCCGATGTCTTGGAGGCTGACCCAACAAAGCAGGTTCTAAATGTCCGGAAAACTGCAAACTGGATTCAGCTACTGCTCTGGGAAGCAACTGTCACTGCTGGAGTGAAGAAGCATTGCTGGGATGACAGTCCCACGACCAGGAGGCAGAGAGGAAGAAGCAAGTCTCTTCCTCTTTCGGCCTCACAGCCCCCCTCTGCCTTACAGCTACGTTGGCACAAACTAGCATGAGGCCCACTGTCAGAGCAGAGCTGCAGTCTGCAGGAACCCAGTTGCAGGCTAGAGAAGGGTGGGCTTCAAACTGAAAGACAGTTACTTAATAACTGGCCCAGGAGATAGGATATGGATATAAGAAGACATCACTCTAGGTACGATATGATCATGTCTCTGATGACTGTACTACACATTGTAAATCCTACAGAACTGAGAAGAGAGTTAGTGGTTATGTGCAAGGCTCTTGCTATCCCTGGGGGCAGGGACTATATCCTCTTTATGCCTTCAGCCCCAACAGACCTCTGGCAATAAAAAGATGCCCGGCAAGAGCTGGTTAAATAAAAGAATAATTCTATCGCAATAAACCGTTATATGTATTTCGCTGCTGGAGGGTTTTTTTTTGTTTTTTTTTTTTTTTGCGGTACGCGGGCCTCTCACTGTTGTGGCCTCTTCCGTTGAGGAGCACAGGCTCCGGATGCGCAGGCTCAGCGGCCATGGCTCACGGGCCCAGCCGCTCGGCGGCATGTGGTATCTTCCCGGACTGGGACACGAACCCGTGTCCCCTGCATCGGCAGGCGGACTCTCAACCACTGTGCCATCAGGGAAGCCCGCTGCTGGAGTTTTGAGGGCCAGTTCTGAATGCTGGGGGCTGTCCTTAGCCTGAACCAACCTCAAAATTGTGGAGGATAAAAGGAATTTGTTACCCTTAGTGAGAGCAGATTATAGTGGTCCTTGCTAAGGGTTGGGAGAGTTTGGGTCTGACTACGGGGAGCGGGTAACAGTACCCAGGCCAGCTTCTCTCAGCGCTGTGTTTCTATTCTATGATGTCTGGCTCTACCTATAACCCCAGAACCATCTTTTCTCTCTGGTTCCTCTCCCTCCCTTGCGTCTCACTATTATTAGCCCTTGGAACATGTTTGTTTGCCTGAAGTCATGGACACACACTCTTGTGTCATCACAGCACATGCTTAGAGATCTGGAGTGGAAGCAGAGGCAGGAGCCTGGGCCCTGGAGTTCTTTTCTTTAGTAACCACCATGGATGCCTGGCAGCCCAGCCTGTCAAGTCTGTGACAAGCTCTGGACGAGGACTTTGAGGCTCTCGTTTTACAATGATCTCATTTTACAGATACAGAGACTGAGACTCAGAGGTGGAGAGTAACCATCTTCCCCAAACTCTACAGCTGGTTAGCCAGTCCAGAGTTTTTGCACCGTGCCCTGTCTCCCTGCTTCTCCTTCCAGCACGTTTTTCAGTTGAATACAAATATTTCAGTAGAAATTACTCAATGGAAGGCACAGAGCTTTTGTACCTTGTCAGGGTCCCGAGTTGAGTTATATTAAATAATTTTCTTTTGGAAACTATTTGGGCATTCTGGATTAGTTTCATCTTAAAGGCTTTATTTAGTGTAACATAATACAACATGATATAGTAGAATCATATTTTGTTCTAAATAAAATTGTTAAATAATGCACACATATAAACGTGTATTAATAATAAAAGAAATAAACATGTATCTTCTAAATCCTTCAGAGCTGGGCTTTCCAACTGAATGACAATATTAAACACAAGCTTATTAAGGATTTTTCTTTAAGGATTCAGCATGCATCAGCAATGAATTGATACTTGGTGGAAGTTCCGTCAGTAGCCAAGATTTGTTCTGCTGTTTCATTCCACTTAGATCAGTGATCCTAACAGCCCCTGGCACCTGCCATCAGGACAAGCAGAAGCGACCGGAGGAGAGGAGGGTCAGGTGATCGGAGGTCTCTCAAGACCCTGAGAACAGCTGGGCAGGATCACAATCCCCCCTCACTGTCTGCCCGCCCCTCCAGTCCCTCAGACTGCCCCCCAGCACTCTTCTGACCTGGCCAGATTTAATTCTTAAGCTGACATTGCCATTGCCAGCATGGAACGTTCTATCCAGTTAAACCCACAGCAGTTCACGGAAAAGTTGTGGACAAACAAGGCTGAATGAAGACATTTCTTCCTGGCAGGTTTTCTTGAGCCTGTTGCCCGAATTCATTTCCACCTTTCCTGGATAGGTAGGGTTGTGGGCTAATGTGGGATCAGGGACGCAGTGAGCTTACCCAATAAGAGAATCATTCTAGTTGCCCAAAGATGTTTGAATGTGAACATTGTAACAAATGTGGGCCTTAATCCAGTCTGTAAGGCAAGAGGATAAAAGTTTAACCTAAAATTAATGTTTTAATTCTCTTTTGGGAAACCTGTTATACGTAAGTCCAGCATGAATAAGATAAAAGAGAGAAAAGGAACTATTCAGAGTTAAATATAAGACAAGATGACAATTGAGAAAAATAAAACATATTTTTCACGCACCCTCTGGTACTCTTTCCTTCCCATTAGCATTTTCAGTGCTGTGACTCCACAAAGACAAATGTATCGGTAGCTAACACATTATTTGGTGGTGGTGGGAGTACTGGGGTAGGGGGCAGGGGGAGTAAGAGCTAAAGTTTTCTCCTGATTATAAAAGTAATAAGATCTTGCTGTCGTAATCTAGAAAGTACCAAAAATGTAACAGGAGGAGAAAAATAAATGTTAATGTTATCATTAACATTTGTTATCATTCTGGTATTTCTCCTAACGTTATCATTCTGGTATTTCTCCTTCTAGATCATACTGAATGTACCATTTTACACAGCCTTTTTTCCTACACAAAGTATTTTAAATGTCTTATTTGAAAGCTGATATTTAAATCTATTGTGTGGATGCCTCATGTTTTTCTTCATTGTTCTCATTGTCATCCTTCCTTTTTTAAAATATTTTAAAACTGTTATAAAGAACTCTGAAATGAACATCTTTGTGCATCTAGTTTTTTCTGTTAGGAAAGATTCCCAGAAGTGAGACTTTTCAATTAAAACATAGAGGCATTTCTTAGGCTCTCTGTCTATTGCAAAATTTCTTTCCCAGCAGAAGATTGTATCTCAGAGTTCCTCTTGTAGTGTATGAAAGTATCAGTTTTGTACATACTCGTAGGCCTTGAGCATTTTCTCTTTTTGTTTTAAAGACGGATATGATAAAATAATAATTAAAAGTACATAGTTGCTGCTTTTCTTTATGTATATATTTGATTATTAATAAAGTTGAACATTTTAATTCAATATATATTAGCCATAAGGGCAGAGACTCTGTCTATTTTTCTTATTGCTGAATCCCTAGTGCTGAGAAGAGTGTCTGACATACAGAAGGCACCCAATAAATACTTTTAAAAATATATTTCTAACTTATAACCTTTGCTCACTTATCCATTCAGAAATAATGTTTTTAATGATCAGATATTTGAAAACGATAAAATCCTATGGTGGGAAGTCTACGATTTTATAACCCAGTTATAAAAAGTAGCCTGCAAGTTACATTCCCACGTGTGTGATATTGGTTTATGTTTCTAATTTTGGAATATTTATATAGTCTTGAGGACAGAATCATGGAAAAGCAGTCACTAAAATGAATTTGTATCCTGGCTTGACCAAGAGTTAACCACGTGACTTTGAATAAGTTCTGTAAGCTTTTAATACCTCCTCTGTAAATCAAAGCAAAATAAAAGTCAACAAATGTGTCCTTTTTTATTTTATGGGACCGTTGGGACAATATAATGGGATAATTATAGGTAACAGCTAAAGGTAAAAATTTTGAAATGCAAAACGTCATATGCAAATACAAGACCAAAGCACTAGTATTTCACTGTCAGAGTTTCTGTTCCAGGTCCCACTTTCCTCATTTATAAAAAGGGGGGAGGGCTGGGATTAGCATAATACCTAAGGTATAATAAATGTACAATATATATTAGTTGAATAACTTATTTCCAAAGTTCTTATTTTGACTCTATAATTCTGAAATGCCCCATAGGTTGAAAAAAAAACGTAAGAAACGTGGTTATGAAAAGTAAACCATTGCTCAAATATTTGAAGTAAAATCTGATTGCAAAGAATTAACTCAGAATAAAGGTTTCCTTCTGATCATCCCCCCCCAAAGAAAGCTTTAATATAATATGCAGAGCAGGTGATAGTATATACATAGGGAATAACCCCAAAGGAGGGAGGATAATTCAGATAGTACCTTATTTGCCCAATATTTGTTAGAGTAGCTAGCAAATTAGAAACAATTCAAATTCTCAAGAATAGGAGAATAGCTAAGCACACTAAATTATCTTAACATGATAGAACGCTCCTTAGTCAATGATGACAAATATATAATCTGTATCGTTATGTAAAAATGTGTATAGAAAGTAGTCGCAAGTGCAAAAATAGATCACAAAACAATATACACACTCAGGTTAGCGTTACATGAAAACATGTTGAAAACATATTTTTAAAGAAAAAAAAGAGCTTGCAATGAGGAAAGCAAACAGTACGTGCCCATCAAATTCTCTTTTTTCCTCCAAATAAAATTACCCAGCTGTGTCACTTTTATAAAGTCAAAAGCTTGCCATGAGTTTGCAGGATAGTTCAACAGTCTTATTCTAAATCATGATGGTTATAAAATATTGGTAGTTATATAACAAGCCAAAAGAGTTTCTCCACAAGAGATGCATCTTCTGTCCAGGCCTGTCCATTGCTTGACATTTCCTTTGACTAAATGATGATTAATAAGCTATATAAGCAGCGTGTCAGGTACTTGTATTTGGTTGTGGATGGGGAAATTATTTATAGTTGCCTGAAGCCAGTGTGGCTTGACAATTTAGAATCAAAAAATTTCTTGAGATGCAACTTTCCCAAACTGACACAAGATAAAACAGAAAATCTGAATAGCTCTATGTTCATTAGAGAAGCTGAATTTTTATATAAAATCTTTACACAAAGAAAACTCCAGGGCCAGATAATTTTGCTGCTAAATTCAGTCAAATGTTTAAGGAATAAATAACATCAATCTTAGATAAACTCTCCAAAAATTTGTTTTATGAAGCCAGCATACCTTGAAACCAAAACCTGATAAAGACATTAGAAATAAAATAAAATTACTGACCAATATCCCTCATGAACATTCTTAACTGAATTTTAATAAAGTTAATTCAGTAATATAAAAAAGAACAATACATTATGACCATGTATAATTCAGGGTTCTCCAGAGAAACAGGACCAATGAGAAATATATAGATATATATAAGAGGGGTGATAGCAGCACCCCTGCTTCCCAGTACCAAAGTCTGTATTAGTTTTCTATGGCTGTTATAACAAATCACTTGAAATTTAGTGGCTTAAACCAACCCAAGGTTATTATATTACAGTTCTGTAGGTCTCATGGGCTAACAGTAAGGAGTTGAAAATCAAGGCTACATCCCTTTCTGGAGGCTCTAGGTGACCAGAAGAAATGAAAGCAAACATCCACAAGAATAACAAAAACTTGTACAAGCAGCTTCAATCGAAATAGTCCCAAACTGGAAACAACCTAAATGTCCACCAACAGATAAATAAAGTTGATACATTAACACAGAGAAATACTACAGCGAAATAAAAAGGAAACAAACTACTAAGTAGGCAACAATATGGATGAATCTCAAAAGCATTCTGCTGAGTGAAAGAAGCCTTATACATCTAGTATGTACTAGATGATTCTATCTATATGAAGTTCTAAAACAGGGAAAACTATTCCATGGTGAAAAAAAATCCAAAGAGTGATTAAGTGGGAGTGGGGAAGTAGCAGCAGGGATTGACTGGAACAGGACAAGAGGGAATTTTCTGCAGTGATGGTAATGTTCTGTATTTTGATAATTATTCAGATACACAGCTACAGGCACTTGTCAAAACTTATCAGATAAAATCCTTAAGATTTACATATTTCAATGTATATAAGTTTTACCAAAAAAATTCCATAAGGAGCTGAAAATATAGAACTCCAGCTATTACATGCATAGTGACATATTTATAAGAGGGTATACTACCATTTACAACTTACTTTTTCATTAAAAAAAATAAACTAGATTGATGGATGGATAGAAGGATGAATAGATGGATAGTTATGTGATAAAGCAAATATAACAAAATACTAATTGTAGACTCTATCGAGGAGTATACAGGTATTTGCTGTAAAACTCTTTTTAACTTTCTCTGTATATTTGAAATTTTTCATAATAAAATGTTGGAGGGAAAAAGGCTACCATTCTCTGTCCTTCTGGTTGGACCACACTAATAGTGAGAATCCAGTCAAAGCTTACAAAGATCTTTCCACAGACTGCCATGTCTTCCCAACTCCTATAGAGCACACATTTATTAAAAACAAACTTCAAAGATTTCTACAAGGTAGTCTGAAGTTAGGGAAAAAAATCACTAAACTTTTCAGAAAATGACATTTGTTCCTGGAAGGACAGATACCGAACAGTTAGTGCCATTAATGTGAAATTATTAGTGGTAGCAATATCTTTAGAATTTTCTGTATTTGCAACGCAATAGTTGGACGGCTGGTTCTAAATAGGGCAACTTGTTACCTGAAATGATAAACCATAAAAAAATCAAGTCACAAATAAGACACGACTTTCAAAAATAGTGCTAACATTTGAGAATTTTAAACACTAAGTTTTAATACTATATACTTGTGTGTGTGTATGCTTTTATCCTTTAAGTTTAATTTTCTGCTGATTAGAAATAAGTAAAAATTAGCATCTATAGTAAGATAAGATTTTTAAACTACTGTAGCAAATTAACTCTTCATAGTACTACTAAAATTTTTAAAGCCCCCCTAGCACTAAATAGCTCTAGGTTGATTAAAGCCATATTTAATTCTCATTCTCACAAATGAAATCATTTTCTATTCACAAAAAAGAATATGCTTTAAGCTAAAAGGTGATTGCATTTGCAAAGCACTTTACAAAATGGGAGACTTAAATGATTATTAATTAGAGCAAGTTATTGTTTGACACTTTCTTTCTGGTGGTTCTTTTAGATATTTAAATTTATTGCTTTCCAATTACACAATTTATAAGAGGGAGTGAGGTTCAGCTCTTTTCCTGCTGAAACACTCGATGTGGTTTGAAAGGCAGAGGACAGAAATGATGAACTAACAGGACACTTTGTCTTTTAGCAAATGCAGAAGAGATGAATACTGTGTGAAACTAATTGTATTTGAAAGGACCACCCATTGCAGAATGTTAAATAGTTCTTTTCTTTAACATTTACCCCCTTCTCTCCCTTCTTCATGATAAGCAAGACCATCAAAGAGACATCATGGAATCATAATGTCTCCTGATAGGTCTGATTCTTGTAAGAAAAATGCTAGTCATATCAACACTGACTAAGAATTTCGCCTCACCTTGAATTTCATCCGTGTAATTTTGCACTGATTCTGACTAGGACACACGCTAGGCTGCTCTTGGAAGATGAGTAGGTTGAAAGGAAAAGGATCTGGAAAAACAGGTGGAATCGTTTAAAAATCAGTGCTCCAAGGGATAGAGTAGATGGTGGAGAAGATGGTAAGAGATGCAGCTTTACTTGCCACTGATACCGACCAGGGCTCTTGGCCTTCCCCAATCAATAGAAATTGACTAAGAGGCAAGGCAACAAATTCAGGCAAGGCTTTACTGGGGCCCCTGTTACAGCAGGGGGTAGTGAGAACAAGTAACAGTTTCCCTTGCTGGCTCTCTGGCTGATGGGGGTGGGGGCGAGTGGTTCCTTCCATGGGAGGGAGGGTAGGGGTGTATCCAGGGGTCAGGCCGGAGGGGTGGCTTAGTGGCTTGCCCACCCCTTAGGTGGTGCTGTGTGCAGAAGGTATGTGCAGTACCCTGCTTTTGCTCCCTACACCCTGTTTTTGCCCTAGGCTCTTCAGAAGTGGCAGTTGGGTTTTTTGGTCTCTTTGTATCTTTGGTCCAGAATTTGCCCTGACTGTGCATGCATGCAGTTATTTTTAGTCCCATATGGTTTCTTTGTATTTTGTTCCTCCAGGAGAGGTTTGTCCAGGTGCAAGCAATGCAGCACTGCAGCAAAGGGTCCCAGGTCCCAGCCTGTCTCACCACCTCTGGAGTGTCTTCTGTATGTCAGTGGCCTCAAAGGGGGCCCCTCCCTCTGCTCCCAAAGCCCAGAGGAACCCACTCCCTAGTCAGTCTCCATTGTACTAGTGATTCATGAAGACATAAACTGCTCAGAATGTTAAAACGGTATTTGTATGTCATCCAGTAATCTGACAACAGTTCCTAGGCACCTGCTCTGGGCAGGGCATTGTGGGAAACTGACACACGTGAAGAGGAATTAGACAGAGCCTCTTCCCTGGGCAGTTTACAATCTGAGAGCTTGAACAGAGCATATGTGAGATCTACATCCTGGCAATCTGAAGACCTGAACATCGGACTGCCTGAAACACTGAGGTATAGACAAATGACAAAACACAGTAAATAATGTTGGGACAGAGTAAAATCAACCTGCTATGACCCTTAGTGTATTTTACTCTTCTCAACAGAAAACTTTGCTCTGTTCATGTAAAGCCAAGTCTGAAATGTAAATTGGTCCAAGGGGGAGTCACTGAATAAGAAAATACTAGAACTAGGGGGAAAAACACTAAAATATCAACTAGTCCAGTAATTTTTAAAAAGTCTGAGGTGCTCCCTAGGGTTCTTCAGAGATGGAGGGGAGGGAGCGGGGGTAGGGGGTGGGAGGGAGGAAGACAACTGATCTAAGCCAACTTGCTATTTGATTCAAGGGCAGATGGTTAAGTAACCCAAGACTATACAGCTAGCATATAAATCTGATTTCCAGATCAGTTCACTTACATATGTACTATCATACTAATGCTTTAACATCTGTGGAACTCACTATGGGTTACCTTCCCAATAGCTGTCCCCTGCATGGCCCTCCCTACCCATGCCCTTTTCTTCCTTGCCATTAGAACCCTATATTAGTCAGGTACGGGGTGCCCATATATTTCAGGGATGACTGAGTCCCTCTCCAGCCCGAAAGTGAATCGTAATCCATCTATGGTGATTATGGTGTAGGAGACAGTGGATATCCGTTCTAGGCATGGCTGCCCATTATCTATATTTGAGGAAATTTGGGACAAGCTTCATGCTGGTATTACACATTCTGCCTTGCTAATGTATAAGCCAGGACTTAAATTCAGACTCCCTTGTAGCTAGGACACAGATTAGACTCCACACATCAGATGCACTTATATAAGACTTCAATTCAAAAGTGAGCGCTGTGAGGAAACAGGCTCTGTGTGAAGTTTCCGTCATTTGCTGGCTCGGAGGAGGAATCAATATGTCTGTCTTTTAGTGGCCGTAGTGTCAGAAGTACTAGTTTTAAAGGCAAGTTGCTGGTGCAGAGGAGGCATGAGTGGGCAGTAGTTTCCTCTGGTGCTCAGTGGGGTGGAACCATTGGGGCTGTCTCCTATCATGCCAGTTCTGGGGTGTGGTCTGGAGGATTGGTTGTTGGGAGCTTACCTTCTGAGGCCCTCCCCCAAATACCGTGAGCGACCCAGCATTTGTTCAACTCTTTATAATGTATGATAGAAAATTTGAAAGCTAGACAAAAGCAGAGGGTATCATAAAATTAAGTCCCGTATACGTATCCCTATTGCTGAAAATTATCAAGTTTTGTTAATCTTGTTTTACCTATCTCCTTCCACCACTTTTTCCCCTAGAGTGTTTTAAAGGAAATATCAGGCATCAATCATGTCATTTCATTCATAAATACCTCACCATGCCTTTATTATGCACAAGAATTAATAGCATCTAATGTCCTCAATATCATCTACTATTCACTTCGTCTTTGAATTTCCCTGGTTGTCTCAAATACGTCATTTCATGGTCAGCTTGCTTGAATCAGGATCCAAAAATGTTCACATTATTGCATTGGATCGTCATGTCTCTTAAATCTCTTTTATTCTAGCAGTCTCCCTCCCTTCATTTTTTTTTTTTCATGGCATTGGTTTGTTGGGAAAACTGGATCATTTGCCCCACAATGTCCTATATCCTGGGTTTGGCTGACTTTCTCCTCGTGGTGCTGTTTAGCTAGTTCCTCTAGCCCCAGTATTTCCTTTAAACTGGTAGTTGGATCTAGAGACCTGATAAGTTTCAGGCTCAATTTCATGTTTTTGCAAGGATACCTCACAGGCTGTGCTAGGTACTTGTATCACATTTTATCATGAGGTACACACTGGCTGGTCTTCCTTTTCATGGTGCTGATTATTAGTGAGTTACAGTCAATATTTTTAAAAGAATCTTCTTTCCTTCTTTATCACCTAGAATCAACTTCTGAAGTCTACAGTGAAACATACTAACTGATTTATGTTGTAATTCCTTTTCTGGGAAGGGGCATGGGTAAATTCTGGCCATTGAGATGTGATGGAAAGTTTGCAAGGAAACTTCTATGAGAGGCTTTCTTGTCCTGAGGGTAGGCTCAAGGAAAGGACATTCTTCCTCCCAACATTTGGATATTATTGCATAAGGATATAATGTTTGAGGCTGCTACAGTCATCATGAAAGCACGAAGGGACAATCTTAGGACAAAAGCTAAACCACAGAAGATGGCAGAGACAAGATAGAAAGAACTGTAGGCATTTGATGATGTCATTAAGCATCTAATGTAATTAAACCAGGAACTGTACTTCTTCCAAACTTCTTATGTGAGATAATAAACTGCCCTGTTTCAAAATTCTTTCTTCTTTTTAACGAGATGGCGGACATAGAAAATGATAATGTTTGTATGGTGCACTGGCATAGGAGCTCTATGAAAGCTTACATTATAGGGAAAATATGGATATGGAAAATAAAATGCAGTGAGTAGGGAATATATTGAATACAGAATTTATATAAAATTTCCAAATAGTAACATGCCTAAAATTTTAATGAATAACTTGAGCTTGCTTTTGTGAACATAACATTTATTTTAATCAGAGATTTATGCTTGAAATGGCTACATGAAATCACTGATCAAAATCTGTAATAATGATGTCTTCAAATACTTGAATGTGGCTGTTGACAAGAAACTTTGCAAAAGTAGTTGAAAAAAATTAAGCCATTTAAAAAACTGTTTAAAAATACAATAGTTGAAATTGTATCTGACAAGTTCAAGAGCTCATTTTTCTGTCATTGACAATTTATTGCTGAAATTTCTTGGATTCATGCAAATGGATTTCTCATCTAATGAAAAAAATTTCATATCAAATATTTCAAAACAATGCGGAGTTCTAATTTATAGATACACTGTTAAAGTAGAGACCCTACAGCTAGCTCAGAGGCCACTATATGGTAATAGCAGCTGCAAATGGACAGAAGTACCTCGTATATATAAAGACAAAGGTTTGGGCCACCATTTGGAGTTGTGCTGCTAAGCGTCCCTGCCTTATCTCAACACCCCTCCTCAAAGCTTAGACTCCGTGCTGTACTCTTTGGGCACCTAGAATATGAACATTCCAGCAGCTTCACTGGAGAAGTCCACATCCAGTGGCAGAGCACCTTTTTGGCTAAACTCAGCAAGTCATGATGGTGCAACCATGTGTGGGTAGACCCCATCCCACTCAAGCCAACCTGTGAGAAGCCCCTGATGAGGCTTCTCGCAGCAGAAGTCAGCCTGCGGAAGGATTCCAGCTGGCTGCCTGAGGCTAAAGGGATTGCTGTCTCTTAGCATGGGATGCCACACCAGCCTCTATTCTTCCCTTTACACCATCCTGACTTGGATCTTCTTGTACTACAGCCTAAAGCATGCAAATGGATACGACGTTACATAAAAATACCTTAATTATATTTTAGTTGTAAAAGAAATATGCCATATGCCATTCCTAATTCATAGAGCAGCTAACTTTTAGGTGATGACCAGAATGAAGACTACATCCTCGATGAAAAGAAGGAATTCCAATAGAGCAGATGCTCTGGTCCCTCTGTCACCTTCCCTCAGCCCACTTCTGATCGAAGCCATAGCGGTGGTGCACAGTTAACATGTAAGTTAAGCCTCATCGTGTACTGCCAGCACCTCTGCCCCACCTCTGCCCCTCCCCTTCTCCCAGGCAGGTACAGATCAGAAGTGTGAAGGATGCCCCAGAGGCAGACCTCATTTGATGGTGAGAAGAACCTGAAGAAGTGCTCCAGCCTCTGGTCTTTTGAGAGGATGATTTTGGGGAGGGGTTCTCTACGATTCTCCAAAGTCCTGGGGGACTAAACCTCCAGTGCACACAGCAGTGACCTTGACCATGCACTTCCTTTTGGCTTTTCCTTTTGCCTGCCTCTCGCTCTCCTTGTTCCCTCACTCCTACTTCCAGGGATCACCTCCCAAATTAACCACACAGACCCAAGACCTTGTCCCAGGCTCTGATTTTAGAACCCATACTAAGAAGTCTAATATTTGAATTCTTGGCATATAAGTTAGAATCTTGTCTAATAAATGAACTGATTTTTATATGAGCCTACCCAAAATAAATTTTTATATTTGATAATGATACTCATTTCTTAAAAATCAAAGAGCATTATCTGAGGGGATTACACTGAAGCTGGATTCCCACTGTGGTTCTGATAATAGTCCAAAACCCTGTGTGATGTCTCATTAACAATGCAGGCATCCCCCAACACAGAGATGATGGCATTTCTAAAAATAGTTTCTAAATTGACTGTTTGCAACTCGAAATGTATTTTCTAAGAGAAAATATTGCCTTTTCCAACAGAAAGTCTTCCAAATGGCAAAGCACAGTTCCAAGGCAAAGATTTATTCAGTCCCGTTTTGCTTTGCCAAAGAAGAGGTAAAACAATGAAGGAGTGGTCTTCTAAAGCTTTCTTTTGCAGAGGCAGCTATGCTTCACGGTGCAGTTAAGAGCAAGAGGGACAGAGCAGGTGCCAACGTCTGAGGTCTAGTATGTAAAAGAGAGTGATGACCTGAAGCTACAGTTGGGAAAATGTGCTGGGTTAGAGAGTGTCTCCCCAGATTCATGTCCACAGAATTGGACGTGAACCTCAGAGTGTGACCTTGTCTGGAAGCAGTGTCTTTGCATTATGAAATTCATTAAGTTAAGGTGAGGTCATACTGGTTGAGGATGAGTGCTAAACCAGTGACTGGTATTCTTATAAGAGGCCATGTGAAGGCACAGAGACACACACAGGGAAGAAAGTCATGTGATGACAGAGGCAGAGGTTGAAGTGAGGCAGCTACGAGCCAAGCAACAAACGCCAAGGACTGCTGGGAGCCACCAGAAACTGGAAGAGGCAAGGAAGAACTCTCCCCTAGAGCCTTCTCCCCTGGAGGGTATAGGACCCAACCAAAACCTTGGTTTCAGACTTCTAGCCTCCTAAGCTGCAAGATTAAAAACTTTTTATTGTTTTAAGCCACTCAGTTCATGGTAATTTTTATGACATCCCTAAGAAGCTAATATAATAACCACCAAATACTTGGAGCTGGGTCTTGGATCAAAACATATTAACTATTTATTTTCAAATAGCAGTTTTCTCCCCTAATCTCAAGGGGTGGAGGGAGGGAGGAGTTGTAGCCACTTCCTTGTTTCTAACGTTACCAAGTAGCTGGAACAGAAGAGAATCTCTCATTTTACTTTCAAATGTGTATGTTATGTGGTGAATTAAGACGTAAAGTAATGTATTATAAGGTAATGCCCTGTCCAGAGTCAGGATTAAACTCCATCTTAATGCGCCTAGTAATGGGAATGAGGAACATTTACTGAGTGCTTACTCAGTGACAGAAATGGCATAATTCACTCTTCTTCACAGCAACATTATTATAGGGTTGGCCCTACTGTTGTCATCCCTGTTTGACAGGTGAGGAGACTGAGCCTTGTGATTGTCGCCAGGATTTGACGGGGAAGCTGACTTCAGAGCTGTGCTCTGGACCACTATGCTATGTGCCTCATGAACATGGGGACACCACGTGAAACGATTCTTTAAAGTAAATAAAAATGTCTCAGCTACTCTCCTCACTCCTGACTCATCCTCACCCTGTTGCCTGGAACCTGTCTCAGCTGAGTATGGGGGACGATCTGCTCCAGATTAGAAGCTTGGAACATCTGATGTTCTAAAATCTGTCCTGCTTGGGAAGTCTAAATACTTCTTCACCTAAGGCAGATCTGGTATACAGTTAACTCCTCTTTGAAACTCTTATATGTGCTCTGCCATGAAATTGTCTTTCCTGAGGTGTGTGGGTTCTGTGACATGGCAAATTTTTTACCTTTCAAGCACTGAGACTAGTATTTGTGAAGTAATTTTACTAAGGGCGTCCCAATAGTTCTCCTAACTTTTAAGTGTTTTGTTTGCAGTTTGCTATTTTACTGTAGGCATTTTTAAAAACCTACCCCAAATCTTTGTATAATGAAGCAGGAGTTGTTCATTTATATATTCATCTGCAAGTAAATCACTATTTCCCCTTGATCACTTTTTGTACTTTTTGTATATTTTGGCTTAGAACCCAGTAGTGTACTTGGTGTATTTGATGCCCAGAGCAGGTCATCTTTTAAGACTCTTCCTTTCCACATAACAAAATTACTTTCAGGAATAATCATGAAATGAAATGAATAACAATAATGGCCAGAGGGAAACAGTGAATTTTTTCTTCTAATGAACTTTGTACCACAGAGATGGAGAAAGAACTACATCCAAAGTGAGTGGCAATAACTCTGAGCCATAAACTTACTTTGAAATGAATGGTGTCCATAGCTGTGTCCAATGTGTCAGGTGCAGTTGTATCACTGGGAGCCCTACAACTTAACTTCCCCATAAAATACAGTGTTTGTTAAAGGATAAATAACAAAATGTGCCAATTTGAGTCTTACCTATATATTATTAAACTCAACAGTAACAACAGCACTTGTGTAGAACTTAGACCAATAGAAGGTTTTTTTCTGAGGAAAGAAGTTTTATTTCTGACATTTTTGAGAATGGTCCAGCACATGTGACAAGAAAAAGTATCCCATCTCTTAGTTGCCTGTATTATTGTTTTTAATTTCTTCACAGAAAATGTCCACCTTCTCCCCCGACCGCACACACCCACCCACCTACACACGTGCACACGTGCACATATGCTCACACACACATAGGAACATCATTGCTAGACTCTGAGCTGGTGGATTGAAACTTCAAATTTGGAAGTTTCATGTTGAAAATACAGCAAACTGGTAACCACACTGCTTTGCTGGGATGCATTTTCCTTTGGCCTTTGTTAAATATATTCCTCCTCCCTCGATGGCTAACCATCTCCAAGTGTCATAAATCCGACCCTTGGGTCTGCCAGTAAGCTCAGATTGACTTCATGCAGTGTCAGCAATTTTCTAGTATGACAGTTCTACTTTCGACTTGGACTCATGATCCCTGCTCAGGTAAGAAGCATCTCCAAATTCAGAAGAGTAGTGAGATGCCTAAATTGGAACAAATTGGCACGCCTAAATCACTGTTTAAATGAGTCATGGAAAATTGAAGCTTGGTGAAGAGAACCTGCTTTACTAAGGCTGAAATAAAAATTTATATCTAGGGCTTCCCTGGTGGCACAGTGCTTAAGAATCTGCCTGCCAATGCAGGGGACATGGGTTCGAGCCCTGGCCCAGGAAGATCCCACATGTCACAGAGAAACGAAGTTCATGCACCACAACTTCTGAGCCTGAGCTCTAGAGCCTGCAAGCCACAACTACTGAGCCTGTGCGCCACAACTACTGAAGCCTGCGCGCCTAGAGCCCGTGCTCCGCAACAAGAGAAGCCACGACAATGAGAAGCCTGCCCACCGCAACTAGAGAAAGTCCGTGCACAGCAACAAAGACCCAACACGGCCGAAAATAAATAAATAAATTTATTTAAAAAAAAATTTATATCTAGAAGTAGGTATGATGGGAGTCCTCAGTACTGGCATGCTTTTAGAAGGACAAAGTAACGATCTTTGTGTTTTATTTTGTAAAGCGGTTGAACTTCAGTTAAATGAAGGCCTAAAGAGGGATGCTGATTTTGTTTATTTGAGGGTCTGAGGCCTGGATGAAATTCCTCTCTTGTTTTAACTCTGTCAATCCGTTTTCTCACCTCGATAAATACAAAGGTCCTATGCCATGATTTATGTTCAAGAATTGCATAGCCCTGCCGAATGCTCATTGTAACAGAGGTAGCGTAACTATAAATGTGGAGGGGGGTGCAGATTGAATTCCAAGGAATTCAATCTGTTTTCCAAGGGTCTATTACCATGAGGTTAGATGTGTCAATGTGATCTTACCTAGGACAGATTTTGTTTGCTGCTGATCTATTCTGCTTTTGCTCTGTTTAAAAAAATCTGGTTATCATTTACTTCTTACTTCATTCCATAGTGGAGAAAGAGACAACAGTCCAGATAACTAAGTGCTCAGATAACTGCAGTCATTTTCTGTAACTTTCTGTATTTAAAGAAGCCATTTTTGAAACATGCAGCCACAAATGCAGTCGGTCATCCCCACTCTGTGAAACCTAAACCTTCATGGGATTCTTATACTCTCAAGCTGTAATGGATAGAATAGAGGATTCCAAACTCTTTATATCCCCTGAGGGATATTTGAAATTGGGCTGTAATGAACATGTCCCGTTAGTGTTAGGAGTACCCTCGCCCTGACCCCACCAGCATCCCCCAGTGTCCTCTCTCCTCTGGCAGATAACCAGATGTGGCATGTACACTATGGGCTTCCTTTCCTCTTGGCAGATACTGAATGAAGCCAAGGGGAACAGCTACAAAACAGAAGATTGCCTATGATAGAACACTTTTTGGTGCTACATTTGATATGATTAACAATTTATTTTGGCAACATCTGGGATGGGTTTCATATGGTCTTCCTGAATTCAATAGGACTCCTGCCAGGAGAATCAGGAACAGTACGAAGTAATTCAGGCTGAGGGAGAAAAAAAATGTGCCCATCTTTCAAAGTGTTTCATAGCATCGACTCTGTGATCTGGAAACCAGCCATTGCTTCAATCCCTCTATTTCCAACCACTCTTCAACCCTTGTCTTACTAGACTAGGATTGATGGATGATTTTATAATTAACAGGGTAGATAGCCCAGAGGAGAAAGCACTGTAAGAAGGGACTTGAAACATGTGGCAACCAAACATTCTGCAATATACAAGTATTCTTAAAATATGGGTGTTTCATCCAAGTCATCACCTTTAAAAGCACAATTGCATGGTATTGTGGATTTCAGAGTTAACTCTACTTACAGAAATTTACTTTCAGGCTGAAAAAGATGGGTGATCTACTATAGAGGAATACTTCTTCCCCAGAGTTGATGTTTCTATCCATGTGGAAGGACTTCTACTGGCATAGCATTCTTTTTTTTTTTTTTTAACATCTTTATTGGAGTATAATTGCTCTACAATGGTGTGTTAGTTTCTGCTTTATAACAAAGTGAATCAGCCATACATATACATGTATCCCCATATCTCCTCCCTTTTGCGTCTCTCTCCCACCCTCCCTATCCCACCCCTCTAGGTGGTCACAAAGCACGGAGCTGATCTCCCTGTGCTATGTGTCTGCTTCCCGCTAGTTATCGATTTTACATTTGGTAGTGTATATATGTCCATGGCATAATATTCTTGAATTTTCTGTGCTCTCCGTTTTTTATCCATCCTCAGGGTGAGTTTGAAAGGAGAAGCTGGGCATGCATCCTTGAACTCCTTCCTTTTCCCTTTTCTCTTGGGAAGGAGTCCACTTTCAGAGAGCCTAAGTTATTACTGCTCTCAGGCACAAAATAAGCCTGCAGGGGAGGATGCCCAGTTGCCTTTAGATACAAGGCATGCTTTTGACTATTAGAAAGGATTCGGAAGCCCACTTATAGTGATTAGCTATGTTCTTAAATTTAACATTATCAACAATAAACGTGATGTTTTGTTCGCTACCTGCCTTAACCTCTTGTTTGACTTCTTGGTTCAGAACATGGGCAAGAAAAAGCCGTGCTAATTATTGGTTCCCCCCAAACCCCAACAGATTCTTAGTAGGTTTCATCTGATAGAAAATATATTTTCACATTGTTTTGGACTCACCTTTCAGGTTGATCAATAGATTAACATTTCCTTTACTCTCCACTGGATTAAAGAAATAGCTTGGTATTCCGTTTCAGGCTTACATGGACAAACGGACGCTCAGAATCAGTAAGACTGTGATATGGAGAACCATTTAGCCTTTACAGTTTGCTCTAACCCTTGTGCATTCCTATTCCATTCACTCAGAGCTCCAAGACTGTTCCACATTTCCCTTTACTCTTCCTGTGACTTAGATTCTTAGGATCATATTGAGGTATATAAAAGCCTCTCTACCTGGACAGCAGTTAGATGGGCCTGAAATTGACAATGAGACTCTGTGTTTTGGTCTTTAATGAGAGGTTAGCCAAGAAGGGCATGACCACAATTAAATTAAATATTAAAACTGGAGGGCTTCCCTGGTGGCGCAGTGGTTGAGAGTCCGCCTGCCGATGCAGGGGACACGGGTTCGTGCCCTGGTCCGGGAGGATCCCACATGCCGCGGAGCGGCTGGGCCCGTGAGCAATGGCCGCTGAGCCTGCGCGTCCAGAGCCTGTGCTCCGCAACTGGAGAGGCCATAGCGGTGAGAGGCCCGCGTACCGCAAAAACCAAACCAAATCAAAAACAAAAACTGGAGACGGGAGGAGCGAAGTCAAGAAGGAAAGGATAGATTCCGATCTTGATCTTCAGCTAAAAAGTTTGAAATTAGTGTTTGTGGTAAGAATATATTTGAGAGTTTCCAGTATCAATGAGATACCCATAAATAGGACATTTGTCTGTGACTATAACATATCATCCATAAAAAAAGTCCTAACATTAATTTTTTCAAAGCTCTCGTATCCACATTATCTCATTTGATCCTTGCCCCATGAAGTAAGTGCTGTCATCCCCATTTTAAGAGCTTGGCAAACTGAGGCCCAGGGGGATAGAGTAACTTGCTCAAAATTCCTCAGCTATTAAGTGTTAGATTCCAACATATGTTTTCTGACCTCAGACACAGTGATCTTTTTCCTGTACTGCAATTGCCTCCATGCCTATATACTTCAGAAAATAATAAACTTTTATATATTTAAAAGAAATAGATAAAACAGCTGGACTTAAAATAATTGAATTTTCTTATTGGATGTATCATGGACAACACAGTGGATTTCACTCCATGATTTGAAAAGTTACTAATATTCCTTTGGTTCTGTGATGCACAATGATAAAGAAAAATGGTACAGATTTATATTGGAGTACTGGTGATGTAGTATTATTCAAAAGACATTAGAGCCTACTTTGTAAATTCTTGTCATTCAAATTTGAAAATTACACTGCTGAGGATATATCTAACTGTGTGTGCATGGGCAGCTCAAAACCTGATGTCAGCCAAGTTCTATTTTATCTACCTGTTGGGGAATTGGGACATCTGACCCCAATAAATGGAATCCCAGTGCTCTGGGAGTGCATAGAGAGGCTTTTCCAGAACATTCATTTGCTTAAATGAAGAATTGTTTGTCTGAACTCTGATGTAAGAAAGAATGAGATTTTGGGCGAGGCTGGGTGGGTGGAGGCCTGAAAAACAATTTGGTGTCATGGAGAGGAGCCACAGACATGGCATCAGAACGTCAGCGGGTACCCATGGCTAACACCTAATTGACCACACATTTGTCCTTTGTCCCTCATTCTCAAAATGCCTAGGATCTCAACTCTGCTTATCCCCCATCATCTTTTCCAGACAATCCAAGCTCTCTCTGCTCTCCATGTCCCATGCATCTTGAAAGTCTGCATTTACTCTAATGCATGTAAGTCTCAAACACCAGCACCATCTCCACGTGGAGTGTGAGGTCAGAAGCTTATATGGGGAGGGGAAGAGCTCTGGAAATGCACATAACTCTTGAGGCGTTATAAAGCCATTTTATGTATAATATTTTATTTGGTGTTCACAACTACTCCATAAGGTAGGCAAGGAAAATATTGAACCCATCTCATAAATAAGAAAGTTGAGGTTCGCAAAAGTTAAGTTAATAACTAGCCAAACTACCACCATCTACTCCATCTGTAGGACCTTTCCTTCCCAACAGAGATTCATAAACCTCTGTGCCAATGGCTCTTAAATATCCATGGGAATAACTGTGTACTGATGATAAAATAAATTCCCTTCATCGTAAAGCAATTTTTTTGAAAAAACCTATAAAATTATATTAAGTCTACTGAAGCTAACACTGTATTCAAGTGCAATAAAGTAACTATATAAATGCTTTGCTTTTAAAGGACAGCACCCTAATTAAGAAGATTGTTAAAAGGATGGAGCATATGAATACATCTATTACACAAGATTTACTAGAACTCATGGTACCCACAGCAATAAAGTGGGACCAGCTGTTGCCTGAAACACAGAAACAGCCCTATGAAGTGGAAACTGCATAGTTCAGTGATTCTTGTTAAAAAAACGGAAGGGTGCCTGTACATTACCTGAATCCTTTCTTACGTTGCGTATCATTCAACCAGTAGTTTCATAGCATTTCTGTCTTCCAGGCTCTGTGTTTGTAGGCAGTCTGTTCTTGAATATTTGTTTCATGCTTGAATCTTTTTGCTTTTAATGGCTACAAATCCAAGTGACTCTTAACTTCCAAAAGTTTATTGCTTTTCTCCATTTCTTGGGGATGGGATTCATGGGGCCCATAAAGTGTTCTTCTTCATCTCATTATGCTTTTGGTGCCTCTGAATTTAGCTGACACTTGGTTAATCGCCAGTGGTCATGGGCTCCTGCACATCTGCTTTATCAGAGAAGCATCTTGTCGACACAGTGCCCCGGGAAGCATCCTGACCACCTGTTAGGATTTCACGCCTCACCTCTCTGTGAATGCTGGGTCAAAATGGTGGAGGACAGGTCCATGCCGGCACCAAATGTCATGATCAGTAAGGTTGAATATTATAATCCAGACAGCAAGACAAGGCTCTAAGTCCACCTGCTCCAAGAGGCAATCCCTAAATGGCCCTTTGTCACTACTTTCCCTGAAGGAGTCATCTCACACTTAGGGATTTGGTTTGTTCTGTGTTACTCTCCCAGTAAGAACTTTCTTCTGGGTGTGCCATGTGTGTGGTTGTGTGAAGCAAAGTCAGTGACTCTGGTTTCACTACTGGGTTGCTAGATGAGGTTCTGCACCAGAAAAGGAAGATCATCGTTAAGTATTTCCAGCAGAAAGAGACATTGGCTTAATACAGGAAATTAAGTGCTAACAAAACTTGGAAGGGATGGAGGAATAGAAATCAGGGAACAGCTCCTGGCCTTTTGACTTCAAAACCAACCACTGTAGCTGTAAGCTGGAGGTTGGGAAAAGGCTGACGCAGCTGCCATCTCTGTTCCTGCCACTGGTGACCAGGCAGGGGATGTGCAGTCTAGCTGCTGCTCTATGCTTTTGTCCACTGTCCCAGTTATAGGAAAATAGTCTCCGTCTCTCTTCTGCCTTCCAAATGTCAAGCAAGTGCATCTCCCTGGCAGACATTAAATCTCACCCAGAACCCCAGCTGCCTATCAGACCCTGGGAGGGAACATGAGCGAAGGTAGGAATAGATGCCTCATGTCAAAAAATAATATCCAGCATGGGGATTTGATTGCTGTTCAGTGGCCCCTTTTTTTTTGCACAGGCATATAGGGCAAGACTCCTTCACAAATGGTGGTTCCAACTGGACTCCCTTGTCCCAAATCCTTTCTAAACTGAGATCTCCTGAGAAAAGCTCCCAAAGTGATGTGCCTCAAAATCTTAAAACTGCCAAGCCCTACTCTGGTTCTTGGGTAGTTTGACTATTCCTGAGGGTTTGTCTGTTCCTCTTCAATGTTCCATATGGTGCAGGCAAAGCAACAGGATTCGGAATCCTAAGACTAAGGTTTGAGTTTCATGTCCACCACTTTCTCGCAGTTCATTGAATATTTCTGAGCCTCAGTTTCTTATTCGAACTGTGAAGAACGTAAGCAGAGTATTATTAGATTTCAGGGGAATAATGGATTTCCAAACTGTAAAGCTTGTTTGGGAGATTGAGAGCGCTGGCGGCTGACAGTTTCCTGTCAGGGAGCTGCTGCATCCCTGGCTGGGAATGGCTCTCAATCTGACAGTCATCTTACCCAAGGACATGCCCACCTCCCTGGGGCCACCTGTGTCCAGTGACTGGGCAGCGGGGGCAGTAGGGGTAAAAAATCCCAGCTCCCTCAGCTCAATTCAGGGCAACTCCCAGCTCTAGAGCTCCCCATGGGATCAGACGAGGATTCAAGTTCTTCCACTGCCCCATCCTGTATACTTCACCCTTCACAGATGTTGATCCCGAGGCCGCTCCACCCAAAAAGCTCTTGCACACAAATCCCTGTCTGCTTGTTTCCTGGGAAACCCAAACATCAACGCTGGTTTAGCAGAAAACGAATTTATTAAAAGTGGTTCATAGGGCTTCCCTGGTGGCGCAGTGGTTGAGAGTCCGCCTGCCGAGGCAGGGGACACGGGTTCGTGCCCCGGTCCGGGAGGATCCCACGTGATGCGGAGCTGCTGGGCCCGCGAGCCATGGCCGCTGAGCCTGCGCCTCCGGAGCCTGTGCTCCGCAACGGGAGAGGCCACAACAGTGAGAGGCCCGCGTACCGCAAAAAAAAAAAAAAAAAGTGGTTCATAGAATCTCCAGGAAGGCCAGCAAGCCAAACGTGGAGAATGTGTTCTGACAAAGAAAGTTCCAGATGACTCCATAGACAGCTCCAGTGGAAACGCTCCTGCTCTCTCCTGTGCAAAGATATTATAGTCTGCACCACTGACACTGCTGGGACCTCTGCCACCCCTGACTGTGGAGGGAATGTGGCTGCAACTACCTTCTCCAGAATGGACTAGGGACAGGATCTGCTACTTTGTGTCTCTAGCTTCCTGCTCGAAGTCTGGGGTGGGCATATCTGATTGGCAGAAACCAGATCACCTGCCCGCACCCTGGGAAATCTATAGAGGAAGGAAGAACTCACAAAGTGGGGACTTCTTCCAATACAGGAAGGAGATTCAAAGATCTGGACTCACCAAAACAGAATGGCAAATGCCCCATGGAAGCATCACTGTGATGTTAGTTATGGGAGTGTATGGGAATGGGCCCTTGCAAATAGGATAACTGTATTTTCTCAGAAGCCTTATGAGGTCACATGTTAACGCACAACTGACCAGAGCAGCCGAGGAGTTGTTCGGGGTTGGAGGTGCACGCTAACTTTACTGCCTTACGAGGCGCACATGAACCTGAAAGTACAGACCAAAAAAGGGTGCACAATAAATCATCAAAAAACGAACCCTAAATACTTGCCTTTCCTAGGGTTCAGATCAGCCCTTTCTTTTCTGTACAAACACTGTTCTTGTGTGATCTCACTCAATCCGTGGCTTAAACACCATCTCTGTGATGGTGAATCCAACATTTATGGTCTTGACTTCTTCACTGAGCTTCAGATTCATATACACCAACTTCTCTACTTCAACACCTAAAGAGCATTAATAAAACTAATATAAGTCTCGCTTCTGTGCCAAATCTACCTCCCCTCCCACTCTTTCATCTCAGTAAATCACGCTGCCCTGAGTCACTTGGGGACTGTTTTCTTTCCTGGTGCTCTCTAATTATAGTTGATCAGCTCTACCTGGAGACATGTCCTAAATTCATTCACTTCTCTTTCTCCATTGGGCCTTCCATAGTCACCCGCCACCATCTCCTTGCACTCGAATGACTAAAACAGCCTCCTGCATGAACTTCCTGCTTCTACTTCCCCATTTCATCCAATCTTCACCGAGAGCGTCACGTAACCACCTTTTATTTTAAGTGGACTTAGAATAAAATCTGAATTCCCTGCCACCTGTGACAACTCACAAATTCTAGCACTGACTTGGACCCTCCCCTCCTCTCTGACCTCAGTTCCATGGTGCTCTCTCTTGTTGATTACGCAACTCCAATCACACCAACCCCTTTTAGCTCTAGGGTCTTTCTATCTACTGTCCCCAAGCTCAGAAGGTGCTGTCTCTAGATTTCACGTGGCTGGATCCTTTCATTCAAGCCTCAACTTCAATGTCACTTTCTCTAGAGACCTTGCTGGTCACCCAGTCTAAAATAGCCACTCTCCCTCGGGTCACTGTCTATCAGGTCACTCTGTTATGTCTTCTTCACAGCATTTACTGCCATCTGAGATGATAGGATTATGGATTCATTGTATTTCCCCTTTACTGAAATATAAACTTGCTGAAAACTTGTAGAAAAATTCCAACTTTGTCTGTCTTATTCACAACTGCATCCCAAGTGTCTAGAACAGTACCTGGCATGTAGAAGGCATTCCATAAATATTTCTTGAATGCATTAACCTTACTCATCAACCTGTCTTGTTTACAGAAATCTAAGCAGGGGTTTTTAGCCTAGGTCCCTGTATCTTCAACAGAGCTGTGAAGAGAATTCAGGGGGTTTGTAAACTTGGATGGGAAAAACTTTTACATGCTTTTCCTTTACTAACTCTTAACTGAACACAAACCATTAGAGTATTAGCAGTACCTGTGACCCTATCACGTGTGTAAATCATAAGCATTTGCATATCATGTTACATTGTATCAGATACCTCAATGTTGTTTATGTTCATCACTACTTCTAAACTATGATGATTAGGCTTACTGCTAGACTGATGTTTAATGCATGAATAAAGAAAAATATAGAATACTATATCATCAACATTTTCAAAAATAAAATAATTTTTAATTTAAAATTAAATAACACTATAAACATGAAATTAATTGGTTTCCATTGTAATCCTATCTGTTTTAGACATTAGTCTGAGAAATAGCTCATGGCCTTCACCAGAGTACCAAAGGGATTCGGGATACATATGGGTTAAGGTATAGGCTATCTAAATTTAACTTCAAATTAATTAAAAATTAAGTTAATTTAAAAATTCAGATCCTTAGTGACACCACTCACATTTCGAGTGCCCAATAGCCACATGTGGCTAGTGGTTACTATAGCAGACAATATAGATACAGAATGTCTATCATTACAGAAAATGCTATCGGAGAACACTGGTCTGGAGCTTAATGCTTAATTTCTGACTTGTCTTTTCAGTGCCACACTTTGCCCCTAACCCCCTATACTATGGACTGCCTTTTCCTACATTAATATTGGGATTAGGTTGGGAGCACAGTGCCTTTCCCTTAAGACTCTTGCTGTCCTCCTGTTTGCGTTTAAGACTTTAACCCCAGTCTCTGCCCCGACCCCCAGCGCCACATTTGTTCAGAGAGCTGAGCTAGCCAGCGCAATGTGGCAATGCAAAATCTCCTCTGTGTCATTCTCAAGCTCCTGCCCTGGTCCTGGGCAGAGGATATAGCTGGGAATTATTAAAGATGGCTGGAGTTGCCCCAGATGGGACAGCCAGAGACACAAGGCTCTGTCTTCTTGAGGGTCCCCCAGTACCTGTGCCCTGGCCCTAGATGGGACAGTGGTCATGCATGTGGTGCACCCTTTGCCAAGCTGGGGCTCGACAGGAAGTCCCGTTAGAGTGCCACGAGGGCTGCGGTGGGGCGGAGTCAGCAGTGGGGACCTTGAGTCTTGTCCAAGCCAGGACAGACAAGACCACAAGGGCTGCAGCTGCCCAGTTCAGCAGGGGACTTCTGAACAGCCTGGGCTAATAGCAGACCAGTCACCCCTGCAGATACCAGCTAGCTCCTAGCTAGGGCCTCCCTCTCCCACACTGGCCCAAAGTCTTTGAGCTTCCCACATGCCCAGATACCATCTTGGAGAGGAACAGTGAGAGCAACGTAAATTGGAAAAACTGACTCACTCAAAAGAGACTGCTTACTGGGATAGCCTGAGTCTACCAGATTGGACCACAATTCAGTTCCGCCTGCACTTCTCACGAGTCAGTGGCACAGGGGTCAGGGGACACTTAAGGACAATTGGGTCTGTTATAGAAAGTTAAGAACCTATGTTCTCTTTGCACACCTGAGCCTGGGGTAAGTCTGAGACTGGGCTCTACCTGTCCTGAATGATGCAGACCCTAGACATCTTCTGGGCAAAATATGGTCCTAGACATGGTCCTAGACATCTTCTGGCACTTGGTGAATGAGGTTCTTGTAAGACGTCCTCAGCTAAGCGGGCGGGGAGTCATCTTTTGGAGCAGTATCCTAATGTCACTGTACCCTTTCTACCTTCTTGTGCCCCCATAACAAGATAGCCCTGTGGTCCCTGGTTTTCCAGTCCTCCCAACAGTCCTGGCCAAACCTGAGATACGTGCATTGCAGAGACCCTACCTCTGTGTGATGCTGGATACCAATGGGGCTAATGTACTGCTGCTCCAAACCAGGGAAAATGCAGAGTGCTTTGTCTGCAGGTACTGGAGGTGGCAGGTGTACAGAACCATCAAGATCTCCCTTCTCCTGTTAGTGGTGTTGGTGATGGTGGTGTGTGTGTGTGTGTGTGTGTGTGTGTGTGTGTGTGTGAGCATGTGTGTGTGTGTGTGAGCGTGTGTGTGTGTGTGTCTGTGCAGAATGTTTAAGAAAGAGATGGTTTGGAGAATAGTGTTAGCCTTAAGGTACAGCCCATTGCTTGCAGTGAGGTCTGCCGGCTAGGAAAGGATTAGAGAACTTGAAGGTATTCCTTCCCCAAGCAGAATACAACTAGCTTTGTTTCCAAGACTAACTCATTAGAGCATAAAGACTAAATTTAATTGGCTAGTAGCTTTGTGTGTGTGTGTTTCTTTATGTTCTGTTTTGTCCTGGGTTGAATAGTGTTCCCCCCAAAACTCATGTTCACCCAGAATCTCAGAATGTGCTCTTATTTGGAAATAGGGTCTTTGCAGATGTAATTAGCTAAGATGAGGGCATACGGGGCTAGCACTGCCTAAATTAATGTGACTGGTGCCCTTATAATAAGAGGGGATGACACACACACACACACACACACACACGCACGCACATTACATGTGATGACAGAGGCAGAGAACGGAATGAAGTGTTTGCAAGCCAAGAAACGGCAAGGATATCTGGCAACCACCAGAAGCTAGGAGGAGGCAAGGAAGGATTCTGTTATAGGTTTCAGGGGGAGCAGGACCCTGCTGACACCTTGCTTTTGGACTTCTAGACTCCAGAACTGTGGGATAATACATTTCTGGTTTGTTTTTTTTTTTTTTTTCGGCACGGGGGCCTCTCACTGCTGTGGCCTCTCCCGTTGCGGAGCACAGGCTCAGGACGCGCAGGCTCAGCGGCCATGGCTCACGGGCCCAGCCGCTCCGCGGCATGTGGGATCCTGCCGGACCGGGGCACGAACCTGTGTCCCCTGCATCGGCAGGCGGACTCTCAACCACTGCGCCACCAGGGAAGCCCCATTTCTGTTGTTTTAAGCCACCTAGTTTGTGGTATTCTGTTATGGCAGCTGTAGGAAATCCATGCTGGTGCTGGGGAGAGGTCATGACAGTACATGCTTACATTTAATAATACATGCTTTCGGGGTGTCAGAGTCATGTAACAATTAATAAGCCAGCCTAACTAGGAACACTAATCTTCATTAACAATTCCCTCAAATATTTAAGAGGGTCCAAGTATAAGGTCTAGAGTGACTGTTACTAAAATGCCCTGCCCTGCCCTAACTTCCTCCCACCAAATTCCTAGCCCCATCAAACTTTTATCTAAGTGCATTCTGTTTCCCTCCTAGTTCGCCTTTCATCTTGCCTGGCAATGAAGAGCTCAATTCCCCAAACACAGTCCTGGGTCAGATCCACTCCCCCCACCCCCCACCCCGCCTCACCCCCTGTGGAACAGTCTTCTATTTCCCGTTCAGGTTTCTCTGGCGAATCTTTCTGCAAAGCTTTTCCTTTCCTTAGAGAAAAGGGCGGGGCAAGAAGCTAAGCAGGCGAGGGGAAAAGGATAGGCTCTGAACACCACACATTAAGCATTTTTATCCCACCGTCACCATCTTCCCTTTGGTTCCCTTGGAAGGAATAACTCGATTAGTGAAGTAGTTACATAGAAATCAAGCCTTTGAAATCTCTGCAGTTTTTATTGTGCGACTGAAGCTGACGATCCTTCCAGTCATTTATTATACTCACACCTGGACCATCACGGTTTGTTTTTCTCTAAATGTAGGTCTGGAAAGGGAACCAGTTGGAGGAAGAGAAGGGGACTAAGGATAAGTGTTTTAAGAGAACTTCTTCCCTTCCCCTCCCTCCAAGGTTTTTTGATGCAATCTCAAATGATGTTCATTGTGAGCAATGATGAGAAGATACATGAAATGCACGTTTTCCTAAGAAAATGCTACACTATAGAGGCTTCACAGTGAAGGCAGTGATGGACCGTACGGAAAAGAACGTGTGAAATATAGAACATAAACTCTCCCTAGAGTTGTGAAAAGGAAGATGAAAATGCGGACACCAGTGACGAAATTCATTAGTGCCCATTTTTAATAACGTGATTCCTATTACTTTTTTCAAGAACACTTTCATCTTCCTGCCTCCCTTTGTATTTTTTAAATTTTTGAAAGGGCTGTGAAGGCTCACGGCTGGGTCTTGGGGGAGACATTGTAATTAGAGACATAAAAACAGCAAGCACAAGTTCACATGGAAAATATCTCAACTGTGGTCATCATGACATGGGTTTGGGACTAAGCCACCTCATTCCACAAGACAAAACTGGGAGAAAATAACTGAGTCATAGAGATGTAGAACTGAATTCCCAAGAAAATATGGAACACCCACTCCAGGGTACACCTCTGAAGATACCACATTTATCTCAGGCCAAGGATTATTTATAGAATATTGCGTTATTCACCTCCAGCTGAAACGAGGGACATAGAATGAATATTTTTAGATTGATGAGTTTCAGATCTTACATTTTCCCAAGACTTCAGCCCCCTTGATCACTCATGTGGAAAGCAATTTAAGGAGAGAGATTTCAGAGTTATTTACTATGATGAAGAGACTTCGGGTGGCCCTCATGATCCTGGTGTTCATGTGTTTGTGTAATCCCCTCCCTTTGGGTGTAGCTGGGACCTGTGGCTTGCTTCTAACCAATAGAATATGGCAAAAGCGATGGGATGCCATTCACGTAATTACATTCTGTTATATGGCAAGGTGGATGGGCTATCACTCTCATGATTACATTACACTGTGCAAGACTCTGCTTTGTCTATGGAGTCTTGCTCTCCTTACTGGCTTTGAAGAATCAAGCTTTTATGAGTCCTACAGCAGTAAATGGAATGAGCTTGGAAGGACACATTTCCCCAGCTGATCCTGCAGATGAGAACCCAGCCCTGGCTGACACTTTGATTTTGCAGCCTTTTAGAAGACCCAGCGAAGGTGTGCCAAGACTCCTGACCTACCTAAACTGTGAGATAGCAAATGTATGTTGCTTTAAATCACTAAGTGTGGGAATATGTCATGCAACAGTGAAAAGTAAATACACTTACTTTGCTAACTTATTTTTCTGACCAAGGATTCTTGGACTGGGTTTATTTCTTTAAGGGTTTGAAAACTGTTGGCTTACTTTCATGATCAATGTATATATGATGTCCCCATACACAAGGATATTTTTTCTTTGTGGTGGAATTGCCCTAGGTCACAGCACCAAAGAGCCTTGTATGAACAACATTTTGCACATACATCAAGCCATCTTCTGACTTTTAGCAGCAAGTGATTCTCAAACTCCTTCTTAGAATTGAGCTTGGCCTGAAAACTTTGCTCAAAAATCCGATGTGACTGCTGGTGAAACTGTAATGGACTGAAACTTTTTGGAGGGTATAGTTGTAGTATGTATCTAAGCTCTGAATATATGCATGCCATTTGACCTAGAAATTTCCTTTTTAGAAAGTTATCTCAAGGATATAGTCAGACAAATGTTCAAAGAAGTATGCACAAGGGTGTTCATTACATCATTATTTATAATAATGGAAAATTGAAAACATCCTAAATGATCAAATAGGTTAATTAACTTAGAGCCCATCCATACAATGAAATACCTTGTAGCCATTTAACTGTGAATGTATAATTTTTGGCCACAGAAAAGTGTAAGCAAAAATAAAAAGGGGGCTTCCCTGGTGGCGCAGTGGTTGAGAGTCTGCCACCAATGCAGGGGACATGGGTTCGTGCCCCGGTCCGGGAAGATCCCACATGTTGCGGAGCGGCTGGGCCCGTGAGCCATGGCCACTGAGCCTGCGCGTCCGGAGCCTGTGCTCCGCAACGGGAGAGGCCGCAACAGTGAGAGGCCCGCGTACCGCAAAAAAATAAAATAAAATAAAAAATAAAATAAAAAAGAATATATGATTTGTAATATGTCCCCGTTTGTGTGTGTGTGTGTGTGTGTGTGTGTAAAATATACATATACACTGAAAATAAAATTGGATATGCATAAAAATGCTAACAGTGATCATATCTTGCTAGTGAAATGATGGATAATTTTATTTATTAATTTCCTGGCTATATTTTCTCATGTTTCTACAATGTTCACACATAATTTGTATCATTTTAAAAACTCATAGTGTGGTTTTTTGGTTTATTTTTTGTTTTTTAAGTGAGGCTGCCTGTTTCTAATTCCTGGTCTCTTGGTGGATTAGGTCTGGCTGATGGTCGAGAGACCCAGTGGACCTTGCTACCTGACACTGAGAACGTGATCTCTGCACACTAGGTCTGCATCCTCCCACTTCTGTCCCCCAGAGAGTTTGCCAAATGCATGTAGCTGTCACCCAGTCTTGGCCCAAGCTCACCCAACTGACGCATACTTCAAAAACAACACTATCTGAAAAAGAAATATTTTCCCATAGCATCGTGTTAAAATCCGTCCCCAAAATACTGTACAACAGATCCAACCTAAATCAACCCAAAACTATTTCTGTGCTGGGCGTTGGTGGTAGAGATTGCTTTGTAAAATGTTTAAATGCTCAAGGAGAAGAAGGCTGTTAAAACCTAATTATTTGTCCTCTAAACACTTACTAGATTATCACTGTCATCTGTAAAACCATTTACAAAAAAGCACACATTACGTATTTTTTATCGTTTGGAAAATAAAATTGTGCTCTATTAAGCGTTCTTTAGTCTTTGCTTTTATCTTCTTCCTCTAGATTCTTCATAGATGTATTTTAAGAGCACAAAGAGATGCAGAGAGTGTGGGAGAGAAGGGTTAGGATGATAGAGAAAAAGGGTGGGGTGAAAGAGTCCGGGAATTTATGGTAATTTAGTGCCTACCACGTGCCAGTTGCTGGACCAGGTGCTGGGATGCCCTCCCCACTAACAAAGGAGGCATGGGGGAGGCTCAGAGAGGCCCAGACAACACAAAGGTTTAGGGTAAAAACAAGAAAGAAAAAGCACAGGAAATGGGGACATTATAAGCCCATAGTCTTCGGGGAGTCACTGAACTGGAATGCTTTGTTGCATTAGAAAGGGAGAAGGAAGCCACAGAGGCAAGACTCCCTCAAACTTTCCTTTTTACAAGCCTGTGGTCACAAATGGGCACATTTAGCAGGAGGTCAAGTGTAGAGTAGTCTGTTGTTCTTGTTAAAATGGGACACGGGGCTGAAGTGATGGAGGTACTAGATAGGGTAAGGAGCGGGTGAGGAAATGGGGAAGAGGGAAGAGAATAGAGTTACCATTTTTAGGTAATAACCTGGTCTCGGTGAGGAGGAGAAAGGGTTGGGGAGAGGCAGTAGTGGTTCCATTATATGATAGTGAGACCTCCTCTGCTTTATTAAAAGGAAAGACAAAAAGCTGAAAAAAAAAAAAGATGACTCAGCCTTTTTGCCAGGCCTCAAAGAATATGGAAATTATTGAATAATCAGGCTTCACCAAGAGAAAAGCAGGAGGCAGAGGGCTACGGTCTGAATGCTGTGTCCCTCCAAAATTCATATGTTGGAATCCTACCCCCTAAAGTGGTGGAATGAGGAGTTAGGGGCTTTGGGATGTTGATCACGAGGGAAGGACACTCATGATTAGGATTAGTGTCTTTGTGAAAGAGAGCCTGCTTGTCCCTTCTGTCCCGTGAGGTTACGGTGAGAGACAGCCATCCAGGAGGAAGCAGGCTTTCACTGACACTGAATCTGCTGCCGCCTTGATCTCAGATTTCCCAGCCTCCAGAACTGCGAGAAATAAACTTCTGTGGCTTATAAGCTGCGCAGTCTATGGTATTTTGTTAAAACAGCCCAAGCAGACCAAGACACTGAGCAACCTTGAGGTCAGGGCTCATGGAGACAACGCCACAGTTTTCCTCCCCGTGCCCTGACTGACTGACCCTCCTTGTTGTCTAGTGCACTGCCATTAGCCTGCCTCTGCTGTTTGTTTCTGCCTCTGCGGGTCACGCCATGGCTGCTTCCACTACTGTAACTGACAGGCTCTCTGTATCCTCAGCTCAGTTCCTGAGACAGAGGATCTGATTGGTTCAGTTAGTTATTATTGTCACCAATGGACAAAGTTTGCATGTTAGACCACCTTATGGATCACTAGCTATCCTATAGATTGTCTGCCTTTGGTCCACGTGCTTTTCCTATCCAAGAAGCAGGATCATGTGGTATAGATCTGGACCACCCACTCTCCAAGAACCACCTAGGACTGTTTGCCCCAGCAAGGAACTGTGAGAGGAGGAGGGGCCCAGACTGTAACGTTGTGTCAAGAACCTTGAAGGGTCTAAGATTTTACCCTACTTGCAAGTTAACAAATTAGCCTGCTGTAGTTTTGTGAAGGCTGGTAGAAGACATGAGACTTCGGGTTCAGAGACAAAGGACCGCTTATTACTCACAGCAACGGCAGCAGTTAGAGCATCCGCATTTGTGTCAGCTTCCTGACCCCCAATTCCCGTAGGATGATGAGAAGAGGGCCAGGTGACTCTGTCTGCATGGGAACTTCATTACAGGAGAGGAACCTGAGCTTAGGGAACCTGAACATCTATAATGGCAGTAAGCGTTCTGCCCTTTGCATCGGAGGGAAAGACTATTTCTATCTGTCAAGGCTGTTCACCATACAAACATCCTTGAAAAGATATTCCCAAAGGGAGTGAGTCTCCCCGCTCACAAGATGTGCAAAACTCAGCAGACACACGGAAACTGTTTCTACCAACAAGTTTCTTTCCTGATACACCCCCAAATGATGATGTATCTGTTCTGGAGGTGGTTGATTAGGGTACAGAACTCAGAATAAAGGAAGTACATGAGGCCACATTAAAACAAAAATGTTTTTTTAAGTAGTCAGAATTCATCTTTGGATTTCCCTCTAACCTCTCCACGATGTCTTCAAATATTTCCTGCTTCATCTGCTCCTTAAGTCAGGGCCCCTGAACCCCCTCAAAGCTCACCTGCTCTGAGTCATACTGTCTTTGACTCCATCATATTTCAACAAACTTTATTTTAATTTATTTTTCACACGTACAAATCCATGCTGCATTCTAAGCATTTTTCTATTAACTTGTTTAATGTTTATACCAGCCCTAGACGGTAGGTACTATTATTATCCCCGTTGTTCAGACGAGGATGTTGTGCTATTACAGTTATTCTAATAAAATACAAGCACTTTTGTGGAAACAGGCCATAATAGCTGAAGCTCTAAATGGTTCTAGAAATGTTTAAAGGATTTGTAGAGAAACAGGAAGCAACACGAGCTACTCTAGCGGTCCTCTGGTAGGAATTTCAGAACAATGGAGAGTACACCTGTGGAGAAAGGGAGCCGTTAACACGCTTTCGATGATTCTCCTAGAGTGGTCCGGGTGCAGGGAGGGTCCAGAGCTACCTGTTTCAACCCATGCCTAACTGCCGCTCAGATGCACTCTGAGTAATTGGCTGGTTATCTGTCCACAGCCAGGACGGTGTCTAGTTCACTGGTGTATCCCCAGTGTTCAGCCAGTGCCCAGTTCCTCATGGGGGTCCCAAAGTGCACTGAATGACTGACGGTCTGACTGAATGAATGAATGGGAACCAAGAAGCTCTGACCTTCATTTAAGCAAGAAAGTCGTCCTGGCCTAGAAACAGCTGATGTAATTTCATCTTCAATCAAAGGGCGAAGCTATGGCTCAGCACAGAAAGGGAGGAACTTATTTCAGACTTACAAGATAATAGAAGAAAGGAGGACCAAATAGATATTTTTAAAAAGCATTTGACTGGAAAGACAAAACAAAACAAAATAGGGGAGAGAGGAAGGAGGATGTGGTTGAGGGTTCCCCAGGTCAATCGGAATAAATTGAACACAAAGTGAAAGGCAATGGGTAAAACTATCAGGCAGGCAGAAATGCTGGATGCTCCAGTTCCAGGAAATGACTAGAGAAGGAAGTTGATAGAAGGTAGGAGAGGGATATCAATAATGATGATTGCTACCATGTATGAATAACATGCTGTCCCAGGAAGGATTCTCACTGCTTTGTGCTTATCAATTCACTTCAGCCGGACTCTGTGAATTAGATTCTATTGTTATCACCACCATTTTACAAATGATAAAACTGGGTAACAGAGAGGTTAAGTAACTTGTTCAAGGTCACACAGCTTGTAAGTAGCAATGCTGACGTTTGAATCTAATTTGCTCAGAGTCTGTATCACTTACCATTTATCACCTCTTCTATGATACAGACTACCTCTATGTAAGGGCAGCAGCCATGTCAAATAAATCAACAATTTAAGTTTTTTTAAGTGTTTTTCTTATGCAAAAGTCCACTCACCCTCCAACACCTTATAACCACATTGCACACTCCCCTCAAGCCCCTCCCGTATAGAAATTCTAGAGCTGCCATTTTACTAACAGCTGGCTAAGAGTTGAAAGAAGAGACGAGCAGAGACCCTTAGGATAGGAAGCAATTCAACTGCCCCAAAACCAGAGGGATTCCTCAAAAACTAAATGTAGTGTAGGAAATAAAATAAAGATGGGGAGGGGAGCTGTTTTAGATTACAAGTGGCTAGAGACACATACTACCAATAAAATGCATGAAACTTAATTTTTAAAAAATCCATAAAAGACAGTTGAGGAATGGTTAAAAGATCTACCACTGAACTAGATAATAGATGATATTAAGGAATTATCATTTTCTCAGGTCTGATCATGGCAATGTGGTCATGTAGGAAATGCTCCGTATTCTTAGGAGAAGCCTGCTAAATGACGCTTTGGGGGTTGACGTGTCATAATTTCTGAACCTAACTTTCCAATGGCTCAGAAAGAAAAATAGAAAGGTTGATTGATCAGTCAGTCAAATATGGCAGAATGTCAACAATTGTTGGATTTGGTGGAGGCTGGACAGCTGTGAACTGAAATATTCTTTTAGTTTTTTTTTTTTTTTTTGTGGTACACGGGCCTCTCACGGTTGTGGCCTCTCCTGTTGCGGAGCACAGGCTCCGGACGCGCAGGCTCAGAGGCCATGGCTCACGGGCCCAGCCGCTCCGCGGCATGTGGGATCTTCCCGGACTGGGGCACGAACCCGCGTCCCCTGCATCGGCAGGCGGACTCTCAACCACTACGCCACCAGGGAAGCCCTCTTTTAGGTTTTTTTGTGTTTTATTTTCATAGGTTTTGGGGGAAAGAACCTAGAGGAAGGAGGCAGTGATTACTTACAGATTGGCTGAAGAAGGCAGGGAACTTGGCCAATGGGAAGGCCTTCAGAGGTGAGTTACAAAGCTCAGGATAAGGCCACACAGGGTTGGATGCAAATTCTTTCTCAATAAAACAGAATCCAGACAGAGGATCGGATGGGAGATCTGGCAGACTTCCAGTAAAGATAGCAGGGGCAGCTGTAGAAGTCATAAAACTGCCTGGACTCATCTCTAAAGTCAAGAAGAGCAGACTCAAGATGGGGAAACATGTGTGTTCTAGTGGTTTGCTGTGAACAGCTGGAGCTGGTCTGCAAGAATTGAAACCCTCACTCCACTGCTCGCTAGTCGTGAGATCTTGGGCCAGTTACTTAACTTCTCTGATACCAGCTCCCTCGACTAGCACTTAACTCATGGAATTGTTGGGCATGAAGATGAAATAGAACAATGTATATAAAATACTTAACTAACGTAGGGCATGGGCCCGCAGTGAGCATTCAACAAATGTTGCTCTCATTTTTATCACACAATGGAGAAGGATGGGGTAAAAGAGAACACTTGTTTGCCACTGACGATGGCAGCAAAAACATCCCAACCCACATCTCCTGCAGCTTTACAACTGCATGTATGTTCCGGGGATTTAATTTCTTTCAAGCAAAATTGTGTGGCTCAGGACTAGCAGCGATGCTGATGACGTTAAACAGTGGAGGAGATTAAGCTGCAGCATGGAAAACAAACACTGCGGGCTCTCCTTCAGTGTTTATCTTCAGCAATACCTCATCTTTGCATGGATAATTACCTCTCGGCGGCAGACAGTTATCCAGCATCAACGGATAATTCCATTAACCTCGTCACTTAAACCCACCCTCTCGGGCTGCTCAGGGTCTCCTGGCTGCTTGTAAAATTTTAGGGGCCTCGTATCACTTTGGAATTAAAAAGGGAAAGTAAATTTTTCAAGCACATTAATTTTTCCCTGAACAAACCTCGGCACATCCTTGACTCACCGTTCCTAAAAGAAGTATTGGTGCCAAGGATATTATCTGTAACAATTCAGTGCCAACTTTAGCGTGGATTCGAGGGTTGCTGATAGTAGAACATTACCAGTCACTGATGAGCCGGTTTCTAGCAGGATGAAAAATAGGTGGGGGAACATGATTCCTGCCAAATTTGAAATGTTAGAAAGCTTTCTGGCCACAAAACCCAGATCATATATACACTTAGCAGACATGATGGTGACCCAGAGATTTTTACCAAAGAAAATAAATGAAGCAAATTTCATGAGAAATGCCACCTATGCTTCCGTTATTTAAAATAAGAGTGTATACTGTCCGTCTAGACCTTCGATCAGAAGCTCTCCTTTCACTGATCTCATGGCTGGTTGGCAGTTTTAACAGAGAGTGAGAGTAATTAGCAATAATCTCCTATCTGTGAAGAGACTTACAGTTTACAAGGAGCTTCCCTCCGATATGTCACTTAATCCCCAAATCCTCACGATAGACTTGCCACTTAGGGCTGTTACTCCCTCCCTCGACAAGCACCTCCCCCACACCCCCCTTATCACAGATAAGGACCCTGAGGCCCAGAGAGGTTAAACTGGTACCTGACATCGTGTGTCAAATACGACGGAGGGAGAACTGGAATGGAGGTCTTTGGACTTCGAAGACCTACGTGACTTCTCTTTGAGAGAAGGGATATGTTTATCGTTTCATTTTCCTGTGTGCAGGGGGCTTCGGGCTTTCTGTCGGGGTAAAGATTTATCTCCTTTCAAAGATAGGAAGTCAGGGTGTCCGCAGAGCACACATTTCCCCCCCCCCGGGCTGACCCCAAGATGACCTTTACACTCATCTTCACTATCTGTTAATTCCTCGTGTCTGGGTTCCCACCAAAGTGTTGACAGCATGAATGAATGAGGTGAGATAAAGGATGCGTCGCACAAAGCTGACGCATAGTAGGCATTCAGAAAAGGCCTCTTCTAATGGAAAAACAATATTTATTTACTAGCTCCGGCAGCAGATTTGGTCAGGAAAGAGGTCAAAGGGTTGACTTAAATTAGGTTGGAAGGCTGGCGGCGATTCAATTACCCATAACCCTCTAGTCTCTCCTGCCAGCCATGATGAATGGAGGCTGGCTAAACGGGTTGGGATTAGCAACGCTGCAATCAGCCCTTTCTGGAGAATGAAGATGTGGGAATTATCTAACAAGCATTCTGAGGCTGGACGAGATTCCTTAGGTTGGAAATATCCTTGTGGTTTAGCCTAATAACAGGAGGGCTCAGATTTGGAGACAAAGGGCATATATGACAAACCTGGGCAGTCCTTGCTCCTCGTTTTTCTCCATTACACTGGCCTAGTAGCCCCTGTCTGACGTGGATAAATTATCATCGAGGGCTGTGGATGGTTTGCATACAGATCCTTAAAGAACATCTTGCTCTTGGATATTTGGGACATATATTAGGGAAAGAGGTCAAGTGAAAATTAAAAAACGGCATCAGTTAAAATAAGAAAAGAACCTATCCTGGTTATCCCTGCTTTCCTTTTTTCCAATATGGATTTCCCTTCTCAACCTCACCCTGAGGCTTATCTAATCGTATTCCAGTGATGGAGAACCCAGGGCCCAGTTACAGGTTTTTTGTTTTGTTTTCTCTTGTTTTGTTTTTTGTTTCTGTTTTTCATATAAAAACATTCTTTTAGAGCTGGTCTCGGGGAAGGTATTTTGAAAATATGATGATAATAATGCTGTCAGCTTGTTTGTTTTTTCATTATTATCCACTGACTTTTAGGAACCTGTTTTCAAAAATTTTCAGTCCTCCTGCCTTTGTCCAGCAACAGCGCATCTTCTGTCAGCAGGTGAGGGAAGCCCAGGAAGACACAACATATATTTTCCCTTTTTGTTATAATTCGCCTCCATTTCTGGCCAGCCGTGATTTCAGAGCCCAAAGCCTGTAGCCTGTCCTGATTTGCATAGCTGGCTTCTGGAAGCAAGTTAAGGAATCATTAAGACACCTACCCTTTGCCTGCTCCTTGGCCGAGTTGCTTAATTAACTTAGTTAAAATGCGGTCCAGTGTTATGAGACTAATTGCATTTATGTGTCTTAATAACTTATCTGTTCCTATGCAATTGCCTACTTCACTCTGATAAAAAATATATACACGTGATGTGATGTATGGATATTCAAGCTCACAAAATGAGCTCAAACTTGAAAGGGATCCAGACTACACCACCATTTATTATTTTTAGAGCGTTACCTAGTCATTTTGATTAATTTGCTTGGAGTGCTTTTCCCTGCAGCTCTCCAGGGAGAGGTGGGGGAAAAGATGGTAAAACATAAATTTCCTTTGGTGACGAGTTCACATATGTTTAGAACTGTAACATGGCAAATCATTGCGAAATCTTCTAATGGATACCTGTCCCATGCCAAATAAACCTAGGACCCAAAGCACATAAAGAAATAATTGAAAGACACTGGACTGGATCCAAAAGGCCATGGCTAATGTTTCACCTAATCTCTCTCCAGGTCTCTCCTGCCTGCGGCAGTCGCCCTACCTACCAGATAGGCACTTCAGAGCTTCCTTGCAGCTGCTTCGTGGCTGTTTGCACCCTTTAACCCCCTGGCAGAGGAATGAGAACAACTATGAAGCCAAAAGTATAAAGGTGGAAAGATCAGCACTCGAAATAGGAAGGTGGGGCTGTTGGAGGTTAGCCCATGTCTTTTGAAAGAGTTAATTCCCCTCTGATGGCTTTGGGGGCTGATCTGGGACAGACATCAGCCTGCCTAGGACTGGCCCAGGGCCAGGGAGAGGTCCCCAGGTGGCACGGGTCAGGGTCAGATCCCAGATCCTGGGATTCTGCAATATAGGGAGGTGGGGTATAAGAGCTGGGAACAAAAGTTTCAAAAAAAAAGAAAAAGAAGCCCATTTTGTTTTCAGTTCTTTTTACCTTGGCTCTGTCTCTTGCATAGCAGGCTCCAGAACCTTAGAAGCTAAGGGTGGGGTTGGGTAGGGCTTGGCGATTTTTTTTTCTTAAAGGGAAAGAATAAGGAAGTCTCCTGAAACATTTACACTTTGCTTGAAGTTGATCATAGTCACGAAGAAAACCATTGAGCAATGTCTGGTTGTATCTCTCTGGAACTGGCATTTGCAAAGGTGGCATCAACACAGCAGAGGGGAGCAATGGAGGAATTTGGACCTGCAAGATATCTATGATGTTAGTTATTGATGATTTCCACTGGTTTAAGCCAGGCTTTGAGCTTCAAGATAATATGCCTGGAATTGGCAACAAAATGATCATCTATTGTAGGGGCACATCTGTATTTAGATACTATATTCTACACTTAAAAAAAAAAACCCCACAAAACTGCAACAAACAAAAAAAGGGGCAAAAAACCCCAACACCATTCCCTCCACCGGCCCCCCAAAAAAGAATTTTAGCTGAGTTTCAGCCTTGGAATTTATTTTTTAAACAAGAGAGGCACATTATATATTATAAGAAAACACAATATATGAAAATTCAAAATTCCAAATTAAATATAGAGAAATACAGCATCTTACAAAAAGATTTGTTATAGAGCCTTTTTTTTTTTTTTTTTTGTGGTACACAGGCCTCTCACTGTTGTGGCCTCTCCCGTTGCGGAGCACAGGCTCTGGACACGCAGGCTCAGCAGCCATGGCTCACAGGCCCAGCCGCTCCGCGGCATGTGGGATCTTCCCGGACCGGGGCACGAACCCGTGTCCCCTGCACCGGCAGGCGGACTCTCAACCACTGCGCCACCAGGGAAGCCCTGTTATAGAGCCTTTTAAGCAAAAACTCCTTAAGTATTGTTCAACTAGGGATTGATGTGTATGTTAACATTTTAGAATCTTGTACAGGAAAGTTCCCCTCTGTAAATATCATTCTTATCATGCAATATGCAGGGTAACTGCGATTGAATCCCAGCTTCACCATTCATATGCATGTGACTGTGGCCTAGTTACTTCTCTTCTCTGAGCCTCAGTTTCCCCATCTGTAAACTGAGGGCAGTATACACCTGCCTCGTAAGATTTAAGTGAGCTGCAGTATGTTCTTCATGGCTCTTAGCTTCCCGTGGGCTCTCCTTTCCCCCTCACTGAGACCACATGGGGCAGCCAGCAGGCAACAAAAGAAAATTCAGCCCTTCTTTGCAGCTTTAGATGTTTCAGATTTATGTCAAGTAAGATGCAGCTTCAAACAAATTGGGTCCAGACAGCAATGGCTGTTTCTGCCTTTCTTATATCTATTTATTTTTTAAACAAATATTTCTATAGCACTTACCACGTGATAGGTACATTGCAGGCACTTGACAAATACTGATTCATCTAATCTTTCATAACAACCATATGAAAAGTATACTATTATTCCCATTTTACAGTTGAGGAAGCAGAAACACAGATTGCTTAAGTAACTGGCCCAAGGTCATATAACAGGTAAGTGGCACAGCCAGGATCTGGACCCAGGCAATCTAGTCCATTCCCTCAGCAGCTGTCATGGGCACGTTCTTTATCTGGGAAGCCTTGCTGAGCCCAAAGCAAGCTGGACAAAATATCAGGGCCAGTCCTGCACATTAGAAAATAACAGCAGGGCCAGAGGTACTAAAGTTGCAAAAGTCTCTGTTGATAAGCTTTGTGTAGCCACAGCCTCAAACCAGGGATACCTAGATGAGGTTGGCTGCAAAAGCAACAGGCTGATTTCCCAGGCCTTCGGGGCTCTGCCCATCTCTCCACTCCCACTGCCTTGGAGGGTGCGGCCTTGGCTCAAGTTTCTTCATCCTTCCTCACCCTCTTGGCTCAGTGAATATGAATTTCTGGCTGTTGCAGCCGGCGTGGATGGGAAGGTGGCAGAGGGAACATGAAAGTACTCAAGAAAAAAGAAATAACTTGTTTGAAATTTTTAATAACGTTTATTTTTTTATGACAAAAGCAATATGTGTTTGCGGCAGACATTGCAAAGTGGTTGACTCGCCTTTCATTTCCCAACTCCCTTCTCTCTTCTGCTTTCCAGCTAGCAGTAGTCATGTGACACAGATCTGGCCTATGAGGCATCAGTCTGTCGTGGAGTCCCTGGGAAAGCTTTTGTTTTCTTGAGAGAGGCACTGGTCCTTCTGGTTCCCCTTTCTTCTCTGAATGCACATGTGATGACTGGGCAGCAGTGGCCACGTTAAGGCCATGAAGGAAAAACCATGAAAATTTCAGACATTGGTCCTCGCCTTGTTGAGCTGCCGAACCACTGTAGTTTGGAGTTCTGTTACTTGTAGCCAAGAACAATCCTATCTACATAATGTTCTGTACAATGTTCAGTGTAGAAAAGTCAGAAAATACAGAACAAAAGAGAAAAGAATAGAGGAAAATATCACCTGTAATCCTACCATCCAGAAATAACCAAAATTAGTATTTCAATATATAGCTCTTCAATTTACAGTTTTACAAAAATATGAAATAATGCTCTACAAACACTTTTTTGTGATTGATTCTTTTCCTTCCTATGTGCTATGGCCATCTTTCTATATTCATCTATTTGTCTGTATAAATGTTCCAAAGTTTATTTAACCAATTCCCTATTGTTGAATATTTGTTATTTCCAATTTTTAACTATTGTAAACAATGATAGTGTGAACATGTTTGCATCTTTGTCTGATTTTTTCCTTAGGATTATTTCCTCAGGATAAATTCAGAAAATTGATTTGAATTGCTGGATCAAAAAGAATGTACATTTTTTAAGCTTTATATCCCTATAGATAAAATGCCCTTCAGAAAGGTTTTACCAAATTTTATACTTCACTTGCAGTGCATGCCTTTCCCCTACATCACCATCAATACCGGGAATCATCATCTTTTAAAAATGTCCATCAGTTTAATAGACTGCATATAGTTTAATTTGAATTAATTTAATAATTGAGTTTGACATATTTCCATGGCATCATTTGCCATTTCTAATTCTATTAATCACCGGTTATGTGCAACACACTGGGCTAGGTAATTTGGATATGTTATTTCTTTTAATCCTCCCAAATCCATTATCTTTTATGTTGTGGATGAGTAAACTACAGCCCAGAGAGATTGAGTAATTTGCTCAAGATCACACAACTAGTAAGCCATCAAACTGGGCTTCATAACTAGGTCTTCCTGACTCCAAAGTAGACACTATAATTAATAAAGGGATGGTATAATTTCTCAAGTCCTAGCTGAGTCAGCCAGGAACCAGTAGGAAAGAGATGGCACTCTCCAAGGGATAACTGAGGAGAGTTCGTGGAAGGAACTATTTACAGGGATGTGGGGAGGGTTAAGGGACCGTCAAGGGCTGATGAAGCACCAAGGGACTATCAAAGGCAGGAAGCCATGGTCATCCCAGGCCTGAAGGGGCAGAAAGAGAGACCTCTTATGGGGACCTAGTGATACCTGTAGCCGCGGGAGAGTGGCTGCCTGACAGGAGCTGTGGCCATTGATAGAGGAGCGCAGCAACTTCCAAAGCACAGAGCAAGGGGGCACAACAGTACACCCAACTCTGATTTCCTGCCGGGGACGCCCATTGACCAAATCCAACCAGAAGCCAGAGGACAAGAAAGCCTGGGTGACTCATCCATGGAAACCAACCTCTGGGACACATGCAAGGGAAAGGAGGGTGGAGAATGGACCTACTGGGGCATGTTAGCTCTTTATTACCTTTCCAAGAGTGGAACTATATCATCGGGCAACTAACCATTGATACACTTTAAAATCCATGTGCAAGGCTGCTTTAAGATTAAGTGCAACCATGAAATGAAGGGCTTAGACAGTTTGGTATATAGAAAAGACTAAATAAAAATGAGATTTTATTGTTTTCACACTTAGAATTAGCACCAGACATGGATCACTCTAGAAGATTCTTCTCATTATTCTTTTTTCCATTGGCAGCTCAGCCCTCAAACCACTGGCCATAAAATGACAACAAACCATAAAAACAAAACAAAACAAAAAACAAAATAGGGACTTCCCTATTAAGAATCCACCTGCCAGTGCAGGAGACACAGGTTCAATCCCTGGTCCGGGAAGATCCCACATGCTGCAGAGCCCGTGCGCCACAACTACTGAGCCTGTGCTCTAGAGCCTGCGAGCCACAACTGCTGAGCCCATGTGGCACAACTACTGAAGCCCACTCACCTAGAGCCCATGCTCCTCAACAAGAGAATCCCTCGCTCGCCTTCATGCAGCAATAAAAACCCAACACAGCCAAAAAACAAAACAAAACAAACAAAAAAACACAAAATAAAAGAAAGAAAAAGAAAGGAAAAAAAAACCCAATTTCTTCTCCTTGGGAACCCACTTGGGCACATTTCCCAAACTCCCTTGCACTAAGCTATGGCCATAGGAGTGAGTTCCCGCTAATGGGAACTCATCAGAATAGCCCTGATGAGCACAGCTTCCAGGCCTGACCCATAAGAACCTCTCACACGTGTTCCTCCGCCACCTCCTCTTTTGCCAGCTCAATGCCAATGAACAAGACATCCTCTGAATCCCTGTTTTGAGAAAGACAGAGCCCCTTGTCAGTCTGTGTTTGAGCAGAGCTCCCACCCCATCCAGCCCCTCCTGACTTGGAATTGCCTTGGCTCCTTATGGAAATGTGACTATAAGTTAATGATGTTAAGCTATTGACACATTACAGCTTCTGCACAACAGCATCTAGTGCTATCGTCATTAAGACAAAGACGGCCATATTAGTGCAATATTCAGACAAGGACCCAAACGGAGGCTAACAAATGCACAGTGAGGCTTCTCAGCAAGGAAACCTCCAAGACTAAGGCCCCCAACTTTCCTTTCTCCGATGAGAACTTAAGGGTGGTTTACTTGAGTTATTATGCGCTACCAAGAATCTCTGTTAAAAACCCCTTACACGGAGTAGAAAGTTCCCAAAGTGAGAGGCTGGGCACTGCATGCCATCAGTTTGATAACGTTTGGGTTCGCACTCAGCCCTCACCCCTTCAGAGCAGTGGACCTTGGGCAAGTGACCTGACCTCTCTGAGTTCACATGTACAAGGAACTGAAAACCGTGTCAGACACACAGGTGGCACTCAGTGCAGGCTTGATGAATAAGAGATTAAAGTGAGAAGACGAGATGGATGTTTGGTCCCTCCCCTCTCTTGCTCAACGAAGCCTGTGTCTGACTCCTGTGTCTCCTTCTTTCAGAAGGAGGTGGGTGGATAGTGATTGGCAGGAAGAGGGGGACAAAGGAAGGATAACGGCATGGTCACGGCCAGCTCCATGTCTCATTCCCTCTTCCTCTGAGGTTGACACAGACTCCCCCTCCCTCTGTGAGAGCCCCTCCAGCCCACTGGTGGCTCCAGGTGGTGGCCAGTGGCTCCCACTGGCTGGAAACCAGACTCCAGGTTCAGACTGCCTGGGTTTGAATCCTGGCTATCTCTCTCACCACCAAGCACCTCGGACATGCTTGGACTAAGTGGCTGCTCTAAACATTAGCTATCATAACTGTTATTGCTTCAGTCAAACCCCTCAGTACCTGTCAGCAGATAGAGGCATTCTGAACAAGGTCATTGCCTTTCCCCCTCGGCAGGTGCCAACACTTATCCCACCCCAAGGAGGCATCTCGTCTTGAAGCCTGTGCTCCCATCCATATGCTATTTGACTGAATGCCACCAAGTCAGAAAAAGTTTTTTTTAATGATTTATGAGTCTCATAAATAGACTAGAAGAAAAGGAAAAACTTCAGAATTACTAGGGCACAGGCCCCTGCTCTAGTCTTACAAAGACAGTGTGATGGATGGATAGATGATCTGGTTACATCAAGTTACAGCTGTGTGGCTGGGCAGTGCCACCAACATCAACTTTCCCATTGGTTACATGGGGAATTATCCCATTCTATAATGACAAGAGAGAGAAGTAATGACTACAGAACATTAAAATACATAAAGCTAAGAGCATCTGTAACATGATTGCAATAGGTAAGAGGACATATTTTCAGTTTATATTCCATCAATTTAAGTTCCCTAAAACCTAACATCTCAAATAATGAATTACAATGTAACATGGTTAGTGCATAAAGAAGGCATGATAACTGCATAGCTGCCGGGGTTAACCCGAAGTTCCCCGACCTAAAGTCTCGGTGTCATGTCATGGCATCGGCCAGGAGGAACGTTCTAGATAAATGAATAGGCTGAGAAATGGAGACATAGAGATTATTCAGGACCACCTACTATGTGCCAGGTGCTTGACAGATGTCACCTCATTTGATTGTCGCTAAATCTCTGTTTTACAAACAGCTTTCAGGAAACCGTCTGTTCCTGTGAAGAAAGCATGCCTCGGGAATTACAGTGATCTGGATTTAAAGCTATACTTTGTCACTTTCCAGCTGTGTGATTTCTAGAAAAGTTAATAGAGCCTCTCTGAGCCTGGGAGAGGAAAAAGGGCTAGTGTATGTAAAACCCGGTACATAATATCAATACGATTTTTTTTTCCTCTTGCTTCTATTAGTATATTTCAACTTTGGCTGCCCATTGCAATCACTTGAAGAGCTTTAAAAAATACTCTTGGGGCTTCCCTGGTGACGCAGTGGTTGAGAGTCCGCCTGCCGATGCAGCGGACACGGGGTTCGTGCCCCGGTCTGGGAAGATCCCACATGCCCCGGAGCGGCTGGGCCCGTGAGCCATGGCCGCTGAGCCTGCGCGTCCGGAGCCTGTGCTCCGTAACGGGAGAGGCCACAACAGTGAGAGGCCCGAGTACCGCAAACAAACAAGACAAACAAACAAAAAATACTCTTGACTGAGTCCTTCCTTTGGAGGGCTGCATTTAATTGGACCAGGGTGCAGGCTGGCTGTGGGTATGGGGGTTTTTAAAAGCTCCCTGGGGAAAATCTAAAGTGAAGCTAAGGTTGAAAACCACTTGTCTTAATTGAATCTACTGTCTGGAGGGAGTTAGTGAGTGATGCAATAATAGTATCGTTGATCACATTGGGCCAAGTTATCAGAACTGAGAATTCTGGGAACTGCTGAGGCTCCCTCTGCCATTCAGAGAAAGAACACAGAAAACCTGCATCCCTCCACCGAGTGTCCTCCAGGGGAGCTGATTTAGGCAGATGAAGGAAAGGACAGACTGGTGGTTTTATCTTGATGAAGGATACAATTTTAGGGAAACCAATTCTTTAGAACAAAGTATAGGAGTCAAAGAACCTGTGGGTGTAATTCTTCAAAAGAAACGCATGTTCCAGGAAACAAGATAAGTCAGTTGTGCTGTCTTCCTGGAGGACTGAGATTCTGGATCCGGTCACCTGGCTTTGTGACCCTTAAGGCATGTTCCCTAAACTTGCTGAGCTTCCATTTTCCTGTTTGTTAGAAACAAGCCCACTTTTAAGAAGAACAATCTGAAAGCTTGACCTTCTCAAGAAGAAAAAATAAGTTATATCCATCCTTACCCACAATTTTACATACATTTTAAATTTATGGAAGTTCACGAACCAATTAAAGTTTTCCTAATTAGATAAACCCTAAATCCCCTTCCAACTTTATAAACTTATTTTACTCCAATTAAAATATTGTTTAAGGTTACGTTGTTTGGGAGGGCTCTACTGGAAAGTTGTTGAAGGGAGAGTGAATTCTGCGAGTCAGGGTATCTGAACAGGAACTAACGGTGCTGAATCTCTGGATGGATTGAGTCATTTCAAAGACCTTGGGTCTAGGCAGCCCAGCAAGTAGCTAAAAAGATCTCAGGAAAAGGAATCAGCCAAAGAATTACAATCCTAGCTCTTTCTTCTGGAATAAATGCCTTTAAAATGATTTTCAAAGTCTAGTATAGAAAATCCACATTTCATTATCTTGTAGGAAGCCACACGCTCCTTGGACCAGTGAAGCTGGCTGGAAAGGGGAACATGGGCACTCAAATCCCACTCCTCCCAGCAGCTCATTGTGGATCCCAACCCGGGCAAGAGGCTTCACCTCTCAGTGCCCTTGCCTGTAACAGGCAGATAACAGCGCTAACCTCACAGGGCTGGTATGAGAAATAGCTAATAAAATGGGGTGGTGACACTCCCAGTTTAAATGCAAAAGTCTGTAAAACAACAAAAAGCATATTTAAAGATTTCCGCTGCTGGGAAATTGTTGGGGGTGGTGAAGGGGAGACAACAGGACTTTGAGAGGAGCTCATTTACTTTTCTCTCTAGTGTACGATTCAGTTAATCAATGAAAAAATATTCTTCCATGTGCCAGACACTGTGCCAGACTGGGAAACACAGAACTGTCTTGGTTCTCATGTGATTCGTAGTCTACCATTCCGGGTAACATATGCAAAACCCCATTGAAAAATATTCTAAATCATAGCTCTCTCTCTCTCTTTCCATGATGTTTACCAAATTCTGTCTGCATAAAATACTGCCACAGCTATGGGAAATGCAAAGGCTTATAAGACACATCACTACCCTTGGAGAGTTTGAAATCTCACCTTAAAGAGGAGACATATGGAAAAGGGGAAATAGTCCAACGCAGTGTAAGACGCAATGCCAAGTGAATATTCAACTTCTTTCATTTGTGTTTCTTTTCCATTGGAGTGGGTTACTTCTCCACTCTCTCCTTTCCTTCTTAAGAATCAATTCTATACTCCTCCCAGATTTTTAGGTCTCTCCCAGGACTGGTGTAAACCAACTAGCATATTTGCAATGTTATGAATAGCCAGGACCTAGAAAGTGCATGTCCTGTCAAAGCATTCAAATTTGTTTTCTTACATGGTTATTTACATACAATAAAATGCTGCTTCTAAGTGTACAGTTAAATGAGTTTTTGACAAATGTATGCACCCTTATTAACATATAGAATATTTTTATCCCCCAGGAAGTTTTCTCCAGTCGCTTTCCATCAATTACCCCTCATCTAGAGGCATTTGCTGTCCCAATCTCCATCCCTGTAGCTTAGTGTTATCTGTAGATTTTTATATAAATGGAATTATTCTGTATATACTCTTTTGTGTCTAGCTTCTTTGATGCAACATATGTTTTTGAAATTCATTCACTTTGTTGTATGTATCAGTAATGCGTTTCTTTTTACTGCTGAGTAGTATTTCTTTGTCTGATATACTGTAATTTGTTTAACCATTCAATAGTTTAGGGACATTTGGCTTGTTACCAGGTTTTTGCCATTATGACAAAGTTGTTATAAACATTCTTGTATAAGTCTTTTTCTCCCCCAGGTTTTTTTTTTTTTTAATTTTCAATTTTTATTTATTTATTTATTTATTTATTTTTGTCTGTGCCATGCAGCATGAGGGATCTTAGTTCCCCGACCAGGGAGCGAACCCATGCCCCCTGTAGTGGAAGCATGGAGTCTTAACCACTGGACCACTAGGGAAGTCCCTTTCCCCAGCTTTACTGAGATATAATTGACATCATATTGTGTAAGTTTAAGGTAGACAATGTGATGATTTGATACAACTATATACTTTGAAATGATTACCGCAGTAGGGTTAGTTAACACCCCCATCACCTCACATAATTACCATTTCTTTTCTGTGGAGAGAATATTTAAGATCTACTCTCTTAGCTACTTTCAAGTATATAATAAATATTGTTAACTACAATCAGCATGCTGTACATTAGATCCACAGAACTTATTCATCTTATAACTGGAAGTTTGTAACACCCTTTGACCAACATCTCTCATTTCCCCCACCCCCCCCAGTTCCTGGTAACCACTATTCTACTCTCTGCTTCTATGAATCTCGTTTTTTAAAATCCCACATATAAGTGATATTATACAGTGTTTGTCTTTTTCTCTCTGACTTATTTCACCTAGCATAATGTCTTTAGGATCCATTCATATTGTCGAAATAACAGATTTTCTTCTTCCTCATGGCCAAATAATATATATGTATGTATATACCACGTCTTTATCCATCCATCCATCATCCTATCTAAGAAATCTTTGCCTACCCCAAGATATTCTCTGTGTTTTACCTTGAATTACTTTTGGTGGTTGGTATGACAAAGAGTCTTCTAGCACCATTTCTTGGAAAGACTACCCTCTTTGAATTACATTGGTCCCTTGGTCAAAAATCAATTGACTTTAAGTGTGGGTCTATTTCTGGATTCTATTGTGTTCCACTGATCTGTCTGTCAATCCATACATCAATACCACACTGTCTTGATTACTATAAAAGTAAGTCTTCGTATTTGCCATCTATTGCTGCATAACAAATTATCTCCAAATTTAGCAGCATAAAGCAACAAACACCATTTCACACCGTTTCTGACAGTCAGGAATCTGAGAGCACCTAAGCTGAGCGATCCTGTCTCAGAGTCTCTCATGAGGTTGTCGTAAAGCTACTGGCCAGGATTGCAGTCATCGGAAGGCTGGGCTGGGGCTGCAGATTCTGTTTCCAAGTTCACTAATGCAGCTGCTGAGAGAGGCCTCAGTTCCTTGCTGCCTGGTGGCCATGAGCTTCAGTTCTTCACTGTATGGGCCTTGGCATTGGACTGTTCATGAAAGAGAGACTGGCTTTCCTCAGGACAAGTGATCAAAGAGAGAATAAGAGAGAGAGACAGAGACAGAGAGACAGAAAGAGAGAGATCACAATGTCTTTCATAACTTAATCTAGGAAGCAACATATCATCACTCTGTCATTTTCTCTTGGCCACACCGACCAACCCTGATGCCATCTGTGAAGGGACTACCCAAGGATAATACCAGCAAGTGGGGATCATTGGGGGCCATTTGTATGCTGGTTATAATCTTGAAATCACAATCTTAAAGTCATATGGTATAAGTCATTTAACTTGGTTTTTCTTTTTCAGGATAGTTTTGGCAACTGTAGAGCCTTTGCATTTTCATATAAATTTTAGAATAAGCTTATTGATTTCTAAAAAGTATCCTGCTGGAATTTTCACTGGGAATGGCATTGAATCTATAATCAATTTGGGGAGTGCTAACTTCTCATCAATTTTGAGTCTTCAAGTATGTGAATATGGTATTTCTATTTATTTAGGTCTTTAATTTCTCTTAGCGATATTTTTTCATTTTCAATGTAGAGGGATTGCACATCTTTCATTAATTTATTTCTAAGTATTTTATGTTTTCTGACACTATTTTAACGAAATTTAAAAAATATTTTCTACCGATTGCTGGTAATATAGAGTAACAAGATTGATTTTTTTGTGCCTGCCTTATATTCTGCAACTTTGCTAAATTCAATATTTGTCCTAGTAGTTACTCTATAGATTCTTTAAGACTTTCTGTGTAAGCAATAAAATACACTAAAACTAGTCTTCATCTTTTCTGATATTTATTTTTTTCAATTCTTTTTCTTGCCTTCTAGTACTGTCTAGAGCAGGGGTCAAAAAAGATTTTCTGTAGAGGGCCTGGTAGTAAATATTTTAGGTTTTGCAGGCCATATGGTCACAACTACTCAACTCTGCTGTTGTAGCCCCAGAGCAGCCTTAGGCAATATGTAAATGAATGTATGTGACTGTGTTCCGATAAAATATTATTTCCAAAAATGGGTGACCAGGCTGGATTTTGTCCATTAGCCTTGTTTAAAGGTATTAAGGTCATCAAAGTTAAGGAAAGACTAAGGAATTGTTTTACACTGAAGGTGATAGAAGAGACATGACAATTCAATGTAGCATGTGATCGTAAGTCAGATCCTTTTGCTATAATGGACACCACTGAGATAACTGGTAGAACTAGAGTGGGTCTGAGGATTAGGTGATAGTGGTGTCAATGTTAATTTTCTGATTTTTATGGTTGTGTTATGATCCATGTCTTTGTGTAGAGGAGAATTGTACTCAAATATCAAAGGTGATGGGGCATTATGTTGGCCGCTCACTTTCAAGTGGTTCATTAAAAAAGTTCTTTGTGCTATTCTTGCAAAACAAAAACTTATTACTGGGCCACGTAGTGTAAAGAGCAATTGTAGATCTTTGGCAAACAAGAAAGATAAAGCCAGAAAACTGTGAGAATATCTAAACGCCCTCATGTGAGGTTTGGGTTCTGGGTGGAGAGCTGGGCATTGCCTATACTCTCATATACTTAAATATATATTTACCCTTAAATCACTTAGTCAAGATAGCTCAGTAACCTTGCTATGTATTACTAGATATCCTGACCCTTTAAGGTGAATTACGAGTAGTCTCAAATAAGGTCAAATAAATAGAACCTTGAATTGGTTAAAGTTGCTTTTATATATAATACATCATTGCATCCCCACAATGACCAGGAAGAATTATTAACCCACTTTTACAGATGAGAAACCCAAGGTTATTAAAGGCAGAGAAGCCACTGTCTGGACCCAAACCAGGACTCTGAAGGGACACTCGGCCCTTTCCATTAATCACTACTGACCCAGTTTTTGCCCAATATCTACTGCTTTGGGTAAATTACCTAAAACAATACTATCTCTAAGAATCAGAAGGGACCTTAAAAGTTGTATAGTTCAACTTCCAGTCAGAGAGTTTAGGGCCCACATATGTGCATTATGTAGTGTAAAATGTATACTTTATAAAGACTATTTCCTTCTCTGGTAATAATAACCTGCTGTGGAGATATAATGAGTCAAATTGTGGGAAAGACCTCTGAAAACTCTTAAGTTCCAGACTAGAGTAACATAGTATTATTTAGCTCTCCAATTTAGCTATACTTCTATTTACTTTTTTTTTTTTTTTTTTTTTTTTGAGACATCAGTAGTTTAATGGATGGGGGAGCTTACACGTCTGAAAGCAAGGTCCTGGAGCAACACCCCACCGTGTGCGGTACACAGTGGGCAGGACATGGTGGCAGTCTTTGCTAAGGTTGGGGGAGGAGGGAGATTACCAGTTATAGGGGAACTGAGGTCTGTAGATTCATTAGTTACCAGGGAAATCAGTAGAGGCACACCCCCTCACCACCCCTTTGATAAAAACAATCACCAGCTGGGGCCCGGAGCAAGTACGTAGGAAGGTCAGTCATGCGTGTAAGATATGAGTGAAGCAGGCACTGGTTGGGCAGGGTATGGGCAGAGAGCAAGAGAACAGCCATCCTGAGTGACCTGACCATACAGTCCACTCCTACACACTCTGCACGACCCTTACCATCTTGGTCCATGCCTCTTCCGTGATATCCCTGGGGTCAGGTCTATTTACTTCTTGAGAGCACTTACATGGGTTTCTCCTAATCCCCTATTCTTTGCCCTTAATAATCCCTTTATTAAATCCTCATTTTGATTTTTTTATTGTGGTAAAAAATATGTAATACGAAGTTCACCATTTTTAAGTTTGGTGGCATAAGTACATCCACATTGTTGTGCAACCATCACCACTATCTATCTCCAGAACTTTCTCCTCTTCCCTAACTGAAACTCTGTGCCCATTAAACAATAATTCTCCATTATTCCTCCTTCCCCCGCCCCCCCACCCCTGGCAATCACCATACTACTTTTCGTCGCTGTGAATCGAGCTCATCTAGATATCTCATATGAGTGGAATCATACAATATTTGTGCTTCTGTGACTGACTTATTTTACTTTGCATGATGTCTTCAAGGTTAATCCATGTTGTAGCATGTGTCAGAATTGTCTTCCGTTTTGAATGTGGATAATATTACATTATGTATATATAACACATTTTGTTTATCCATTCATCCATCGTTGGACTTTTGGGTTGTTTCACCTTTTGGCTATTGTGAATAATGCTGCTATGAACATGTGTAAACAAATATTTGTTAGAGTCCCTTTTTTGATTCTTTTGGATATATACCCAGAAATGGAATCATTGTATCATATGGTAATTCTACCTATAATTTTTTAAGGATACATCATACAATTTCCCATTGTAGCTACAACATTTTACATTCCCACCAAGGGTGCAAAGGGGTTCCAATTTCTCCTCATTCTCACCAATATTTGTTGCTTTCTGGGATTTTTTCTGTTTGTTTTTTGGTAATAGCCATCCCAATGGGTGTCTCATTTTGATTTTTAAATATCTACTCTTATGGGTTGAATTGTGTAATCTCAACAAAGATATGTTGAAGTCCTTACCCCTGGCACCCCAAAATGTGATCTTATATGGAAATAGGGTCATTGCAGGTGCAATGTTAAGATGAGGTTGTACTCTAGTAGGATGGGTCCCTAATCCAATATGATTGGTTCCCTTATAAGCAAATGGCCCTGTGAAGACACACAGAACACCGCTCAATGACAAAGGCAGAGATTGGAGTTGTGTAGCTGCAAACCAAGAAATGCCAAAGACTGCCAGCAAACCACCAGAAGCTAGAATGAAGCAAGGAAGGATTCCCCTATAGGTTTCAGAGGGATCATGACCCTGCTGACACCTCAGTTTTCAACTTCTAACCTCCCCAATTATGAGGCAATAAATTTCTGTTTTTCTAAGTCACCCAGTTAATGGTACTTTGTGATGACAGCCTTAGAAACTACTACAGACACCTTGCCTTTGAAGTCCAACTATCATATCCCCTCAGCTCCCCATACCACCTCCCTCTTGGCTCTCATGAAATCTGGTTCTTGGACTGCTCTGTCCTTTCCCTCCTGCCTTCTCCCCAAAACTTGTGCTCAAAAATTCATTCAATAAATATGTATGGGGCTTCCCTGGTGGCACAGTGGTTGAGAGTCCGCCTGCCGATGCAGGGGACATGGGTTCATGCCCTGGTGCGGGAAGATCCCACATGCCGTCGAGTGACTGGGCCCCTGAGCCGTGGCCACTGAGCCTGCACATACATAGCACAACGGGAGAGGCCACAACAGTGAGAGGCCCGCTTACCGCTAATAAATAAATAAATAAATAAATAGATAGATAGATAGATAGATACGTATGGAGGCCCTATTCTTTGGCAGGAACTGTTCTAGGGGCTGGATATATGGTAACATTTTTAAAGACTGTTTTTTCCCTCTTAGCAATCATGCAAAGTTTTGGCTGCTTTTCTTACTAGTTCTCCTAAATTGTTAGTAAATTTCAAGAGAATATTTCATATTTCCACCATTTTTCTGTCCTCTTTTCAGAACTCTAAAAAATATCTTCCTTCACTTTCAGTCCAGGTTTAGAACTTTCACACATAAAATGGCACTTTTAATTTCATAGCTACATTTCATCAGATGGAAATTACAGCATGTTAGAATTATGGAAATAGGATCTATTATAACTCACATGTTTTCCTCAAACATGATGTGCTATGATTTTATGCAGGCTTTGATTAGTATTCATGTGAACAAAATTGAATGTTTTATAAAATAGATATTATTAATATTTATTTCCCTTTTTATCTCCCTTGCTAGCTGCTAATTAAAGGTCAGGTGGTCTTCTGCTCCCAGATTAAAAGACAGAAAACTCACTGACTGATTACCTGTCCTTTTGGTGATGCAGCAGTGAAAAAAATTGGGCTTGAGGGACAGGGTTGGGGATGAAGCATGCAGAAATAGCTTGAGATTCACAGATCCAGGTGGTCTGCTTTTCCTGCTGTTTCTCTTACACAGTTTGAGTTCCTCTGGAATTGGAACAGTAAGATAAGATAAGGAAACAGTGAAAAGTCGAACTATTGAGAAGGAACTTGCTGTAGACTGAAAGGTTTTGTCCCCACTAAAATTTATATCTTGAAATTTAATTCCCAGTGTGATGGCATTTGGAGGTGGGGCCTTTGGGAGGTGATTAGGTCGTGAGGGTGGAGCCTTCATGAATGAAATTCCAGTAGTGCCTTTATAATAGAGACCCCAGAGAACTCCCTTGCCCCTTCTGCCAGGTGAGACACAAGGAAAAGACAGCTGTCTGTGAACAAGAAAGTGGGTCCTCACCAGACACTGATTTGGCCAGACCCTTAATCTTGGACTTCCCAGCCTCCAGAACTGTGAGAAACAAATATTAATTGTTATAAGCCACCCAGTCTATGGCATTCTGTTATAGCAGCCCAAATGACTAAGACAGAACAGTTCTGGGAGACAAGCAGAACTCTACCTTAGACACTAAGCCAAATCACCTGGTAAGAAGTAAATGCACCTAGAATTATGTTCAACAAAAGCACTTATCAAAATTTCTATCAATACATGGTTGAATCAATAATTTCATAATGACTATTTTCAATAGGTCAAGGCAGTTCAAAGTTAAAATAGTTTTCAAACTACTTTTAACTTTTTTTTTTTTTTTAAGGTATGAGGGTCTCTCACTATTGTGGCCTCTCCCGTTGCGGAGCACAGGCTCCGGATGCGCAGGCTCAGTGGCCATGGCTCACGGGCCCAGCTGCTCCGCGGCATGTGGGATCTTCCCGGACCAGGGCACGAACCCGTGCCCCCTGCATCGGCAGGCGGGCTCTCAACCACTGCGCCACCAGGGAAACCCCTACTTCTAACTTTTGATGTTATCTTTTTTTAAAAAAAAAAGGAAGGAAGGAAGGAAGAATGGGAGCGAGGAAGGGAGAAAAAGAAGGAAGAAGGGAAGGAGAAAAAGATATGTAAAATTTCCATTCTTTAATGCTTCAAGTGTAGCTGCAAAGCAAAACTCATTTGTCCTCTGTAACTAACAATAGATGCCTCACCTCCATATTTTCTGATGAACAAAAGCATCACTGAGGCTGTGTGTTCTGGGACATATTTGGATAACAGCAACTTTCCTTGAGACACAGCAAAGACTTTAACGCTAGAAGAAGAGAGTGTCAGAACTGTAATATTTTTGGTTCACTTGCTAAGCAGAATCGATTACCCAGCCACTGCAGGGCACTCCTATCAAGGCAAGGGTGAAGCACGAGAAGATTTAGACCCAGTGTTCTCCCTAAAGTGCCTGAGACCTGAGTAAGGCAGCGGGGTTCACGTTTGGGCAGACGGAAGGTGAAAGCAGAGCCTCGAAAGGACTGGATCTGTGACTTTGAACTTCTACTTCCCTGGCCCACTGGGATGAGTCCCTCAGCTGGACTGAGGCTTTCCTTCCTCTCATAAAGGGAAGGTTATAGTTCCAGCCCATGAGGGTCACGTGTATCTCACACAAGTTAGAAATCTGCCCTCTATTTCTTTCCTTACCCCGTCCCTCCCTCACGTCCACTGCTCATCTTTTCCATCTGGGCATGAATATACCCCCTCCTCCTCTTCAGAGCAGATTTGGAAGTGGATAGCAGGGAACATACATGGATTTGGGGGTCAGACAGAGAGGGAGAGAGAGAGATGATCTCTCTTGACCACTTATGACTTGTCTGACCTTCGGCAAAACACTTGACTTATCCAAGCTCTTGGCTGTAATATGAAGACAATAATAGGACCTGTCTTTGGTTTTGTAAGACTTCAATGAAGTAATATATTTAAAATGCTTGGCACATATGCTCCATAAATAGTGGATATCGTTATGTATTTGGCACAGAGTAAAGGCTCAAAAATGAGAGCTATTATTATGATTTATTCATTTAAAAATGAATTTTGAGATAAGATCATCTCCGTCTATGTAGGGGTACTGCATCATTTTCTTAAGACCCTGTGTCAACCAGCAAACTATTTGTAGCGATTGATAGGTGTCCCCAGGGAATAACCAATCAGAGCCATCACTCTGACCTGGTGTAGGAGTTCCCTCACTGCTGGGAGAACTGGCGTAGGAGGTGAGGGGAAGGCTAACCGGAGCAAGCGAGGCTTCCTGCCTGGAGCAGATGGATCTACAAGATGGCCTCAGGACATTACTAGGCATACTTCTTCGTTCATTCATTCATCAGCTCGTTCATTCAGTAAATATGTATTGAGCACCTACAAGCATTGTTTTGAGATTCTGAGTAGAGCATAAAACAGACATCGGTTTGCCCCATGGATTTTACAATCTAGCTGGAGAGACAGATAATAAACAAGAAGGGAATCCAGTAAACGTATAGTTAACGATTGGTACCTGTGCTGTGATAGAAGAGAATGGGCTATTATGGGAAAATAATAGGAGTGGAAAAATTTAGTTCAGGGGCAGGAGGACATCTCTGAGGACTTGTCCTCTGAGGCTGCAGGAAGAGAAGGTGGTGGCAAGGGGCAAGTGGCCCCCCACTTCTTGCCCTTCAGCCTGTGTGTTGTCCCCACCTTGATCTTCCCTCATCCATCATTAGGCACTGTGCTCGGTGCTAGGAACACAGATGAGGGAGCCAGAATTGCTCTTCTGGGGTGTGAGGGTGGGCAGGAAGGCCAGCAGGTGTTGACAGTAGAGTGCAAGGACAGGTGCGGCTGGGTGCTTTGGGACAGGCCGTCAGAGGGTAGTGGTGATGGAGGGGGAGGGGAGAGGAGGAGGTTGATGCCTTGTTCTCACGCTATGGCCTCTCCCAGTAAGAAGACTGAGCCGTGAAGCCTCATTTGGGGAGACAGTTTAAAGGACAATTACAGTCCAACATTCTCACTTGGCTTGTAAGGGTGGAGACCACAGTTGCCCTCCTAAGGCAGCAGGCATTTCAGAACATATAATTTCATATTTGGAAAACGAAGAGCAATTCTTTTTTTTTTTTTTTTTTTTTTTTTTGCGGTACGCGGGCCTCTCACTGTTGTGGCCTCTCCCGCTGCGGAGCACAGGCTCCGGACGCGCAGGCTCAGGGGCCATGGCTCACGGGCCCAGCCGTTCCGCGGCATGTGGGATCTTCCCAGACCGGGACACGAACCCGCGTCCCCTGCATCAGCAGGCGGACTCTCAACCACTGCGCCACCTGGGAAGCCCACGAAGAGCAATTCTAATCATTGTGTAATAGAGAGTCATCTAATCTCTAAACAAATGTTTACTGAGCAGCTACAATGTGCCAGGCACATCTTCACGGCTGAATATAAAACAGTGAACCAATCAGATAAAAATATTTTCTCTCAAAAGAAACTTGACATGTTCTTCTTGGATGTTACAAAAAAGTATTTGGAGGGATTAAATTAACAAGGCATATGGCCAACACTGAGTGCCCTACAAGGCATTCGGTGCACTGGAATTCTATGCTGAACAGGACAGACGTGGTTTCTGCACATCTGGAAACGTAAAGCCAACGCCAGGATTCCTCAAAATATCCCCTCTGGACAATGAATCACCTGGTATGATTGTTCATGCGGATTCCCAGCACCTCCCCAAACCTGCTATAGAATCTCTTGAGGAGAGATCCAGGAATCTGCATTTTAAATAAGCCTACCCAAATGATTCTTCCACCCACTACAATTTGAGAAGTGCTGGTGTGGGGCTTTTAAGTAGACTTAATTCCTACCATGTGTGCAAATGTGAACATTTTCTGTTTTATTCACCGAAGCGTAACATTGATCTCAATTCTATTGATGCTTTAGGAGAAAGGTTGATTTCGCAGTGACTGTGAGGTAGATCCAACAAGGATGTGAGATTTCTATATTTATCAAAAGGGAGACTGATCCGGTTGAAACCTTCCATACACCTGAGTCAACAGAAACTCACAGACACTAAAAGACTCACCTAAGGTCACATATCACGGCAAGATGGCAGTTGCCCTGACCCTGTGCTGGGACCTTCTGCCACGCCCATAAAATGCACCAGGGTTTGGAGCACTTGGTCCTGACTCCAGGAAAGACTGAGAGAGCTGTGCCCTATTCTCAGCTCTTAGGGATGGACATTTGTACTTCTCCTGTTGGGTGGGCACAGCCCCTACTCCTGGACTCCAGCACAAGTTCCAAGAGATAAGGAGCCAGGAAAGTCCAGATTTCCCCCAGGCTAGGGCTCCTGCTAGCTGTCTCCTCAGCTAGGCTGACCCTGTTAAGGGTGCTGGATGCTTTGAAGTCAAATGGACTTTTAAAAACGGACTTCCTGAAGTGAGGAATAATTATTTTCATATGTGAACCTGCAAAAATGTAGGTAGTGATGCCAATGAACAAATGCAGGTTGAAAAACAAAATTTTCTCACTGCCCAAAGAATTTCAGGATCCTCTCATGTTTTCCATGCATTTCCACAGCAAAAGAGTTTAAGGCAAGGAAAGGCAACCAAGACAGAAGAAATAACAGTTAAAATTTGCTAAAATACAACATGGACCCCAAATGTGTTAACATGTAATGACTCTAAGGGCATTATGCCATCTTAGGTTCTTGGCAACTACATTAGGCTCCTGGAAATTAAAGGGGCATGTGTGTGTGTGTGTGTGTGTGTGTGTGTTACTGTGCTCAAAGGTGAATATTTAATGACTGTGCCTGCATAAATAACATGGAGATTTAAGCTCATCTGATTAATTTAGAATTGTCAGACAATTCAAACCAAACAGTTCTCTCAGGTCTGATTTACCCCAACTGGCTTCCTACACTGATCAAATAAACTCAATTGCTGTCATTTCTCCCTTGTATTCTGTGATAGTTGGGCAGAGCCGGAAGGTACTCTATCCACCTGCATCGTAACAGGATATTAACTTTTATCTGGAAAGTTATTCATTGCTTTACTCTTAGTTACTGTCACCAGATTTGGTCTTTTTGGTTCTGTCTGAGCACCCCATTGGATATCCATAGTTGCAGATGACAGGAAATCAGGTTATTTTTCTACAGTTTTTCCCTGTAATGAAGAACTTTAACTGAAACCCACTCTTCTATTTGAGTAACTTTATAAGATGCCATTTACACATACACGATATCCGTAATTCTCATGTCACTCCTTCCCTTGCAAAGAACACACACACACATACACACACACTCAATTCAAGATACTTCAGTTAGTCTGTGGTCAATTGGGGTAGGTTTCAATTCCCATGATTTACTCAGAACTTTTCAGCCAACCTAACCTAAGTATTGTGTTATAGGAGTTACAAATAGAAATCCTTGTTGCAAATAGAGTGAGGCAGAGAGCAGAAAGGAGTGGGGCTGCCCCAGGGGGAGAAAGCAGTGACTAGTGGGGAGACAGGGTCTAAAAGCAACACTGTCCAGTAGAACTATTTGTGATGATAAAAATGGTCTGTACCTGTGCTGACCAATATGGTAGACACCAGTTACATGTAGCTATTGAACACGTGAAATGTGGCTACTGTAACTGAGAAACTGAACGTTTAATTTTAAGAGCCAAATGTGCTAGTGGCAGTCATGGGTGATAGCACACAGGGAGCCCCTCCTCACTGGTGCCAGCCAGTTGCTGCCATGCATGAGTGCAGACTCAGTGGTGCCAGGTCTTCTGATTTTTCTAGAGAAACTGGAAATCCCAAGTTTTATGGGAACATCTTAATTTTTAAAACAGCAGACCAGTCAAAGCAAATATCTACGGTTCAGTTTTGGCCAAAAGGCATCTAGTTTGCTATTCTAGATCCAATCTCCTCACCCTCTTCTCTCCTGGACTCTACTTCTTTGCTCCTAACAGGAGGATATTTTCACAATCTACCTTCATCGGCCATTCGCAACTTGAGTTTTTTCTCCCAGCCTGTGAAGTTGGAAGAGCCACCGTTTCATATCTCCTTGGACGCTGACCTCCCTCTTCAGAATTCTTTCTTGACTGCATCTCAGAAATGCACCCTCACTAAGAAGAATAGAGCCACTTACTCCTATTACAATTGATCCCTCTTAATACTCCCTGTAGAATCGCCTGTATAGAATTCCCCTAACACCTCTTAGAACATCAAGAATTGTCACTTTGTCTCGTAGTTTTTCTCAGAAGGTAGAGAAAGTGTCTGTGGTGGCTTCTATTCTGTAGAGCAGTATTTCTCAAACTTTTTTTGAACGTAATACATAGTAAGAGATACAGTGTACATTGCAGCTTAGTATACACATTCTGTGTACACACACATTTAGGAAAGTTTCACCAAACTCTATCTGTTGTTACTCTGTGTCATGCGTTCTGATGTTTTCTATTCTCCTCTAACTTTTAGTTTTTTTCAATTTCTTTTAACACTGACCTTAGAGTCCACTAATGGATCCCAGTCCATAGTCTGAAAACATTGCTATGGACAGTCCAGCCCTTGTTCCATAACCAAGAAATATTCAGCGACTAATCTAAATGCTTTTTTTTTATCATTCCATCCAACAGCCCTCAACTTCCTCCTGCCTCCCAATATGCACATCCCATCAGTAGCAGTAAATCAGAGCCCAGCACAAGGGGAATTATTACCTAATATGCTGGGGGGTCTTTGTAGTCTCCACTTAAAGAAGCTCATCAGACTCAGATTGCTCTTCACGGGAAGTGATTTACACTTAAAAAAAAAGAAGAAAAAGACAAAATGATCAAACAACTATTTTCCTTGAACAGTATATTACTTCCCGTGATTCATCAAAATTCTTTCCGTGGGTAAAGGTCACCTTTCATTTATGTATGGCATCTGTGTGTGCTTTGTTGAAAAGGGTGTGGCTCTCAAAACATAAATCAGGCCCTGTGTGTTGATGACAAAACTCACGAAAAGCTACGAGAAGGAAGTGATGGGGTAACACGGTAAAAAGAGGCACAGATGCTGTTAGACATCCCAGAACCATGACTTCAGCCCATCTGCCTTAAAAAGGGAAAGATGAAAATAAAATACCTCAGCAGGATTATAGGACTCCGCATGCATTTGTTATGCATTCTAATACTTTTCCTAAAGAAGTACTCTGAAAAAAAAAGAAAATCGTTTGTGTCTAATGTAAATAGAGTCAAAAATTGATGTTAGTCCTGGAAACACTGAACTGACTCATCAGAAAGTCTTAAAACAAGAAATTCCTGTCCCATTTTTTTCCCTAATGTAGTGGTTAACAGCCTGGATACAGGATCTGATTGTCTGGATTTGAATCCCAACCCTGCTGCTTACCAGACATGTGATTTTGTGCAAGTAACTTACCTCTTGGAGCCACCATTATGAAGAATCCCAGCCCCATCCTCAGAAGGTTGTCCTGGGGATTGAATTAGTTCATATTTGGGAAGCATTGAGCACTAGTTCCTTGTATATGGTAAGTACAATATAAGTACTTGTTAAATAAATTGTCTAAGAGAAGATGAAAACATATCGACTCTTCTGTCCTCCAAATTCAGGGCAGGAGAAATAGACATACATTTAAAAACTGAGACTGAAGAAGTTATGTAACTACTGTCCTGTTTGTTTATCTGTGCACAGATTTGATACCCAAGACGACAAATCTTAAATGCCATCCTCTGTGAAAAATCACAAGCCATTGAGAAAGAAGAAGAAGGAATAATATCTCAGTCCCTAAGCCAAGATGGAAAAGTGAACTGTGTGAAAAACATAAAACAGAGCTGGTTTTGATACTTAAAGGCCAGACAAGGCAGAGAGACCACCCAGTGTCAGCCGAGGAAGAAAGAACTGAGTAAGCTAAAAACCCAGACCCGGGGGAACATCAACCTACCAGACACAATTTGGGGAGGACAATTAAAAGCCGCATGGACAAAATTTGTTTAAAAAAAGTTCCTGGGGTAGAGCTTACAGAAATGAATGATTATATGTGCAAAAGTCAACTGAAAGGGGTAAAATTAAAAACCACAAGAGGGGCCCAGCTAAGTGTGGTCCCAGTGAATCGCCTAGAGAGCTAAGAAATGCATCTCATTGTGAGACGTGCTCTTTAAAATAATAAAAATAGAAATGAAAGAGGGGCTCTGGATTATTGAAAAATACCCTGCAATGCTTTGTTCTTGGTTTCCTAGACATTAGATATGGAAGCTTTATGTGGGTGTGTGCTTGTATACATATGTATGTGTGTGTGTGTACCCACAAAATGCTTCCATATTCAATATATTCATATTCATCCTATGTATACATATATACATTTAAAGAAATATCTCCTTTAAAAAAATTTCTTTATTAAGTGATACTAAGAGGTGAAAAGGTCACCTGGAACCAACTGACTATTGGCATTAAGCTAAACAAAACCCACACCGTGGAAAACAGAGAGATTATTACAAATTTGGGCATAGGGTCTACTCCCCTAAAGACGACTGGTTCAGACAGTTACAGAGATGCTCTGAGACTGAAACAGAGGCCTGGGAGCTTGAGCAGTGAACACCATGGGTCACAGGGAGCACTTTGATGTCAATAGCAGCTTTGTGTAAAGAGAGCAGAGAAAAGGCAGCCTCTCACCATATGGGAGCCCGCTGGTTTCTCGGGCTGCATTATGCCTGGGTCCCATATGTGCAGCTCCCACTGACCACGGCAGCAGCATGGGGCTGGGATTGATGCCGCAGATGGCTTCTGGCCTGTGAAGCTCAACTCTGTACTCAGCGTCAGCTATGGGAAGAAAGGAAGTTTACTTTGAGGCTCACTACTTGCTTTGCTTTTTCTCTCTTCTTTCCCCAGCTTTCCTCCTGGGTCCCTTCAGATCCCCAGATTGCTTCCTTCTTTCCTTTTTTCCTTCCTCCCCTCCTTCTTCCCTTCCTCTTTTCTGTAAACATCTCTTTCCATTTTTGCGGACTCTCTCTCTCTTTCTCTCTCTCGGTCTACTTCTTCAGGCCTCTTAGTGCACTTGCCCCTTTCCAGTCTCCCTCTCCCGTCTCTCGGTCAAGTACTTTCCCCAGAGGCTGCTCACCCTCTCCCAAATGTAGTTTCTGTGAAGCACCAGAATCACCAACTCTGTTGAAAGCAAACAGTTTCAGCCAACAATTTCATTGTCTCTAGGCATTCTGCGGGGGGAAAAAACGGGGCCACCCAATAGTTGGGCTTTAAGTTTCTTTCACAGTCACTTTGAATCCTGTGATTCTTTGGAAGTGTGAAAAGAATTCTCCCAATTTCTGTCTTCCCTGCATCACACACTGATGATGCCAGGCACTATGCTGCCTGCATTCCTTAGCTTGTGGCCCCCTCCATCTTCCAAACCAGTCGAGTCCTGCTCAAGCTGCATCACTCTAACATTCACTTCTGTCATCACATTTCCTTCTCTGACTCTCCTTTGAGGACCCTTGGGATTCTACTGGGTCCACTCGAATAGTCCAGAATAATCTTCCCACCTCAAGATTCTTAACTTCATTGTGGCTGCAATGTTCCTTTGGCCATAAAAGTAACATTACTCACAGGTTCTGAGGATTTGGGTGTGGACATCTTTGAGGGGGTCATTACTCTGCCCACTACAGGGCTCATAAAATGTTTCCATTTCTTTTAAAACCACAAAGAAAAAATCTTTCAGGTAGAGGAAAATGGTTTAACATAGAATATTGATATTTTTTATTGCAACTTACAGGGAGAAATATATATATTGTAACCTATGTGCAAGCACATACAAACACAATTGAAACAAAAGTTTCATCAAGTACGATGAACCCTTACTACAGGTGGTATGTTCTGATAGTTTCTATTTCTTCCTCTTCCTCTGCTTTCTCTTCCTTCCCCTCTTTCCCCTTTTCCCTTTTTTAGTGCTGGCTATCCACTACACTGACTTCACGACTCACAAAGAGGTCATAATCTATAGTTTGAAAAACACTGACCTAGCTTGTAAACTCAAAAGCTTAAAGCTGCTGGGCAAGTAGCATAAATGGAAGGAGAGCGCTGTTTGGGGACCATGGGAAATGGAGGCCCCTTGGAAGGGCACAGTGGCTACTAGGCTCCAACCGATCTTTTCCATGTAGGAATGTAGGTCTCTATTGCTAGAATTTCTGATTGCTCTGATTGTTTCTGTGAAGCTTCCCAATTTAAAGGTTTGGTAAATAATTCTTAAAAATTTTAAACATTTGTCAGCCGAACAAAATGAGTCTTTCATGTGGTATTGGTCTGATTAAGAATTAATTCTCTTCTTTTTCCTCGAAATGAGAATCCAGACTCCCTGCAAACTGATATAGCACAATCCTCTGTCTTCTCATGACCTGGTGGGGAAGCAAAACAGGATCTCAGCTGAAGAAGGGAGTTGAAAGTGATCATTTCTCTTTGAATGAGGCCATGCTGGGTGCCCACTGACTGCCAAGAAGAGCAGAGGGACTCAAGTCATTCCAAGAGCATAGAGTCCTCAAGAAATTGAGTTTACCCTTGACCAATCAGAGGAGAGAGAGAAGCTGAATCAGCACCTTCTTGCTGCTGGTCTTGCCCAACCTTGTCCCTCCGTAATGGCCATTGGGCTCTCTGTCTTTGAAGGTCACCTTATTTAGTTCTCTTACCTAGGCTAGCCAGGCATCCAGGGTTCAAAGAGTTGGTCAATCATTTTAAAACATCTATAAGTAATACACACTTAAATTTCAAACATAAATCCTACTACTGTATAATTAAGAGATTGAATCAGCCTACTTTATATTCAAGGCCTCCAGACTTCATTAGTTTAAACTATGTAAAATTGTCAATATTCAAACATTTAAGAAATATTTTTTTTATTTTGGAAAATTTTCAGATTCATAGAAAAGTTGCAAAATTGTGTAATGACTTTCTGTATATTTTCATTCAGTTTCCCCTAATGTTAACAGGTTACCTAGGCAGGGCACATTTGGCAAACTCCAAAATTAATATTAGTACGTTACTATTAAGTGAACTGCTTTATTTGGAATCAATCATTTTTTTCACTAATCTCCTTTTTCTGTTCCAGGATGCAGTCCAGCATACTCCACTGCATTTAGTTCAACTGAATACCAAGCAATTTTATTCAGTTCCACTTAATACTTTAGGAAAGAGTCTAGCAACCAAAGAAGAAAAACTCTGTTACAATGTAGCCATTAGGCTCTAGGGAGGAGACTCTCTTGGGGATCCCACATCAATAAGCATCCATTGCCAGTGTGAGATGCTAATCTCATCTAGAATCTAGACAGAGCCATCGACTTCTGAGTCTCTGCTCATTGGCCTAACACAGTGCCTGGCATGTGCTAGGTGCCCAATAAACACATGCTGAATATCTCTGGCTTGTCAACATACAAGAATTCCATGCCTGGAAACCCACACAGGGACAGAAGAACCACTTCCTGCCCAGAAATTGCTCTCTGATTAATTTCATTGTCCATCTAGAACTAAAGCTATCTTGAATATTAATGTTTGTGTTAGTTTGCTAGGGCTGCTATAACAAAGTACCACAGACTGGGTGGTTTAAACAACGGAAATTTCTTTTCTCACAGTCCTGGAAGACAGAAGTCTGAGATCACGGTGTCCACAGGGTTGGTTTCATCTGAGGCCTCTCTCCTTGGCTTGCAGATGGCCGTCTTCTCCCTGTGTCTTCACATGGTTTTCCTTCTGTACATGCCTGTGTCCCAAGTTCCTCTTCTTACAAAAATCCCAATCCTAGTGGGTGGGAGCCCACATGAATGACCTCATTTTAACTTATTTACCTCCTCAAAGACCCCATCTCCAAATAAATCACATTCTGAGGTACTGGGAAGTGGGACTTCCACATATGAATTTGGGAAAAACAACTTGGCTTATAACATACCTAAAGTTTAGGGATGAGGAAAAAAGTCAGAGGCAGAACTTTCCTTAATCCAAGTGTCACTCATGTCTAGAGGCCCAGGCTGTTCTCCTCTCTCCTGACTCTTCTGAACACCTTATTGCAGGACTAGACCTGCCTTATTCTATGACAGTGTCCCCTCAACTAGACCAGATCTATAAAACGCCTTCAGCCAGCCCAGTACAATGTTGAAAAGTCTCTAGAAGTTACTTTCTGTATATTTGTTTGAGGGACTAGAGGAAAATAAAGCCCCTTCCCAACAACTCGCAAAGCAAGAGAGTGGGTATGAGGGCCTTGTTGCTGTCAGGGACAAAGGGCAGTGCCTAAAGCTCTTTCATCACTGAAATTCTGGGCTTCGAAGAATGTGGGCGGGCCCAAAGCACATTTTCCTAACGTGTGCCTGTCGGTCTGTGTGTGCCTGCGTGGGAGAGCGTTAGAATTTTTTTTGAAAGCTTATCTCCAAGGCTGTGATCAGCATTTGGAGACTCAAAAATGAAAACAATCACAGTATACAGACGTTACCTGACAAGCAGGAGTCTGAAAGAAAAATTAAAGAACAGGCCAAGGGCACCAGGGGCAGGAATCTGAAGGGTAAGCCTTCAGTGCAGGCATTTTGATAAAGAAAAGCTGCAGGGGAAAAGCATTTCACCAGGAAGAGACCAGGACCAAAATGGGCCCAGGAAAGCTGCCCAGGGATGGGAGGAAAGGGGGAGCGGCCACAAGCGTGCTGTCGGGGCTATCATTACCCCAGAATTATCAGGCACCTGAAACAACAAGGTCAAGAATGTGACCTGAACGATACGTGAAATATTTGTTTAGGAAACCACATGCTGGGAGAAAGACTTAAAAAGGAGTTAAATTGGGGCATTCACCTTTTCTTATTGCAGAATGAAACAGCAAACGTTCAAGCAAAGCCTGTGGGGCTCGGGAAATTCTTTTTATTAACATGCTAAAGAAAACGGATAGGAGACAGGGTGAGGAGAGGGCGAGGCTCTGACCCGGACCGATTTCTTGGTGTGGGACCAGCCGAGGGCAGGGGGAGGAATCTGGGGGACAGGCAGGGCCTCAGCCGTTCCCTGCACAGCCAGCAGCCCAGCCTGCCTAGGCATCCGGATTCCAGGCCTCCAGTCCTCGAAGACAAAGGACCCTTCCCCCCTTGTCAGCCTTCCTGTTCCCGGGGATTGTGTGGCCCGGCCCTTTGATCAAGCTAAGGGGCATTATGTCGGCGGACAACTGCTTTAAGTATGAAGGTTTTAGGGCTGGCTCTCAAGTCTCAGCCCTTAGTGTTCCCAGGCAAGGGGATTATAGCTGGCCTCTTAGGATTTCTGCTTTTCCCCCTGAAGTGACCAGGTCTCTCAACAGGGCTTTCTGACCCTGTCCCACCCTTGGAAACAGAGTGTAGTTAAGAGATGGGCCGGGTGGGTACAGTGCCATCATAAACCCTCCATCTTTAATGTGGTTGTGGCTTAAATGCTCTTTTACAAATTCCCACGATGGAATGAGAATCCAACCGTGGGCAAAGTGAATCTCTGACAAAGATGCATTTGAGGTAATGGACTGGAGCCAAGACCCTTGGTTTCTAGACCTGGCCCTGCAGCTTCCTGACCGAGTCATTTTTAGTCATTCAGTCCCTCAGGGTGTGAGTTTTCTCTCTTTAAAAAAATTCGAAGTTTAAACTTGGCAAGCCCTGGGAGCTAGATTTTAAAACCCTGTGATTCCTTCACTGTTACATATACTCTGTTTGACCCTGCAATGACATAAGTACAGTATAGTTCATTGGCTTCAAGAAATAGGTAAATGGGGCTTCCTTGGTGGCGCAGTGGTTGAGAGTCCGCCTGCCGATGCAGGGGACACGGGTTCGTGTCCTGGTCCGGGAGGATCCCACATGCCGTGGAGCCGCTGGGCCCATGAGCCACGGCCGCTGGGCCTGCGCGTCCGGAGCCTGTGCTCCGCAACAGGTGAGGCCACAGCGGTGGGAGGCCCACGTACCGCCAAAAAAAAAAAAAAAAAGGTTAAATGGAAAGAGGAATATGAACAACTCCTTCAAAAATCGTTTCAGATGGTGACACCTTTTTCCACAACTCACCAGTTTAATAAAGAGTTGGTGTCTCACAAAGTCAGATGTAATGTCTCTGGGTGACATTTTTCTGATTTTACTTGGAGATAATATAATGACAACTCTATTCTAGAAGGGTCCATCTCTCTTGCTGTTGTTCCATGGACCACTTCTCTTCCTAGTCAAGGGGAATCCCCTTCCTCACAGCAGTAGCAAAAAAAAGTTGCAAGACAAGAGAAATAGATGGACTTGAGATCTCCTGAGAATTGTTTAAGATTTGGCATATAATTGTATTCATTTAACAGAGCGACCAATTAGGATCTATATCTGAAAGTAGCTTTTCTAACTAATGATTGAATTAAGCTCATTTGGAAAAGTGCTGAGAATATCTTAGAGGTGTTTTATCATCATTATTGGTGATGACAAGTTTCCATGTCTTCTATTAACTGAACTCAATGAGATTACTCGATACTAGGCTTACGTATCACAACTTTAAAGAGTTCAGAAGCCCACTGGGTGTCTTTTCTTCAGGATAGTATGGGAGAAGTTTCTGGACACCAGAATCCCAGCGTTTATCTAATTCTTTTCCTGATCTTTGTTTTTAGATTTTTAAAAGTGCTGTGAGACTTTTACAATCTCTCAGTGCTTCTATTGCAATAATATTAACGATGAACTAGAGAGACACTTTGAATTTCTAAGGAAAGTCCTTGTCTCTGACTCGGTCTCTATACCAGGTCCTTAGTTTGATCTTTAGATCTCATCCAGAGTCAAGACTTCATCCATTCTCACAAGCCATCACTTTATGAGGCTGATATCTAAATCTCTGCTTCCTGATTCAGTCTCTTTCTTGAGGCTATCTTATTGTTCTAAACATTTCCACTTGGAAGTTCCTTAGGGATCCTAAATTCAAGTACTGAAGACTAATTCATGATGTTTCCTCCAAAAGGCAGCCTCGCTGATATCCTTCATTCTATCATGGCAACACCCTTCTCCTGGACACCCAACTTAAACTTGGCATCACCGCTAACTGGTCCTCTCTCTTGCCTGGTCATGTCAGTTCTTCCTTCTCAGTGTCTTTGCAATATGCCCTTTTGGGCCAATTCTAACTCATCACGCTGGTCTGAATCCTTATTGCCTGATCTTTTGGCTGCCATTTTCTGCCCAGCCGTCATGTAAATCACTTCTGAATGAATTCATTCACTCAACAAATATCTTTTGAGTGCCTTCTATGTCCTCTTCAACAACCATCAATAACACATTGATTGACATCTATGGAATAAGATGCGAACTCCTGAACCTGACAGGCAGCCTCCCACCTCCCCACCTAAACTTGGCTTCCACTCACTCTTCTCATATGTACCTCCACTTCCCCAGACAAACAGTTCCTCTGAAAATACTTAAAGCATTCCCCTTTCTTTGGATTCCCTACCTGGAAGTCCTTTCTTCTTTCCTCACTTTACTGTAAACATTTCTCCTATGGCAGCTGTTCCCTTCAGTCAGTTCCTATAAATTTACAGTTTATTCTGTTCCCCTTACAACTGGCACTTGCAAAATTGCATTGCTGTCTATATTTTCTATATCTTGTCACCCCAACTGGTCCGTAGCCACCTCGAGAGAGATACAGTGATTGCATGCACCTTTGTGACCCATTACCCTAGTGGAATAAATTGCAGGAAGGAAGGAAAATGAACAATTATTGAGTACCTACAGTGTACCAAAAACTCTTTTTTAAATTAATTAATTAATTAATTTTTGGCTGCTTTGGGCCTTAGTTGCTGCGCGTGGGCTTTCTCTAGTTGCGATGAGCAGGGGCTACTCTTCAATGTGGTTCGTGGGCTTCTCACTGTGGTGGCTTCTTTTGTTGTGGAGCACGGGCTCTGGGCACACGGGCTTCAGTAGTTGTGGCACGTGGGCTCAGTAGTTGTGTCAGTAGTTGTGGCGCATGGGCTTAGTTGCTCTGCAACATGTGGGATCTTCCCGGACCAGGGCTCGAACCCGTGTCCCTGCATTGGCAGGTGGATTCTTAACTACTGTGCCACCAGGGAAGTCCCCCAAAACTCTTATATGTTGGTTTTTTTTTTTCTTTCAACATCTCATTTAGTGCTCTAAACTGGGGATTGGCAAGCTATAGCCTATGAGCCAAATCTAGCCCATCTGTTCTTATAAAGCCCTAGTGGAACAGAGCCACACCTGGTCATTTACACTTTGTCTGCGGTGGCCTTTGCACTACAATGGCGGAGTTGAGGAGCTGTGGCAGAGACTGCATGGCCAGCAAAACGTAAAATATTTACTCTTCCTCTCTCTTCAAGGAAAAGTTTGCTGACTCATGGTCTAAAAACAACAGAGAAGGTAAGATCTATTATCGTCTGTTTTTATAGGTGAGGAACCAGAAGTTCAGACCATTTGAGTAAATTGCTTAAGGTCACACACCTACTAAGGGGCCCAGCAAAAACTTCAGTCCAGGTCCGTGTGATTCTAGAACCCACAGGCTTTGCATCTGACCACAGGATATATATGTTTGATGCTAGGGAGGCTATCATTTATTTAATACCCCATGACTTGTCTTCATACTTTTGCAGGAAGGGATCCGTTAGCTAAAATTACCTGGATTTTCAGGCACATATCAAATGCCTCTGCCTGACCACATTAACATTATTTTAAAAGACATTTTCTGTGATTTCCCACCATAGAGTTACCTCATGCTACTGTAATTACTTCCGGAAGGACATGACTACTTGAGGGCAGGGGCTGGGTCTTGTGCCCTGAGCCTTCAGTGTCATCCCGGCACATAGTAAGCCCCCAACATATGCATGTTGCAGGATATCCATTTCAGGAATGACTGTTATTTTGAGAGAGATAAGTTCTTTTCACAAGTACCAGATTTCAGGAGTTAGTATGGAAAAGCTCCTGCTGTGGGGTCCCTGACCACCTAAATTTCAACTCCTGTGCCATTACTTACTAGCTATATTACTATGGGCAAGATGCCTAGTCCATATACGCTTTTGTATTTTTATCTGCAAAATGAAAATCATACAGTTATTTCGATGAGATGAAATAAGACAAGTACTTACAGCAATTCCTGGCCCACAGTAAGTGACCAACCTAAACATACGTTGTTATTATTATTGGCTAAAGTCTCTGCATCAATGCTAGGAAAACTAAATTCATTTCTGAAGAGCCATAAAATCCTACAAAATGGAAAAGGCAGCAAAACAAATACGCAAGGAAAGGAGACAAGAGAAAGATGACGAGGAAAGCAAATAAGTCCTTCCTCGGCAAAATTTTTCCAGAAAATATTTTTTTTAATCAATACATAGAGATACTTGTGTTATTAGGAATATATCCCGCCCTACAGAGGAAAATAAGGGGAAGGAAACTTTGCCCAAACAACCGTTTTGGAAGACAAGGCCCAAATATTAGTGCAGAGAGGGGACTAAAGACGTTTGTAAAGCAGCACACTTCATCATATTAATTTGCACATAATAGCCAGCAATGCCCAAACTGGCCCCTCACTGAGATTCGCGTCATTACCCTAAAGAAATTAAACTGCTGCCAAGATCCCACAACATGTGAACCAGTTCTACCTGGAATAGCTATTAGAGTCATCATCATGCCCCCTCTGAAGTCCTGACTGCGTGAATATGATTGAGAGCTTGTTGAATGAAGCCAAATTTATCTAAGCCTCCATGGGAGGAAAGGAACGGACCTGCTGCTGATGGCAGGCATCAATCACTGGGTCCTTTCTGCCGACTTTCAGAAATCCAATACAGAATGAGTCCCTTATGGATTCTCGGACTGTTCTCGGACACATCATTAAGAGGTGATTCCCGTTGATTTCCTGTTCCGTTTTGTTTAAGTTCAACCATAGACATCCGCACTCTCTCTAAAATGTTGTTTAAAAGACATGGTTGGGGGTGGGGAGTGGGGACAGCTTCTCAGACTCCGAATTTCTATTCTCTGTAGGTTTCCTTTTTCCTCCAGAATATCAAATTATCCTCTTTGCACACACTTTACTCTTTAGTAATTTGGCTTTATATCTTAAGTGATTTCAAATGACACAAAAATAGGGGTCTATGTTTTCTCTAGTTTTGTAAAATGTAGTTCTTAGAGTTGGAAAATCCATTTGGTCTCTAAAATGGATCATGAATATTTTGAAGAAGCTATCAGCAAAAGGGAGTGAAATTTGCCAATATGGCAGCTACTCTGCTGACGTGATATGCTTCTTCATCATGGGCCTCTGAGAATTCCAGAGGGATCCACAGAGACTTGTACCGCCCTTCTCATACCCTCTTCCTAGGACTTTGGTCACTCTGGTTCCTTTTGAGTAAGTCTCTGTGTTTGTACCATGAGACCCTACTTCCCTAAACCTCCCAGATTGGACCCAGTATTAATGCCTCAGCCAAGGGCAATCAGAAGTAGATTAGACATCAGGAAGACTTGTGGCCTATGACGATATTCTGGACTGAAAACTCTTACCAGTAGGGGTGTTCATGTTGGATGTTGACCAGCCTAACCAGAGCCTGACTCTTGGGGTCTTATGATGTTAGGGAAGAAAAAAACCCTAAGACACAATAAACATAGGGACAGAATTAATAAGATCCATTATGTGGACAGGAGTAACCCTCTCAGAGAGTGACTGAAACAAATAGAAGCTGATTTAAAGAATGCAAAAGTCCCTGGAGTCAAGAGCAGTGGTCGTCGTGACATCATATACATACACACACACATACAAATACATACACATATAATTGTTGTTTGGAGCATACTTCAAAATACTTCGCTGCTCCCAGAGTATTTTTCTAGTAAGCTCTGTGTGTGTGTGTGTGTTTGGTGGTGGTAGGGGGGTTTGGAGGTGCAGTTTACAGATGAAGAATATGATGCAATTTCTATGTACCTGACACTTGTTCTGGTTGGCTTTCCATAACCATTGGACAAAGACAACTTCAAAGAGCTTGAGTGAGCTATTTGTCTTTAATTTCTGATTAGCTTAGTTTCTGATTAGCTTAATCCTGAAGGAATCATGCCAAGCTGGCAGAACATTTGAAGGGACAGCCAAGCAGAAAATGTCCTGTGCATAAATCTCAACAGTGAAGGTATGAAAGGTAGTCCTAAGTAGCAGGTCCTTGGCACCTGGGCTAAGATGGTATTATGGGTTGAATTGTGTCCCTCCCGAAATTCCTATTTTGAAGCCCTAATCCCCAGTATCTCAGAAGGTGACTGTATTTAGAGATAGGGCCTTTAAAGAGCTAAGTTAAAGTGAGTCCATTAGGGTGGATCCTAATCCAATCTATTGTCTTTATAAGAAGATGAAATTTGAAAACACAAAGAGATACTAGGGATGTACATACAGTGGAAGGACAATGTGAAGACAGAGGAAAGACCGCATGAGGACACAGCAAGAAGGTGGCCATCTGCAAGCCAAGGAGAGAGAGGTTTCAGGAGAAACCAAACCTGATGACACCTTGATCTTGGACTTCCAGCCTTCAGAACTGTGAGAAATAAATTTCTGTTGCTTAAGCCACCCAATCTGTGCCACCCTAACAGACTAATACAGATGGAGTACAGGAGGACTCACTCTATAATGAGTTAGGAGTGTCCAAGATCCAGCTGTAGTGAACGGTGTCATTTTGACCCACCCATGAGAGCATGATGACCCACCCATGAGAGCATGATGGCAGGGGGAGGACATTTGCATTTGAGTGCCTACGGTGTCCGGGAAGTGAGACTGATACTGTATACATTCACATTTCATCTCCACAGCAAGGTGGTGAAGTGACTTACTCTCCTTTTGTAAGTGAGGAAGCTGAAGCTTAGCAAGTGAAGAATCATGTCTGAGATTGCAAGAGAGGGTCAGGTGTGGCAGGCTCCCAGGTGGATACCAGGAAGACTTGCAGGAGCCTCCTGATAGAAGAAAAGGGTCTGTGTCAAAGTTAGATTCCAGACCACCTGGTGCTGAGGTCTGTTCAGTATCATTAATGCTCCAAAATATGTCAAGGGCTGGCTACTGTGGTAAAGAAAAGTCTCAATCCATGAACTTTGGGTTAAAAATCATGGCTTTGGAAGATCTTGGGCAAGTCACTATCTCACTAAACCTCATTCCCTTACCTGTGAAATAGTAACACTTCTTAAAGCATTGTGTTCAAACTTTATAGGATTGTTGAAAAATTAGATGAGTTAATACATTTAAAGTTATCACCATATATATTTGTCAGGGTTCTACAGAGAAACAGAACTAATAGGATGTGTGTATATAGAGAGATTTAATTTAAGGAATTGGCTTACGTGATTATGGAGGCTTGACAAGTTCAAAATCTGATAGGGAAGGCTGACAGGCTGGAGATTCAGGAAAGTATCACAGTTTGAAACAAAAGGCAGTCCAATATAGAGCTGATGTTGCAGGTAAAGTCCAAAGGTCAGCTGCTGGAGAATCCCTCTTGCTGGAAGGAGGTGTGCCTTTTGTTCTACTCAAGCCCTCAACTGATTGGATGAGGCCCACTCACATTAAGGAGAGCAGTCTGCTTTCCCCAAAGTGTTCCAATTTTATTAATTAATTAATTATTTGGCTGCATTGGGTCTTCGTTGCTGCACGCGGGCTTTCTCTAGTTGCGGCGAGCAGGGGCTACTCTTTGTTGCAGTGTACAGGCTTCTTATTGCTGTGGCTTCTTTGTTGTGGAGCACAGGCCCTAGGTGTGTGGGCTTCAGTAGTTGTGGCATGCAGGCTCAGTAGTTGTGGCTTGCGGGCTGTAGCGCACAGGCTCAGTAGTTGTGCATGGGCTTAGTTGCTCTGCGGCATGTGGCATCTTAGCAGACCAGGGCTTAAACCCATGTCTCCTGCATTGGAAGGCAGATTCTTTACCACTGTGCTACCAGGGAAGTCCCAAAGTCTACCAATTTTAAATGTAAATCTCATCCAAAAACACACTCACAGAGAAAGTGTGGTCAAGATGGAGCAGGAAGACCCTGAGCTCACATAACCCATGGGCACCTCAAAATTACAGTTATTTACAGTGCAATGATCTATGAGAATGACATGAAGACCAACAGAAAATATTTTCTGCCACTAAAGGTATAAAGAGGGAACCACAACAAAACACTTAGGAGGGGTGGAGATCCACAAATGGAAGGATAATCACAATTGCCGAGGTTCTCTCCAAGGAGCAAGGGGCCTGAGCCCCACAATAGACTCCTCCGACCAGGGTCCCTGTACCAGGAAGATGAGCTCCTAAACCTCTGGCTTTGAAGGCCAGAGAGGCTTGCATATAGGAGAGCCAGAGGGCTGTAAGAAACAGAGACTCTGCTCTTAAAGGGCGTGTGCAAAATTTCACATGCTCTGAGTCCCAACTCAGAGGCAGTAATTTGAAAGGAGCCTGGGTAAACCCACTTACTGATCTTGGAGAGCCTCCCAAAAGGCAGGAGGCAGCTAGCAGCCCACCTTGGAATATAGATGCTGGCAGCAGCCATTCTGGGGAGCTCCTTCTACCACAAGAACACTACTACTGGCAAGTGCCATTTTGGAGTCCTCCCTCTAGCCTATTGCTGCTAGGGCTTACCTGCCCAGCCCCTGGCCCCACAGCCAGCTTCCCCAGGAACTGGTTGCACCCACATAAGACAGGGCTTGGCAGCCAACCAGGCCAGGGCCCAGTCTTACCTACCACCTTGCCCATGGTAATTGGTCCTGTCAAAACAGAAGGGCCCACACAGCTCACAATAGGAAGCACCCCTAGAGTATATAGCTCTGGTGACCAGAGGAGAGTGTATTTCTGGGCCCCTTAGGACATCTCCTACATAAAGTCACTTCTCCAAGATCAGCAAACGTAACTGACCTACCTGTTGCATAGAAACAAACACAGAGAATTAGGCAAAATGAGACAGAAGAATACATTCCAAAAGAAGGGACAAGACAAAACCTCAGAAAAAGAACTAAACAAAAAGGAGATAAGCAATCTACCTGATAAAGAGTTTAAATGATTATAAAGATGCTCAATGAACTCAGGAGAAGAATGGATAAACACAGTGAGAATTTTAACAAAGAGTTAGAAAATATAAAGAAAACCAAACAGAGCTGAAGAATATAATAACTGAAATTTAAAAATACTCCAGAAGGAACCAACAATAGATTAGATGATACAGAGGAATGGATCAGTGAACTGGAAGACAGAGTAGTGGAAATCACTGAAGCTGAACAGAAAAAAGAAAAAAAGAATTAAAAAAAATAAGAATAGTTTAAGAGACCTCTAGGACATCAGGAACACTAATATTCACATTATAGGGATCCTAGAAGGAGAAGGAAACAGACATCCAAGTCCAGGAATCACAGAGAGCCCCAAATAGGATGAACCCAAAGAGGTCCACACCAAAATGCATTGTAATTAAAATGGCAAAAATTAAAGATAAAGAGGGAATCTTAAAAGAAGCAAGGGAAAAGCAACTAGTTTGTACAAGGGAATTCCCATAAGACTCTCAACACACTTTTCAGCAGAAACTTTTCAGGCAAGAAGGGAATGGCATGATATATTCAAAGTGATGAAAGGAAAAAGCCTACAACCAAGAATACTCTACCTGGAAAAGCTATCATTTAGATTTGAAGAAAAGATAAAGAGTTTTACAGACAAGAAAAGCTAAAAGAAATCAACACCATTAAACTGGCTTTATAAGAAATGTTAAAAGGACTTCTCTAACTGGAAAAAAAAAGGTCACAAATAGGAATGTAAAAATTATGAAAGGGAAAATCTCCTTGATAAAGGCAAATATACAGTAAAGGTAGTAGATCAACTACTTATAAAACTAGGAGGAAGTTTGAAAGACAAAAATAGTAAAATCATCTCTATCTGCAATAAGTATTTAAGGAATACACAAAACAAAAAATATAAAATGTGATGTCAAAACATTAAACTTAGGTGGGGGGAGTAAAAATGCAGGGTTGTTGGAATGCATTTGAACTTGAGATCATCAACTTAAAATAATCAGATATATATGTATACATAGGTTGCTATATATGAATCTCATGGTAACCACAAACCAAAAACCTATAATAAATACACACACACAAAAAGAGAAAAGAATCCAAACATAATACTTCCCTTAAATCACAAGGAAAGAGAGCAAAAGAAGAAGAAAGGAACAACAAGAGACCCTACAAAAACAACCAGAAAACAGTTCACAAAATGGCAATAAGTACACACCTATAAATAATTACTTTATATGTAAATGGACTAAATGTTCCAATCAAAAGACAGAGTAGCCGAATGGATAAAAACACAAGACTCATATATATGTTGCCTACAAGAGACTCATTTCATATCTAAAGACACACAAAGACTGGAAATGAGGGAATGGAAAAAGGTATTCGATGCACATGGAAACAAAAAGAAAGCTGGGTTAATAATACTTATATCCAACAAAATAGACTTTAAAACAGAGTCTTTAACAAGAGACAAAGAAAGACATTACATAATGATAAAATTGTAAATATATATGCACCAAACATAGGAGCACCTAAATATCAATACAAAAAGCAAATATTAATAAACATAAAGGGAGAACTTGACAGTAACACAATAATAGTAGGGGACTTTCACACCCACTAACAACAATAGCCAGATCATTCAGACAGAAAAACAATAAGGGGAACACTAGCCTTAAACAACAAATTAGATCAGATGCATTTAATAGGTATATGTAGAACATTCCATCCAAAAGCAGCAGAATACATTTTCTGTTCAAGTGCACATGGAACATTCTCCAGGATAGATCACATGCTAGGCTACAAAACAAGCCTCAAAAAATTTAAGAAGATTGAAATCATATTAATCATCTTTTCTGACTACAATGTCTAGAGACTAGAAATCAACTACAAGGAGAAAACTGCAAAAAACACAAACATATAGAGGTTAAATAATAAGCTACTAAACAACCAATAGGTCACCGAAGAAGTCAAAGAGGAAATAAAAAATACCTGCAGACAAATATACAGAAATCTGCTGCATCTCTAATACACTAACGTCAAACTATCAGAAAGAGAAATTAAGAAAACAATTCCATTTGCAATTGCATTAAAAATGAAAAATACTTAGGAATAAATCTAACCAAAGAAAGTAAAAGACTTGTATTTGGAAAACTGTAAGACTTTGACAAAAGCAATTGAAAACATAAACAAATGGAAAGATATACTGTGTTCATGGATTGGAAGTAATATTGATAAAATGACTATATTACTCAAGGCAATCTACAGATTCAATGTAATCCCTAACAAAACACCAGTGGCATTTTTCATAGAAATAGAACAAATAATTCTAAAATTTGTATGGAAACCAACAGACCCCAAATAGCCAAAGCAATCTTGAGAAAGAAGAACAAAGCTGGAGGTATCACACTCTCTGATTTCAAACTATATTACAAAGCTACAGTAATCAAAACAGTATGCTACTGGCACAAAAGCAGATATATAAATTAATGGAACAGAATAGAGAGCCCAAAAATAAACTCACTTTATATGGTCAATTAATTTATGACAAAGGAGGTAAGAATATACAATGGGGAAAAGACAGCCTCTTCAATATATGGTGCTGGGAAAATTGGACAGCTACATGCAGAAGAATCAAATGGCACTACTTTCTCACATCATATACAAACAAACAAACAAAATTCAAAATGAGTTAGAGGCTTAAACATAGGACTTGACACCATAAAACTCCTAGAAGAAAACATAGGCAATACACTGTTTGACATTGGTCTTAGCAATATTTTTTTTGATCTCTTTCCTCAGGCAAGAAAATAAACAAGAAAAGCAAAAATAAACAAATGGGACTATATAAAACTAAAAAGATTTTGCTATCAACAAAGCAAAAAGGCAGCCTGCTGAATGGGAGAAGATATTTGCAAATGATGTATCTAGTAAGGGGGGGCGTTGATATCTAAAATATGCAAAGAATTTATACAATTCAACATAAAAAAATGAACAACCTGATTATAAAATGGGCAGAGGGGCTTACCTGGTGGCGCAGCGGTTGAGAGTCCGCCTGCTGATGCAGGGGACACAGGTTCATGCCCCTGTCCGGGAAGACCCCACATGCTGTGGAGCAGCTGGATCGGTGAGCCATGGCTGCTGAGCCTGTGCTCTGCAATGGGAGAGGCCACAGCAGTGAGAGGCCCGTGTACTGCAAAAAAAAAAAAAAAAAATGGGCAGAGGAAGTGAATAGACACTTTTCCAAAGAAGACATAGAGATGGCCAACAGACCCATGAAAAGATGCTCAACATCACTAATCATCAGGAAAATACAAATAAAAACACAATGAGATACCATCTCACACCTATCAGAATGACTATAATTAAAAAGACAATACATAACAAGTGTTGGCAAGGATGTGGAAAAAAGGGAACCGTCATGCTTTGTTGGTAGGAATGTAAATTGGTGCAGACACTACGGAAAAGAGTAGAGGTTCCTCAAAAAATTAAAAATAGAACTGTCATATGATCCAGCAATTTCACTTCTGAATATTTACTTGAAGAAAACAAAAACACTAATTTGAAAAGATAAATTCACTCCCATGTTCATTGCAGCATTATTTACAATAGCCAAAGTATGGAAGCAACATAAGTGTCCATCGATAGATGAATGGATAATGAAGATGTAGTATATATATATGCAGTGAAATATTACTCAGTCAAAAAAAATGAAATCATGCTATTTGTGACAACATGGTTGGATCTAGAGGGTATTATACTAAGTGAAATAGAGAAAGACAAATACCACATGATCTCACTTACATGTGTAATCTAAAATGCAAAACAAATAAGCAAAACAAAATGAAAACAGACTCATGATACAGAGAATAAATGAGTGTTTTCCAGAAGGAAGGAATGTAGGAGACTAGAAAAATAGGTAAAGGGGATTAAGAGATACAAACTTCCAGTTATATAATAAATAAGTCATGGGGATATAGTATACAACATAAGGAATATGGTCGATAATACTGTAATACTTTGTATGTGGACAGATGGTTATTAGTCATATTATGGTGATCATTTCATAATGTATGCAAAAGTCAAATAATTATGTATCAATAGTACATCTGAAACTAACATAAAATTATACATTGTCTGTACTTAAATTTTTTAAAAATGAACCAGAATTAGTGTTAGAAAAAAGAAGGGAAAAGGGGTCATTATGAACATAGAGATCATAAAGAAATAAATTTTGGTCCATAGAGTTCTTGAAATCATTTTAATAATATTACATGTCTGCTTTTTAAGGTGTATAAAACACTTGAATGGATATATAAAAAGATTAATATTAAGTTTATAATCAATGTTTAATTGTTTGGGAGAATCCAATTTCCTAAATTAATGGGCTTTGATTTACTAGCTGTATGAGGAGTTTTTTTAAGGAAATACTGATCATTGAAATATTTAAAACAAAATAAAAACAAACTCACAGAAACATTCAGAATAATGTTTGACCAAATATCTGGGTACCTAGCCAAGCTGACACATAAAAATTAACCATCATGCAGTCCTTGGTACTCAGCAAGTGCTCAGTAAATACTCACTATGACTACTTGTTATTATTCTTATTAATATGAAAAAAAGAGCATTCTTTCTCTTATTAACTCAAATGTGGTCAAACACAGTTGGCATGTCCAGGGTTAAAGAGAAAAAATTGCATGGTCTAAAGAGGAACAAAAATGACCAAACTTTTATTAAGCTAAACCATTATTTAAAACCCTTTTTTTTTCCTCAGAAAGTGAAGAGGAAAAAGGGCTGGTACATCTGGATAAATAATAGCTGTATAACACTCACTCTGGGAAGAAAGATTATCAATGCCATGATTCCAGGATTCAAAGAAGGTAACCTCCTTCTCTATTACAAATGGGACCACTTTTTCTCATATGACTAAGTTGTGGTCAGACCTTCACCTCAACCCCCTGTTGTAACCGGGGTGGTTTGGGTAAAAATTTTTCATTCACGGCCCTCAATTACTATCACTGAAACTAAATGTTTATAGAATTTCAGAGATGGAACAAACAAGAGTCATCCACCCATGGAGATGCTGAAGGGTCACAACAGTAGGTAAAAGGTGAGGCCAAGTGGCAGGCCTCTGAGCCTCCGATTTGTTTTCAAAGAAATGTTTCATTGTTTTCCCTAAATATTTGTCTCCCACCTAAGATTTCATTCATTTGTAGAAAGAGTTTTATGGTTTGAAAAAAAAGGTTGAAAGCCACTGAATCGGCCCAACATCATATCTGACGCTACTATATCCCTGTCAAGTGTTCATTTAGTCTATGCCGGGGGATCCCTGAGTTGGAGATCTCCCTATTTTATAAAGTAGCTTGCTCCATTGCATCTTTTGAGAGCAGAAATTGTCAAAAAGTCCTTTCTTATATTGAGGACACAGACATCTTATACAAGGTGGTCTTACACAAACTATCACCTTTTCTAACCTGGGGAGAAGAAAGAAGGAAGGGCCAGAACAAGAGAATAAGAGAGGAAGGACGGGCAAAAGAGAACAAATAGGATAACCTTAGACTGTGTTTCCAAAATTTCATCATTCAACCGCCAATTTTTTGCCATATCCAGCTCTAGTCAATTTGTTTTAACAGCTTCATTGAGGTATAATGGACATACAATTGACTGCACATGTTTAAAGTACACAGTCTGATGAGTTCTGACATGGATATATACTTATGAAATCATCACCACCACAGAGATGCTGAACGTGTTAATCACTCCCAAGGTTTTTCTGTTCAACATTGTAATCACTCCTTCCCACCACTCTCTGACCTCTGTCAGATAGAAAGAGATCTGCTTTCTATCACTACAGATTAGTTTGCACTTTCTAAAATTTTATGTAAATAGAATCATTCACTATGTACACTCTTTTTGTCTGGCTTCATTAACTCAGTGCAGTTGTTTTGAAATTCAACCATGGTGTGTGTATCACTAATGCATTTCTTTTTACGACTGAGAAGTTTTCTATTGTATGAGCATACCATAATTTGTTTATCCATTCACCTGTTGATGAACATTTGAGTTGTCTTTGCTATTTGGCTATTATATGTAAAGCTACAGGAATGTCTTTGTATGGACATATGCTTTCATTTCTCTTTTATATGCAAGCAATAAGATGGCTGAATCATAGAGTAGGTGTATATTTAACTTTTTAAGAAACTGTTAAACTGTTTTTCAAATTGATTGTACCATAATTCATTCCCACCAACAGTGTATGAGAGTTCCTGTTGCTCCATACACTTGCCAACACTTTGTATGGTAGGTCTTCTTAATTTTAGCCATTCTAACAGGTATGCAGAGGTATCTCATTATGGTTCCAACTGGCATTTTCTTAATGACTAATGATGTTGAGCTTATTTTCATGAGCTTATTTATCACTCATATAACTCCTTTGGTGAAATGTCTGTTCAAACTTTTCACCCAACTTTAATTGTGTTGCTGGTTTTCTTATTGAGTCTGGGGGAGTGCTTTATGTATTCTAGCCATAAGTCCTTTACCAGATATTAGATTTTCAAATATTTTCTCCAAGTTTGTGACTTGTCTTTTCATTCTCCTAATAGTGCTTTTCTAAAAGCAGAAGGTCCTAATTTTGATAAAGCTCAATTTGTTAACTTTTTTTCTTTTATGATTTCTGTTTGTAGCTAAGGGATCTCTGTCTAACATAAGATCAAAATTTTTCTCCTATTTTTTTTCTAGAAGTTTTATGTCTTTGTTAGGTCTATGATGCATTTTGAGTTAATTTTTGTATCTGGTATGAGATAGATATCAAAGGATTGGTTTTTTGTTTGTTTCTACTTGCAGATAGCCTGGCTTCCCTGGACTCTTAGCTCTGTCTCTGTGACCCAAGGAAACTACTGTTCAGCTTTGCTTGGGTTCCCCATTCCTGTCGGGAATGACCTGGAAACTCTCCAGGTAATAAGAGCTCAGGCAGACGTAGAGCTCACCTTACTTGTCTCCTGTCAGTCAGAGATCACCACTCACTGTCTGAGGTCCAATACCTTGACTACTGTTACTTCATATGTATATTTTTATTTTCAGCTGTTTCAGGCAAGAGGATAAATCTAGTTCCAATTATTCTAGCTTGACTAGACTTGGAAGTCCCTATATTCTTTTTTTTTTTTTTCCTATATTCTTATTTAACCTACTATTTTCCTTTAAAAAGCCTAACTTTTCTTTTATTCACCCTAAGCATTTGTATTAACATAATCACAGATTTGAGACTGCTGTATTGTCCTTATTATAAAGCACATTAAAGTAAACATCACACTATTAACATTTTAAAATATACATTTGTATACCACCTCAAATTATCATGCTTACTTCAGTAGTACCCATACTACAAGTTGGGCAAAACCAGTTTCAAGCATTCACCTTGACTGCCCTACCTCATTCACCTCCCTCCCCGACTCATACCAGGAGCATAGAAAATTCTCTGGGAGACCAGTAATCTACTTTGTACCCATTGTTTTTTAGACTTTTGAAAAAGGAAAACTTTGTATATGAAAATCTTGCACACGTATGAAAAACCTAATCCCTGGCATATTCCAGAGCTTTGAAGACAAGTTACACACCTGCTGAAAAGCATCCTATAACTGTCAGAGCCCTGGAACCTACCTACATAGATGTCCACTCCTGAGTCCTCTGTCTCTGCTTCTCTTCTAGCTCCCATCCTCTCTGCTCTGCTGGTTCCCAGCTGATGGGTGTGTTACCTGAACCTGCACAACATTCAAGAGGCTGATGGCGACAATTAAGCTTGACACAGTTAGGGATTTGGGAACAGGGAAGGAAATTGCTTAACGCTTTGGTGAAGTCAAACCAATCAATGTTGCTATTTAAGCTTTCCATTAAAAACAGAACAACAAAATGCTATTCTATTCTCTTACAAATCTTCACTTTATGATCTATATTTTGTGTTACAGAAAGGAAGTTGGAGACTGAAGAGAATAAATTTTGATATCCTAAGTGTATGCCCCCACGAGGAGGACCAGTACCCAATAATAATGGGAAGATTTTTCCTGACTCTTCCTGCCAACGCCCACAAAGTATTCACTGCCTTCCAAAGGCATTCTAACACTTTCAAAAGCAGTTCTCAGGTTAGTAATTCTTTGTTAACCATTGACCTTATTTCTGCTTCAACAGGGAATGCAAGCACAAATATCCTGTAGGGCAAGGTAGAGAAAAAATCCACATCACAAAGCTATGTGGCATTTGACATGCATGTCAGTGTTAGGGATAAAAGGGGAGTGTTGGGTCTCTGGAGACCTAGAGAAGATGTGACCTGTCCAAAGAGATCCCCCGAGTGTCAGCTAATGGTGATTTGAGTGTTGCTAAGTCTTTCAATTTGTAAAATAATCTGGAAAAGGTTTTTTCCATGAGAAATTATGAGAAATTTCCTAATATTTAAAAAAAAAGGAAGGAAAGAGAGGAAGGAAGGAAGGAAAGAAGGAAGGAAGGAAGGAAGGAAGGAAGGAATCTAACAGCATTAATCAGTAGACTGCACCACAGGACACCGTTTGGCAAACTGTGGCAAACCTCTATCAAGGGTAATGTGTATTTGAAACTTCTCTGACACTGTTATGTAAGGAAGTTGATCCCTCTTTATCGGTTGGGCTGGTTGTGTGTGGGTCAAAAGAGAGGTGGAAGGAATCAGATTATCTTCTATTATTTTAGGCTGAACTATATTAAAGTTCTGCTTTTTTTTTTTTTAAGTCAAAAAGGGTGGAATATTTGCAGTGTCAAAAAGATTAGCCTAGCAGAGTTGTTGGTAAACACCATGACCCTGGGCATAGTCCTATGATTGAGGTAAAATTTCTGGGTATTTAGTGGCTGAGGATAAAGAGTATTACAGAGGGTGGGCTACCTGCTGTTACCAATAGACTCTAAAGCAGTGGTCCCCAACCTTTTTGGCACCAGGGACCAGTTTCGTGGAAGACAATTCTTCCATGGATGGAGGGGAGAGGGATGGTTCAGGCGGTAATGTGAGCGATGGGGAGCGATGGGGAGCGGCAGGTGAAGCTTCACTCGTCCGCCACTCACCTCCTGCTGTGTGGCCAGGTTCCTAACAGGCTGCGGACCCATAGCTTTCCACGGCCTGGGGGTTGGGAACCCCTGCTCTAAAGTATAAAATGGCTTAAACACAGTAAAAGCTTATGCCTCCCTCACTTACACAGTCCAAAACAGTTTCAGCTTGCCAGGAGGCTCTGTTCAACACCTTGTTTGGAAACCAAGGTAGAAGTTCTTCAATATTCAACTTTCAGGGTCACTCCATGAGCCAATATGCAGCAGCAGCAGAAGAAAGTATATGAGAGGTTTCTGCAGGCCAGATCTGGGAGTGGCCCACATCATTTTTGCTCACATTCCACTGCAAGGGAAACTGAAAAATGCATTCTCACTGTGTGCAGAGAAAATGGGTTGATGATCGGCTGGCAATCTCTGACTCAAAAAGGAAGGCTCAAATTAAGTTGGCAACTGGGTTAAAACATAGGAGATTAGGCACAGCAACCTTTAGGAGATGTCTGGCTCTGATACCTCAGAATTCAAGCACAAATTAAGGAAAGAAGTTTTCCAGAGGACTTACAGAATTTCGGGTTTGGAAGACACTTTTAAGCCATTTTGTAAGTCAGCTTTAATAGTGATTGGTAGAAAGAACATGGACTGTGCTACTAACTAGCTCCGTGACCTTTGGTAAGTTTTAACCTGTCTCAGATTTAGACTCCCTTTCTATAAAATGGAGGTAAAAATATATAATTTTTAGTGCTGTTCTAAGAATTTGAGATGACTTATATAGTATACATGCATGACACATAGTCATTAGGAAATCCAGCCACATGGTTATCCAGGCTCTATTAAGATGCCTCTACGGGCAGGGAGCTCAACGCTTCCAGGGTAGCCCTTTCCATTTCTATGCAGAGCTGACAGCCAGGAATGTTCTTTGTCTCAAGCAAAATCTGTTTTCACCTTGAGTCCTACTTCTATGCACTCCTAAAACCACACAGAACGAGGTGAATCACTCTGCTTGCCAGTTCTTTGGATATCTAAAAATAGCACTCATACTCTGAGGCTGCTCTTCCAGTTTCTTCTGCTTTGAATCCCTCACCATTCTTGTTGTTTTAATCTGAAAAACCTCTGCTTTGTCTTTATGCTCAAAACGTGATTCACTTACACTCCAAGTAAGATCTGAGTAGCATAGAGTGCAGTGGTGGCATCTTCTCTTTTGTTTAAGAAATGCACTAGTCAGGGTTAGGGTATCCGTTATGCTACTATAACAAAGGGACTTCAAAATAACACTCGTTCAAATACGAGAGAAATCTTTTTTTCTCTCATTTAACAGTCCAGGGTTAGGCAGGTAGTCCAGGACAGGTACGTGGCTTATTCAAGTCCTGAGGTTTCTTTCACTTTCAAGGTCTTCCTGTCCACTAGGATGCTGTCTTCATGTATGGTTAAAGCTGGCTCACCAGTGCCACATCCAGGTCCCAGCCTACGTTGAAGGAGAAGTGGCGGGTGAGCAATGTTCTTATATGGAAGCAAACACAATGCATGCTCAACACATCTGCTCCATCCATTAGTGAGAACTTAATCACATGGTCACAACTAGCTGCAAGGGAGACTGGGTAATGTAATTCTCCTTTGTGGGGAGGGAAAGAGGGTGGAACACTGTACTTTGCTCTTACCAGGAAGAAGGGGAGAACGGACACAGAAAGAAAACTGAGTCTCTGCCATAAGAAACTGTAAAAAACTAAAAGTCCCCCAAATTAAAAGAAATTAGGAATAATTAGCAAGAATAAGGAAAACTTGCTAAGAGGAAATGGTGGAAAATACTAAACAGGGTATCCGTAGCTCTGCTATGTGGCAAGCTGGAAGGTAACGATGATAAATGGCTACATAAGTGGAATTGTTATCATCTTTACCTGGAAAATGAATGACTAAACTTGGTGGATGATTTCACCAGAGAGTTAAGTTAGAAGTTAAGCATTTTTAAAGCCCTATATGTTACGGTTATGAAATAATCTAGTAGAAATCATCTTTCCAAGAAAAAAAAAAAGAAACCTCTGTGAAACGAGAAAAATGACTAGCTTTCCTATTCTCCAAGGAAGAGTGCGATGGACTGAACTAAACAGAACTTTCCAAACTCCAGCGTCAGTTATCCTGTCCTCGGTAGAACAGGCAATTTAATCTGTAAATTCCCCAAATGTCAGTAAATGAAAAGAGCAGACAAATTGGAGAAAACAAACATTTTCATTTTGGAGTCGGGTGGGAATAATTACTGTGAAATATGCTAAGTGCCTAGCTTGGTTTCTGGTGGTTTCTTGGGGTTTTAAGATTTCATTTTCATGATTCATTGGCCACAAATCATCGAAAATATCAATAAGTAAAATATGCTTTAGGCTAAATGCATAAATCCCCCTCAGCTTTTAGTAGGACTCAAATATTGACATTTAGAAGGAGCAGTTTTTTTTCCCCATATGCTAACTACAGTCCAGCCCCAATATTATTGTTGAAAAGTAAATTCCAAGTGTATATACCCTATCGAACATTAGTGAATTCGGCAAAATCATCTCAGTTTTTTATTTATTTATTTATTTTTGCGGTACGCAGGCCTCTCGCTGCTGTGGCCTCTCCCGTTGCGGAGCACAGGCTCCGGACGCGCAGGGTCAGTAGCCATGGCTCACGGGCCCAGCAGCTCCGCGGCACGCGGGATCCTCCCGGACCGGGGCACGAACCCGCGTCCCCTGCATCGGCAGGCGGACTCTCAACCACTGCGCCACCAGGGAAGCCCCATCTCAGTTTTTAAAAAGGATACTCTGCTTGCTAACTTAATTGCTTTTAAAGGAGAACAGCTGAGACTCAAATGACCACATTTTACATTCTCCATTACAGTTGACAGTGCAATGGCAAGAAGCAATGTCTGAGAATGCATAGTGCGCTAGGCTGGACGCGGAGCTAGTATGTGTCCTGCTCAACAGCCTAAGGTGTTACCAAAATTTCCCTGGGTAAACTTTCTATTTGAATCACTTTCAGAAAAGAATAGAGGTTATCAAATCTGAAATCAGTCTTTGGAATGGGGAAGTCCCCATTCTTGAGCTAGAACACAAGAAAAAGCTTTTGGAATTTTAAAATTAATGTGAAGGCAATTACTCCAGGAGGGTTTAGTTCATTTCTCTCAGCATCTGTTCTGTGGGATTTCTTTCTTTCATTTTTCCCCCAGAGGTAATTCTCAACAGCCTTCTTCTAGAGCTAGCTTTGAAGTCCTCTGCACACCTGTGTAGATTATAAAGAGGGGGGGCAGAGCTTCCACACCCAAACTCTAAATTTACCATGCAGCACGACAGTTAAGACATGCCCCTCAGCATCTTGTTTAAAAGTTAAACCCAAGCTCGATATAATCTCCTGCAATGGTTAACCCTTGCCCGGATTGAGCACATATTCTCCATATTGGAGAAGGATAGACTCTACTTCTATAAGCTGTAACTCTTTCTTCAGAAACATACGACACCTGGGTGGATAGGCTCTTGTGATAGGTGCTCTCAGAACATTATAGAGAATTTCTGACAGTCCCTTATTCTTTCCTTAGGGGCCAAGAGTGACAAAATGTACACACCTGATAGGTTCCTCCACCCCCTTTGTTCCTTGGATTTTGAATTAACATGTTAATGACACTCTTGGGGAATAAAGGGATAATTTTTCTTTCTAACATTACCTGAGCCACAGCCTTTACCCTATTTTCTTTCTTCTCAGATATCCCCACTCCTTATCCTGAGGGAAAGAGTTGGGGACTGGCCTTATTTCCTGATGTACGTGCAAGGATGGAATTTGAAGGATCACAGGAAGAGTGCGAGAGGCTGGGACCAGAAAAGCCAGGACAAAACATTAGGGCTTGGGTTGACTTGGGCTGGAAGAATTCTAGGACCAGGGGTCGGGAGCTGTGAGGGGTCAGAGAGCTGGCAGTGCTGGACAGGCAGAGACAAGGGAAGAATAGCCAGGAGACCTTGATTGAAAGCCAAGGTTTGCCTGAGGCAGGAAGTTCCTCACATCCTTCCAGCCGGGGTGGGACCAGAGCCTGGGACCAGCTAGCCTTGGCCTTGCAGGTGTAGGCAGGGAAGTGGCTGCACCTGGCTTGAGTGGGTGTGTAGGTGGGAACGAGAGAGACACCTGGTTTCTGGCTACAGATCTGGTTCTTATCCAGCGCCACTCCCTGACCTCATAAACCATGAACTCTCTGGATCCCTCCCTGGAGTCCCAGGAGCCCTCTTCCTAGCCTGTTTCTCAGTCTGGCTTTTATCTTGTGATTTTAACTTTGCCATAGACTGGTCTTAATTTCACCCTCTGTGTCTAACTAAGATTAACCCTACTCTTATTCCTCATAGGGCTGATAAGGACCCTCCCAGAGTTTTTTCTCTCTTGGGCCCCAGACTATTTTCAACCTCCAGTTAAGATGAATCTCTAGGCAGTAGGTACCATCCTGTTATCAAGAATTCCTTTTTTTTAAATCTTCTCTCAGTTAATTATTTCAATCCCTGGTTCTGGCCACTTATGCATGGGAATAAATCATGACATGAAGAAGATTTGGCTGGGACCCCAAATCTTGGAACCCTCAGTCAGATCATACCACAACAAAAGACCCCTAGGAGACACTTTTCTCTGTGTCCCACTGCCCTTCTCTGGCCTCCTCTCTGGTGGGTTGCGAGCCTGTTGACTGTAAGCTTCCTTCTTTCTGACCCCAGGTTGGTTCTAGGATCACAGCCCCCTACCCGCAGCCTCCACCAAGCTGGAGGTTGCCTCCATCCAGCCTGTCTTCCTGTACCTGCCTCTGGACATGGACTCAAATAAGACACAGGGAAGACAGAACGAAGATTATTCCACGTACTATTTTTACTTACAAATTTTATTTCCTCCTACCATTATATGTTCTACTCCCTAGAATAGTATAATCTTACAAAATCCATTGTCTATTGTGTCCATTTCAGACTTTCCCATCTTTATGAATAGAATTTCTCTCCCTAGGAAAAAATGCACATACAGAGACAATTGCATACAATTTCAGGGTGCCCATGGAGCCCCAGAAGCCCCTGCATGAACCCTGGGTTAAGACCAAGTTAGTATGTGCCGTCTAACCTTGATAACTTGACTTTTAGACACTTTCATGAGGTCTTTTCTGTTCATTTTGATCCAAAACAATTTTCCAACAAGTTCCCTGGGCTCTGTGCAGCCCTTCTTTCCAGTTCCTCTCTGTACAGTTACACTGACATTATCATCATCAACACCATCTTCATTAATAATGTCACTCCACCTGGGCTCCATCTTACACCCTAGACCTGGGTAAGGTCTATGCAAGTGAGGGGCCCAAAGGTTAAGCCTCATTGGCTCCATGGTAAGTCCAGCTCTGTATATTAGCTTGTAAGAGGCCCACCAGGAGGATGCCTTGCTCAGTGATTTCCCATCTATTTGGAGGGTTGGGGGGTATTTCTTTTACATGCAGCTCAGAGCTCCTGTAGCTTCATGTCTGCAGAAAGCCTGCACCTGACTGCCAAGCACAACAGCAAAAGCTTATGATGATTAATTAGATTTTTAATTAATGCCTCACCACTTAATTAAGAAGGATCCCTTGGAGTAAAACCCCAACTAAATATTCTTTCTTTTATTAATCCTCCATGCCCGATAGCAGAGGAAACGATGAGACAGAGGGTGTGATGTGTGTTGGTTTTTATTCTCCCAAGAGGTCATAAAGGTAATATCAGAACAGCTGTATAGGTTCCAACTTCTTTCCATAAAACTTTTTCATTCTCTGGATTGCCAGATGTCCTTTCTCTGTGACTCATTTTCATTATTCAGCTCTTTTTAATCCAGCAACATTTATTGAGCAGTTACTATGTGCTGGGCATTGTTATAGGTGTTCTGGAGATTCAAAGAGGGTAACTGCTGCCCCTGCCTTCCAGGGAACCCTGGGCTCAGAGAGGCAGCAAGGCCCATCACCGGGGTGAAAAGATAATTAGCACAAGAAAGATGAGGCAGGATAATAAAGAAATGACCATCAATGGAGCTTGACACTCCCTCTGGTGACAGTTCCCCAGAAGAATCCCAAAGCTGGCTTGAGTAGTCAGAATGTCATCATGGACCAAGCCTGGTGCTGGACACTTTACATACATTAATTCTCCCAATTTAGAGTAGAGGACAATGAAGCTGTGAGTACCTTGCCCATGACCCTCACCCTGGTTGAATCCCCTTGCTACATCCTCCCACCGCACTGGGTTGGTTGCCTGTCATTACACACACACCTCTCCTAATAATTGTTCAATGCCCTCTCCACTGCAGCCTCCATCAGAGAAGGGATTGTGTGTCTGCATTTGTCACCACTGTACCCCCAACACCTGGTACAGACCAGCATAAAAACTCAATAAATATTTGGTGAATGAATTGATGGAATGAGGGGAGGGAGGAGAGAGGGAGAAAGGGAAGGAGTGAAAAAGAGACGAAGGATGGAAAGAAGGGAGGGAGAAATTGGAAACACAGCAAAGCCATAATTCTATTCTAGGTCTGGCTCCTTTAAAAGTCCAAACTCTCTCTGCTCTGCCACACTGACCTTCCGGATCAACAGAGTGTGAGCATAGCCCTGAAAATGACTTCTGGGAAGGAAATGCTTGCCCATGTGTAGTCTGCTTGAAGGTTGAAAATCATTGTCATCCTGTGATTGTCACCCCTTGTGTATCATGGTGCGCCAGTGGGAGCAAGTGGTTTCAGGCCAGTGGGAGCAACACCCACAGTGGAACATGTCCCCAGCCTCGGGGTTCCCACACTACCCATCCGGGCACGCTGGTCTCCCCTTCTGGGCTGAGTCAGCCCCAGCCTTCCCCTGAACTTGGCCTCCAGAGAGGCACTGAGGCCCTGTCTGTCCAACTCAATGTGAAAAAATTCCTCGTCCTCTTTGCTCAGCCGAAACAAGATGGTCAGTCCTCTAAAGAAATTTTTACTAATGAAACTAAGAAAGGAAACACAAAATAGTTTCCCAGAAGACTACAATTGGATGAGCTTACTGAATATATTTTGCTAAACCATGCTTACCTAAACTGAGAGCGGTAGTACAACCCACAAGTTGAACTCCCAGATTTCATGCCTTTACCCTTCCTATCTGGGATGGATGCTAAAATTAAATATTCAGAGTTTTTCTTCAAAGTAGATTCAGGTTGACAAGTCTTCCCAGTCTAGTGAGAGCCCTAACCTCTATCAGATCCTGCTTCCTGGCCCTCCCACTCACCCCCAAAGTGTCTTCTCTGGCTCTGAGCTGTGGTAAGTTCTCTCCTCTGCAACCAGGGCCAGTTTCCTGGGTCTTTGACCTATACAGTTGCTCAGGGCCTAGTGCTCAGAAGGGCCTCTTGCTCGGGGTTTAATGCTCACCAGTAGCTGCCTTGAAATTCTTAATAATTTGATCTTTGAATTTATATGTTGGAAGGGAAGCCATAGAATAACTTGTTCACAGTCACGGAGCTGGTAAGTGGTAGATCCAGGATTCAAACCCAGATCTGGGATGTGCCCTTTATCAATATGCTTCAACGTAGAAGGGCTCAGAGGAGAAATCACTCAGAGTTAGCAGGGGCAGGGAAGAGATCCTGGAGAGCGAGGGACCTAAAACAGGATATGGATAAAGGAGAGGCTTTAGGAAGAAAAAAGAGAAAGAGCTACTGAATCAGAAACTCTGAAAGTGGGCCCAGGGATCAGTGTTTTAACAGCCGTGATTCTGCTATATGCTCAAGTTCGAGAACTGCCGAATTAGTTAATACGCTTCAAGTACTTAGAGAACTGTACTTGGCACTCTGCTTCCTCAGTGTGAAACAGTATTAATAGCTGCAGGCCCACAGATCTTGCCCTGTGGCTTTAACCCCACCCAGGTCCTGCCCTGGTTTCCTGAGCCCCTTAGGGGTCTCCACCCTGATGGTGTGTGGCATCTGCCTTGGCAGTCTCTTCAGGCCTTCCGTAACCTCCCCTGACCAATTTGCCCAGCCCAGGGAGATTCTGGCCCAGCTGCTTGCTGGGCCTGGAGGCTGTCCTGAGGCTCAGCGTACCTAGTGGGGCCCACACCCTTTCCACGTCCAGTCTTGGCAAAAGAGATCTTGCCTTAGGCGAACCTGACTCTTGCCTAGGGCTTTGCTTGTGAAAATGCCTCTCCACGACTTAAACCACCCTCTGGGCCCTGCAGGAGGACTCAGAGCTAGGGTGCTGCCTCAAATGTGTTCGTTCTTCACGCAAGCAAAGCTTGCATGAACTAAATAAAATAAATGGATGTGGGGTTTTTTGTTTGTTTCTTTGTTTGTTTTGCGGTACACAGGACTCTCACTGTTGTGGCCTCTCCTGTTGCGGAGCACAGGCTCCGGACGCGCAGGCTCAGCGGCCATGGCTCATGGGCCCAGCCGCTCCGCGGCATGTGGGATCCTCCCGGACCAGGGCACGAACCCGCATCCCCTGCATCGGCAGGAGGACTCTCAACCACTGTGCCACCAGGGAAGCCCCTGGATGTGGTTTTTGTTTGCTTGTTTTTAGCTATTTGGGGAGACAGCAGGTTGGACCATTTCATCTACAGAATCCATTGACCTAGCTATTGTCAACTATTTACTTAGAACAAATAAAACTATATTTAACTGTTTAGGTTTAAAATGTGTAGAGCATCACTTTGCTGCCAGTGTGATTATGGCAATGTGAACAAGCTTCATTGACCTGGGACACAAGAAAAAAATACCACCAGTGCCAACTCAGCAATATCTAGATCTCCATCTAGACATCTACTTCCTGGAGCCACTCTTCTGGAAGTCCTCCCAGATGGGGTCTAGAGAGTTCTAGAGACAGAATGCTAGAAATAACCATCTTAAATCAGGGCTAGATGAAGACCCGGCTTCATGGTCACCATTTTGAAATTTTTTGTAATTTTTGAACAAGGAGCCCACATTTTCAGTTCACTTTGCACTGGACAAAATTATATAGACGCTTTCGCTAAGACCTCTGGGCTGGAGAGGGGAAAAAAGAACCAAGAAACAAAAATCGGAGCTGTGAGTCAAGCTCTCCATCAGCTTCCTCTCTCTGTTTGCAGGGTTCTCAACCTCAACCTCCATGACCCTCAATGGAAAGTATCGCCTTGGGGGACTATGGTGCCATCTCGTAGTAAATAAGAGTGTGAACCTGGCTAGACCAGGGGCCTCACAGGGCTGGTTCAAAACCTAACTCAACAATGGATCAGCCATGGTGACTCTGAGCAAGTTCCCCAACCACCTTATGCCTCTGTTCACTCACCTATAAAAAGGCAAAACCAACCACACATGCTTCTTACAGGCCCCAGAGGGATACTGTGAAAGTCAAGTGAGGAGATGAGGATAGAGTACCCAGCACATAGTGATTGCTGGTGAACATCAACTTTTATTTTATTTTATTTTTTAAGCATTTTTAAAAATTTTATTTTATTTATTTATTTATGTCTGCGTTGGGTCTTCTTTGCTGCGCTCGGGCTTTCTCTAGTTGTGGCGAGTGGGGGCTACTCTTGGTTACGGTGCACAGGCTTCTCATTGCGGTGGCTTCTCTCCTTGCGGAGCACGGGTTCTAGGCGCACGGGCTTCAGTAGTTGTGGCACACGGGCTTAGTTGCTCCACGGCATGTGGGATCTTCCCGCACCAGGGCTCGAACCCATGTCCCCTGCATTGGCAGGTGGATTCTTAACCACTGCGCCACCAGGGAAGCCCGGAACATCAACTTTAAATATGTAAGGTTATACTTTCACCAAAGGTCTTTGATAGAATGTGATAAGAGGGGAAAAGTTGTGTCAGATTATGCAAAAAGGCAAACACTGGTGACTTTGACTTCTCTGTCCCAGAACTGACCGTCCTCTTATTACCCACGTTGCTACTGCTGGTTTAAACGTTTTGTTGTTGTCATGTTGCTTTCATTGTAAATCTACAGTCATGGGAGACTAAGCTTTTGATCTGACATTCAAAGTGAGCAGAATTTTGTAGAAGAAAGGAATGGGGGCGGGTAGAACTGTGGAGAAAGACTCCATAAGGGAGGTAGGTGAGCCAGGCTCTGACCAGATGTTGTCACGTCAGCATACAGGATCTGGGCCCTGTAAGTGTGACCACCTTCATAGTTTACATTTTCTTTCCCTTCTAGGGAGTTGGGGAGAGGCTGGAGTGTTTATCTTCATTTGCTAAGTTAAACTTTTGACAGATTCTTACAGGGGATACGGATTTGCCTTCTCCTACACCAGGATGTTGGGAGGTCAGAGGGAGCCCAGAGGTTAGAGAAAATGGTGGCAGTTATCGTGATTCTCTCCCCCCAGCACCAACACCACTTCTTCCTCTGGGGCTGGAGGAAGAGAGGGATGGGCTAGCCAGAAAGACTGATTCAGTCAGCTCCCAAGGTCTTCTCTCAAGGGATACATTTACATTTTTGTCCATTATAAACAAACAAAAAATCTATGCGAAATAAAAATTTTAAATCCTCAGTTTTCCTTCATTGTAGGGCTTAAGATCTGAAGTCCTCTCAATCTCATCCCCTTTGCAGGAAATTACCTGAGGAGTCAGGCTGATGTAGCGCCCGGTGTGCCAGGTGGCCACACGTTATGCTTGTCCATCACATATTCACGGTGAGACTCTAAGGGTATTCATGTGGATGACATACTTAGTGCTGATATAATTTCCAGTGATTTGGTGAGCATGTTTTAAAAGGCACTGTAAAGCTTTTTAGACATAAATATAGCGAGTTTCTCATAGCACCTAAACTGCTAAATATTACCTCGATGATGGTAAAACAGAACACTCAGAGGTTCCCAAATTAAAACATCCAAGTGAACACTTAATTGGTGTTAAAGGAAAAACAACCAGTTAACACCCTTGAGGCTGATAGTTGGAAATTTTGGTGATGTAGCTTCCCTGTCCTCGGGCACCCAGGTTGCTATCTACAGAAGATAAGTGACTCGGAGCCTGCGCAGTCAAGCCCTGATTCATGACTTCCCCTCAACCTCACCCCACTGCCCCCAAAAGAAAAAACTCAGAATTTCCTGGAGCAGCGGAACCCTAGCTACTCCATACCCCACTCAATCACTTAACCTTCTGGTGCATCTCCTCCATCTCTGGATGTCGTTCTACCAACTTGGGTCACTTATGTTGTATACATTTAAAGTCAGACATATCATCCTGTGGCCCTTCTGGACTTACATCCTTATTCACGGTGTTTTGCTTAAAGACCCTTTCTGAGTTGGCACTGAAAACTTTGAGAGGGGCTGAAGTTCCATGAGACCAAGTCCAATTTTCCTACTTCTCTCCCTTGTCAACCTAGAATGATGTCTCTTTTTGCTCATTTTCAGCAATGACCTGTTTATGGGAGCTGAATGACTGTGTTACGTAATCAAGAGTCAGAGCAGGTTGACCCCATCCAGAAAGAAACGGCACAAAGAAACCCTGTTCTGAGACCAACCTCCCTGCATGTGAGGATACTTCCCTCCCCACTCCCCTCTCTCCCCTCCCCTCCCCCAGGGATTGGCACACATCTGTTTGCTGACATCTCCATCTGATTGCCCTGATTTCCTATTTGCCCCAGGAAATCTGGCTACATGAAAATAAGGTTTACATTTTCCAAGAGACAGGTGATAAAATGATGCACTGTTTCATTTGGGGCATTTGTTTAGCAGGGGATCCCCGCCCCACCCCCGCCAAAACCTTGTTTTTCCACAAACACCTCATAGAATTGCTAGTTTATTATCCCACTGAGGCAAGAACAGTATGAAGAAGAGGTACTTAGATCCAGCAGATAATCAACAGCCAGATTAGATTTAATTCTGCTTAGAACTCTTTTCCTAGAGCACTTAAGAATCTAATTCTGGCTTCAGAGCAAGCCATAAAACAGGTCATTTAAACAAAGTAAAAAAAGAATAAAAACCTTAGATATATTACACACCATGTGTGTGACATCATGTGAGTAGTAAAATGTTGATCAAGTATTGGGCAGGCGAGGGTCACAATCTTCGGCAAAATCTAACATTGCAGCACTTGCTCTGCCATGAAGAGCTGCTCACTGCTCCCTGCTGTTCTAACAGGGAGCCAGTTAGGCCTGTAAAATGGTAACCATGACCCTAAGGCCCACCCTGAAAATGGCAGCTCATTAGCAGGTGCCGTGTTTGTGGTTCCCAAACTGCTTCACTTGGCTTCAAGTCGAGTCACCTAGTTAGAGTAATTGCGTGGACTGTAGCCAAGCCAATGAAAGCCAGGCACTTAAGGGACTGCCACCACCCAGGCCCAGCCCCAGCCCCACCTAATCAAGCTACTGATTTGTCTTTGGGGAGGGACCCACAGAGCACTCTGCCAAGGTGCCCTTGTTAGGACTTGTCACTCCCTGGGACTCAGCTGGCCACCAGGGCTGGGGCTTGTCTCTTGAGGCTGTAAGAGTACCATTAAACACAACAGCTATGGCTTAATGTGTCCATAAGCACCTGGTTGATCTTGATGGTAGTGACAACAATGAAAAAAATAATAACAATATATTTGAAAGGCTCAAGGATATTTCCCCAAAGTTCAGCCAGGTGTGGTTTTTACCTGATCTTGCCAGGATCACATGAAAACCTTGCTGGCTGGTGTTTAAATGTTCACAATGACAGTTGACGGGTATATAATGATTGTTTCTCAAGAACGATTGTGTTTCTGAGCAGTTATTTATTTAATCTTTTAAAAATCAAGCTTACAATTTCCACAACTTATAATGTCAAATACAAGTTACCTGCTTTGAACTTAATATAGTACATTAAGGTGTTTCTAAGAGTTGGGCGCATGTCTGAGGTTTTATTTAATTAATCAAATAATGTAGTGTATTTTGGACGTCCACTTACCACAGGGTTTAAGTTTTAAGATGCATAAAATAGCTGATCCTTATGTAACAGCTCTAGGAAACACACACAAAAAAAATTTCCTAAAGCACTGGAGAAAAGATCAAATGGATTTTGACTGAGATGCAAGTCCAAAATACAGAAGGCAGAGAACTTTGAAGAAAGAAGGGAATAGCTGGAAATAGCAAGAGCAAAATTGGGAGGACCTCGAATAATTAAAAGGATGAAATACGAAAAATGACCAAGCTGTAATCAGTAAGGAAGAATACAACATAAGAAAAGTCTCTTATAAATGGGAACAAGATATTGGAGAGAAACCATAAATATAACAAATAAAAACATTACATTTTAACAGGATGGAAGTGTTTCACTCAATCCATTGTATGTCAGAGACTAGCCAGGTACCCACCAAACCCATTTTCTTCTTCTTCCTGGTGCACAGCTAGACTACATTTCCCAGACTTCCTTGCAGTTCACTGTGACCATGTGACTGAGTCCCAGTCAATAGAATATGGGTCAGCAGTGATGTTCACCACGCCAAGGCTTGGCCCGTAAGTCCTCCCATGCAATCCTTTATGATCTTTCTCTCTTTTCTCATATCCTAGCTAAATGCTGAGGATCCAGGGGCAGACTTCGGGGTTCAAGGGCTTAGTGGAGCTGCTAGATAGAAGGAACCCATCCCTACCAACCCAAGTTGGACTACAGTGTAAACAAGAAATAAACCTCTGTTGGATTAAACCACTGAGCTATGGGGCTTGTTAGATTAGCCCAACTAACACACACACTGAGGAGTAATCTCTTCAGATCAATGAGTACCGGAGACATCCAAGGCAAAGTCGGTAGGCTACATGTACCAGGGAACAACTCAGCTACGATCTCTGGTGCAAGATTGCTTCACCCCTTGTATTTAGTCAGGGACAATTTTAGGTTACTCTTGTGAAGGTTTGATTATTGGGCCCTTCAACATCTTAGATTGGTGAAGAACAAGATTATTCAAGATGTTTATTTTTGTTTGCTTGTTTGTTTTTTTAATATTTGTTTATTTATTTATTTATTTTGGCTGCGCCGGTCTTCGTTGTGGAATGCAAACTCTTTAGTTGCGGCATGTATGCGGGATCTAGTTCCCCAACCAGGGATCGAACTCTGGCCCCCTGCATTGGGTGCATGGAGTCTTACTCACTGGACCACCAAGGAAGTCCCATTCATGATGTTTAGAATAAAGTAAATAAACTAATAAACAAATTAAATGAATGAAGGTGTAGCTATTTTATTAATAACAATTAGGTATACTAGATGCAGTTATAGTTTTTATTTTTTTAATCATACTACTTTTAATCTAATACCGTAGAAGAGGGAAACACTAAATCTTATCAAATACTAAATCTTACAAACACTGAATCTTATCTTATTAGACCATCTTCTCTCAAACCTCTACACTCTCTTCTGTAGGAATTCTCTCCATCACGGTGACTAAAAACAATTATAATCTATGTGTTGGCAATACTCAGATCTCTATCTCTAGCTTAGGTTCTTCTCCTCAAGGTTCAAATCATACATACTTCCTGGAAATTTTCACTTGTTTGCCCAACATAACAGGCATTCAAATGAATGAGTCATTGAGCTACAAAGGACAAATAGAAATTACCTTTACTGGAGACTGTTGGTTATTTTCTGGGCATCAGCCCCCTCCACTCTCTTTTCCTTCCAAAGAGAGTCCAAATTTGGTTCACGTGTCCACACTTTCCCACACAGCAATGTCCTTGGGGGCAGCTGACCCCACTCTCAACTCCAGAAGTGGTCTGTTTGGGCTGAGGATAATCTAATTGGTTCAGGAATGGGCATCTGCCAATGAGATGTAAAGAATTGTCTGCTGGGAAGTTTCTGGGAAAAGTCTCCTTACTTCTTAGAGAAAACTACAAGAAAAGACAAGAAAGGAAAAAAAAAAAGTCACAGGGAAAAGCATATAGAGTAGAGCACAGAGATTAAGCACACATATTCTTGTGCCAGACTGACTGGATTTCAATCTACCACTTACTAATTACGTAACATTCAACAAATTTCAATGCCTCTGCTTTCTCATCTGCAAAAAGTTATGGGAACCAAAAATGGATTAATGTATGTAAAATGCTGGCGTATAGTAAGCACTGTATAACTGTTGCTTATTATTATTTTTTTCTGGGTATTGTTTGCTTGAAACTGCTGGCACCATCTTGCTTTGAGCCTGATTAAACATACTCCAAGGATGCAAAAAGAATTTGAAGTAAATTTCTTCAGAATTCATTGAAGCAAATAAATCGAAAGAACCTGGGTCCTCAATGATGTGGTTGAACTTTGTACTCATTCAACCCTCGACTCTTCTGAACATCCTGTTACATGAAATAATATAAACTGGCCTACTCTTCAAGCTTTATTGTTCAGATCAGATTTTGTGGTATTTGTATCCAACAGCATCCAACTTGACACATCAGCTAGTACAGGGCTTTCAGAATTTTCTGAAATCATGGAATTTTTTTTTTAAATTTAATAACATGAGTGATAATAAAATGAATTTTCCTTATTAAAAAAATGGAAGCATTTGAGATAAAATGTAAAGTCTTCTGATTAAGCACCCCCGACCCCAGTCTACTTCTTTCCCCCTCCCCAGAGGTAATCACAGTTATGTCTTTTGCATGTGTTCTTTCCTGATTTTTTTTCTTATTTATTTATATAAAGACTTCTGTATCCAAAGTAAATACATAGCAACATTGTGTGTGTGTTAACATAGTGGTTTTTATATTGTTGTACACATGCTCCTGCAAAGTTGCTTTTTCACTCAACAATACATTTTAGAGAGCTAGCTACGTTAGTATATAGATTGACCTCATTCTTTGTAACTGTTACAATATTTCGGAGTATTTAGCCAATCAGTTGATGGGCTTTTAGTTTCTTTTCAATTTTGTTTTAATTTATATTTTATAACCATAGACAGTGCTACAACCTATGCTGCTACAACCTCGGCCTGTCTGCTTGTCAAAGCTACATCAACAGTTGCATAAAAGCTCATAATGCCACATATTTTAGTGAAGAGTTATTTTCCTCAACACGAAATACCTTCCTTAATCCTTGAATTTTTGGTCTGATATTGTCCTTTTCACCTTGAATTCTAGTTTGTCTGATATTCATATTGCTACAGTCTCTTTTTGTCAGCATTTGCTTAGTAAGCTTTTTTCATTCCTGTGTTTTCCTTAGCTTTACGATTACCTCTTTTTCCTACAGTTTTATTGAGATATAACTGACGTACAGCACTGTACAAGTTTAAGGTATACAGCATAATGATTTGACTTACATGTCATGAAGTGATTATCACAATAAGTTTAGTGAACATCTGTGATCTCAAGCAGATACAAAATTAAAGAAATAGAAAAAAATATGTTTTCCTTGTGATGAGAACTCAGTACTTACTCACTTAACAACTTTTGTATGTAATGTACAGCCATGTTAATTAAGTTTATCATGTTGTGCTTTCCATCCCTAGTAGTTATTTATCTTACAACCAGAAGTTTGTACCTTTTGCCCACCTTCATCCAATTCCCCCTACCCCTACCCCCCCCCCCCCCCTCTGGTAACCACGAATCTAATCTCTTTTTCTGTGAATTTGTTTGTTTGTTTGTTTTTGAAATATAATTGACCTACAACACTATGTTAGTTCCTGTTACACAGCATAGCGATCTGATATTTCTGTACATTTCAAACTGATCACCACAATAAGTCATTACAATCTGTCACCATACAAAGATACTACATAGTTATTGACTATATTCCCCACACTGGACATTTCATACCTGTGACTCATTTATTTTGCTACCGGAAGTTTGTACCTCTTACTCTCCCTCACTTTTTCTTCCCTCCCCCAACCCCCTCCCCTCTGGCAACCACCTGTTTGTTCTCTGTATCTATAACTCTATTTATATTTTGTTATGTTTCTTCATTTGTTTCTTTTATTCCACATATAAGTAAAATAATACATTATTTGTCTTTATCTGACTTATTTCACTTAGCATAATACCCTCTAGGCCCATCCGTGTTGTCACAAATGTCAAGGTTTCATTCTTTTTCATGGCAAGTAATATTCCATTGTATATATATACCACATTTTCTTTATCCATTCATCTAATGATGGGCACTTAGGTTGCTTACATACCTTGACTATTGTAAATAATGCTGCAATGAACTTAAGGGTGCTTATATCTTTTCTATAGCTTTTTGTTTTGTTCAGATAATACGTCCAGGAATGGAACTGCTGGATCATATGGTAGTTTTTTTTAATTTTTTGAAAACTCTCCATGCTCTTTTCCATAGTAGCTGCTTCATTCCTGTATTTTCAACCTTCCTCTTATTTTTCTTTATGATATTTCTTGTAAAAAACATAGCTGGGGACTTCCCTGGTGGCACAATGGTTGAGAGTCCGCCTGCCGATCCAGGGGATGCGGGTTCATGCCCCGGTCCGGGAAGATCCCACATGCCGCGGAGCGGCTGGGCCCGTGAGCCGTGGCCGCTGAGCCTGCGCGTCCGGAGCCTGTGCTCCACAACGGGAGAGGCCACAACAGTGAGAGGCCCGTGTACCACAAAAAAAAAACATAGCTAGATTTTCAAAAAATCTAATCTGACTATACAGATCTTCCTTAATTTACGATGGGGTTACATCCCAATAAACCCATCGTAAGTCGAAAATATTGTTAAACTGAAATACACCTAACCTACAGAACATCCTAGCTTAGCCTAATCATGCTCAGAACACTTCTTTGAGCCTACAGTTGGGCAAAATTCATCTAACACAAAACCTATTTTATAGTGAAGTGTTAAATATCTCATGTAATTTATTGAACACCATACTGAAAGTGAAAAACAGAATGGTGGTCTGGGTACAGAATATTTGTAAGTGTATCAGGTGTTTACCCTCATGATCACCTGGCTGACTGGGAGCTGCGGCTCTCTGTCCTGCCTGGCATCACGAGACAGGATCGTACTGCCTATCACCCAGGAAAAGATCAAAATTCAAAGTACAATTTCTACTGAACACTTTATCACTTTAACACCATAGTAAAGTCAAAAAATCATAAGTTGAATCATCGTAAATTGAGGACTGTCTGTACAATACTTGATTTTCAATGCAGTTGTGTGTCTTTTTCAATATTTTCTACCAATTACATGGCCTTGGTATGAATGGCAGGTTCTCAGTTCACCATCATGAAACTAGAAGTTGTGTCAACCATGAAGTCTTTATATATTTTTAAAATTTTATGTAAACTTTATTAATTATTAAGTCATAATAATACATGTGTATTAAAGTGGTACCAGAATACATTTTGTCCTTTTCGTGTAGGAAGAATTCCAAAGTAAATGGATTATTCATGAAACTACTAGGATAGTAACATTAGGATGACAGTCTTGGTGGTTATAAGATGTTCTCTTTTTTGCAAAGATTTTATTTAAGACTTAATAAAGTAAACCCTTAATTTCATTGACCATTAATGAAGTAAAACTGTTGATTTCATTTGTTGGAACTTTATTTAAGCAAATGAAATAAATTTACCAAAAGATGGAAAATTTCAACCCTTGTTTTCCTTATACTTTGGTACACTTAGGACCAAATGTGCTACTAAAGAGTGTATACGAGAGTGTCATTGGACCATACACAGAAGAACAGGACTTGAGTTCAAAAATAACATCGTCTCACAAATTTGAACCAGGAAAAGAATTTGGCAATCTCACAAAACTCTCAAGGCCGAACTGCCATTTGAAATAAATCTCCAAGCACCCACAGCCTTCTGTAGAAAGTCAGGAAACCCTTCATTGGTTTTAGTTATTTTCAAACTAATTTTAACGGGGTCCTTGTGTCTCATGTGGTGACCTTTGGGGCTGTCTGGGGTGTTAAGAGTTGGGAGGAGAGTAAGTGTCACTATGACCATGCCGTCACTTCAACACAAACAATGTCACTTTTCATTCATTTGTTGCATGTAAGGTTTCGCTTGAAGAAATGATTCTTCTACAAAAAAAAAGAAAAAGAAAAAGAGATGGTCTGGTCTAACATTTCTATCTTCAGCATAACTAATCCTAAAGTTTTACAGGCTTATAAAATGTGTTCTCTTTATACAGCTCCAGAAAAGCGATTTTCTTTCAGGTCCCAAAGATGCCCATTTCTCAGTGGGGAATTCTTTAGTGTTTCCAGCCCAGTCCCTTTATGCTCAGCTTTTGATGGCCACACATCTTTTTCGTAATAAGCCTCATGTATTTGAAGATGATTATCCAGCTACTCCTCGGCCTTCCCTGCTTCAGGTCGTATCAATCCTATGTCATTTAATCCCTTTATACAGATCTCACTTCCCAACATTTAAATCATCCCCGTGGGGTCCTCTTCTCTCTAAAACATCTCCAAATTTCTTATCTCCCTCTCCTGTCATTGAAGTCACAACTGCATACCCTAAAGCTCAGTAGGTGGAAGGGAACAGCCGTCCTTCTACTTAGCTCCTTCAGGCTCTAATTTGGTTCTTCTTTCACCCTTCAAGATCATCTTGATGACAGTGGTGGATTAAAGATGGTAACAAATTCTCTGGGGACAGCAATGCCCCATCGTCCCAGCTTTTCCAGCCATGTCAACCCAAGGCATCATGAGAGATAATAATGAATTGTTGTGCTATGCCACTAACTTTTTATGTGGCTTATTATGCAACAAGATGACCAAAATGATGGGTTTCTTTTCACCTTTGCGATTTGTTCTCCTTTCCCCTTCCCAGGTATCTTCCTGGATGCTGACACTAGGGTCCCCATATCCAAAGGGGATCATCCTAAGGGTTCCAACATGAATTAGCCCTACCTTATCTATCAACAAGAAGTGATGATTTCCCCTGCTTGTCCTCCAGTTTTCTTGCCTTATGTCTTTTAAAAATCTGTTTTTCAAGAGCACCCCAATAGACAGTCCCTAACAGTAAGAATATCTCTGTGACTATATATTCTACTGTCATCGTTCCTTAAAACAGTGTTTCTGACATCCAGTTCATAGCTTATTTTCCAAAGCTGTTTAAGTTCTATGGTATTGTGGATGAAGTTACAAGGTCCAGCACATTCCACAGTAAAACAATAGGCTTCTATTGGTGGATGTTAACAAGTATTTTTAATTCTATGAAGTAGATGTATAAGTTAGGGGGTTGTCTGGGTCACAAAGGAAATCATAGCTGGGAAATGGTGTTGTTAGTTTAAAACCCAGGCATTTTAATTAATTCTCACAGGATAGAAGATAGGACCAACAAAAGCAGGGAATTTGGGAGCTTTCTCTGAACTGAGCTCATTTAAGCCATGTACTTATATAGAAGCATTCATTTTTGTATGGAGGTATCATAATCCTTCCAATCCTACATGACTTGGAGCCAGGGGCACACGGGAGATGAAGGCATCATTCCCCACTGGGCAGTGTTGTTTTGTTTTTGTACCCCAAGAAGACCAAATAATAGAAAACAAATTTATGCTTTCAAAGTTCCCCTCAATATACATTATCTGAGAGTCCCATTTGGAGATAACATATCATAAAAATGACAATAAAAAGTTCAAAAGTGAAATATTTAACTTCCCCCACAGTCTAAGAACCAGATTGATTTGGGAGATTAGTTGTTCGGATGGAGTAGAACATAAGACCCACAGGCTAATAGATAATCTGTCACCTCACTGAGGAAGTTGTCTGTATCTGCCAGCCTGAGGAAGTTGACAAACTGCAGAAGGAAAGAGAAATGGCATGTATCATTAATGCTCAGTTGTAGTTGGCAGCGTCAAAAATGTCTATTGTAGGGCTTCCCTGGTGGCGCAGTGGTTGAGAGTCCGCCTGCCGATGCAGGGGACGCAGGTTCGTGCCCCAGTCCGGGAAGATCCCACGTGCCGCGGAGCGGCTGGGCCTGTGAGCCATG
>NW_020837950.1:12913889-13022820 GCF_003676395.1 Aethalodelphis obliquidens | reverse complement strand
TCTGGAGACTGGGAAGTCCAAGAAAAGCAAGATGCTGGCAGCTCCGGCGTGTGGTAGGATCCACTTCCTGGTTCATGGATGACGCTTTCTCACTGTGTCATCATATGGTGGAAGGGTTGAAGGAACTCTCTGAGGTCTCTTTTACAAGGGACTAATCCCAATCATGAGGACTCTACCCTCATGACCTAATCACCTTCCAAAGCCCAATCTCCTAATAGCATCACCTTGGGGGTTAGAATTTCAACTTCTGAATTTGAGGAGGATGAAAACATTTGGCCCATGACATCCTCCACAGTGGCCACTTCTCGGAGAAAGTCCATCTATAGGGTGAGTGGATGAGGCCCAGGCTTCTGAGCTGATGTTATCTGGGGCAGTAAATCCCCAGCAAGGGCCATGCTAAAAACTCCTTTATTTACAATATACATAAGTCAAATCATTATGCTGTATGCCTTAAACTTACACAGTGCTAGTATGCCAAATATATCTCAACAAACCTGGGGGGAAAGGCCTCATTTACTTTATTAGCCAAGACAGGTGTCAATTCTTCTTTAATTTGATTGCCTTTGGCAGACATGTCTTCTCATTGGTCACAGGCCCTCCTCAGCCCCATTTTTTGGCATCTGAACATTTCTCGCTGACGTTATCTGTCTGGCCCCTGCAGGCATCTGCTTGTGAAGCCAGTGTCCATAGAGCCTCCTTCGCAGAGAAGAAAGAGAACTTAATTAGGAAAAGCTGAGGAAGACCTCTGACATGGCTTGGGTAGCTATGGCCAGAAGGTCGGGGTCTGTTTCCAGAAGGGGCACAGGAAAAGAAGCTGGGCAGACAAAAGCTACAGCCCCTTCAGCGACTCAGCTACCCTCTGACTTGGTCTCTACTGCTTCTGCTAACGGACCCCGCAAGTAAGTCATGAGTCCAGCTCACTCAGAGCGCTGATTGAGAAAGAGAACCGCCAATATTCCAGATGGGCAGAGATGCGGAGAGCTTCATAAGCTATTAACCAGCCTATAGAAGGACTGTCCTCGGGTCCAGTGGTCTCCTCTGGTCCAATCTGCAGCAGACAAGGGGACATGGCTTGGAGTGCAGACGTGGCTGCACTGTCACCTGTTTCAGCTTTAACAATAGAATGTTACTTGACAATATTTGCCCATTCTGGTGTAACTTAGGTGACTCTAATACTTAATGGCTGCCATTGGAGCTAGCGTTCTTATTCAGTTCTGTGGTGTTAAGACACCTTTCGTTGTTAAAGATGTGAGCGAAGTGTGCATGTACCTTGACTGAATTCACTTTTATGCCATTTTTGTAAATACAGTGGTTTTGCACAACCTCTCACAAACCTCTGTATTAATTTCACATATTAAAAAGTAGGCGATGTGCCAACCAGAAGCACAAAATTTCCTACACAAAACTCTGTATGTCATTAGACCTTCTGTATAGTTAGAATAGTTTACAATCTTGGCTTACAGAATACCAAACTGAAATCTTTGCTCCGTCTGCTGTAGACAAGCTTTTTAATTGTTACTAATATCCATGTCATTCAGTGGCCTTGTGCAAACGTGATCTGTTGCTTAGGCATATTTTTGTCCTATGCAGAACGTTTCATTCTGACTTTTATGAAAATTGCAATTCATGTAATTTATATAAACTTTTTAAATGTAGAAACTTGTACTTCCACAGTCAACTTGGGGAACGCTAAAATAAAAGTTTTTAATACTTGGGGAAAAAATTTGCTTAAAAGCAAATGTAAGTTAATTCGCTTAACTAATACATTAATGCATTATAAAAAGCATGTTTGGAAGAACCACAGCCTTGCTCCAACGATCTTCTCAATCTGCCCTGGGGAAATGCAGCAGAACGCCGAAGGCAGAATTCCCACCAACCCAGGGTATCAGGTCGCATGTTTCAAAGAAGAAACAGGAAAGGCATTTTAAGTTTCTATTTCAGAATTTCCCTTTTATGCCAGTACCCAACGTTGTATTCTACATACCCAAATGTTTATATTTCTTCCCGATAAGCTTTTGGACCATCATCCCTCAAAAACAAAACCAAAAAAGCCAAACCAAAACAAAACCAAAAAACCCCGTTACAGTCTCCATACTGCATAAGGAACTTACTTAACTTCCTGAGTACTTCATAGCACTTGACAAAGAAGTGCTCAGGGGGGTCTGTGAGTACTGTAAGCATCCTCTGGCTTCCTCCAGGTGAGGACTGTAACACACACACCTGATTGATGTGTCCAGTACAGAATTTATCTGCTCAACACTGTACTAACCACTTCACACATGTTTCATTTAATTCTCTGAATAACTGAAGGCATAATTGTCCTCCTTTTTTAGGTGGTAGTGTATAGAACTGTGAAATAATTATACATTAGCACAAATATGAATGTTAAGGTATTAGGACAAGATTTGAAAATCTGGATGATATAAGATTGCACTAAGTAATGCAATCAACTCAACTCCATTAGACAGGCAGATCGTAACTCTCCAGCAACGTGCCCACTCCACCCTAAAGAAGGTCGTGGCCAACAGCAGCATAAACATCTGGCAGATTCAATGCCAAAAGCAACACTGTAAGAATGAGTATTCAAAGGGTTCCTAAGGATTTTCTGTTTTAACACCCAAACATTTGTAGAAGGAAATATGGATTCTATTTTTAGGTGGCAGATCCCCTTCATTAATTAAAAAGCTTAATGCAACAAAGAATTTGCTACCAACTCTCCCACATTCGTCTCATTAGTAAGAGTGAGGAATAATCAGTCATCTCCTAGATATCCACTATAAAACCCACAGTCCCATGACTTAGTGAAATAAGGAGTCCATTTAATTTGATAGTGTTATTTTCAAAACTAGTTTGAAAACTAGAAAACTTGGGAAAGAAAGATAATTAGGAGGAGGTTCCAGGAAGCTACTATATATGGTAGAAATTGGTTATATCCTAAGGAGAACATGTAGCCACAAAGCTGCTGCCTCTGAAAACATCTCTTCAATTCTCAGAGAAGCAAGTCCAGGGAGGTTCACATACAGTCTGAATTTGACAGAGGAAGTGTTCTCATCCAGAAGAGGGCTGCTGGGACCTCTAACAGCTTGGGCAGTAAAATCTAGCCTGCCTGGACGCGGTACCCATCCACGTTAGTTAGAAAGTTAGCATCGGGGTTGTTTCTCCACAGTCTATTCTGGGGAAGAATTCTGCCAAGCCAAATTCTTTTTTTAGTACACTCCCTTTTTTCATTAGGAAAATAATCCAAGTTAATATGAAATTTAGAAAATAATAGCAGAGAGAAGAATGAAAGCAATCACCTGCAGTCCCACTACTTAGATAACTACTGTTAATATTCTGGTGTATTTCTTTCCAGGCTTTCTTCTGTGTGTATAAAGTTGTGTTTGGGATTAGTTTTGTTTGTTTTGTCCATTGCTGTGGTTGTCTAAAATGCTCGCTTTGCATGCTTCTTTATTTTCTCACTTAAAATCGCATCACAAGCGTTTCCCTGCATGATTATGCAGGCTTCTAAATGTTGTTTTTAATGGCTGCCTGGATTCTTAATCCCAGGGTAGCTCCTCCTACAACCCCTGCCCCCCACCCCACCCCGGCTCCTCCCAGGGTCAGCTGCTCTGTGCTTGGAAAGGCAAGCTCATTTGATCATAAAACAGCCTTGGCTGGTAAAGGAAATCTGCTGTACCCACAACTCATGATGCATTTCATTACCTCTGGATTATTACCTCTGGTGTGGAATTATTCACATCACCGCCCTTGATTATCCACCTCCCTGCCTTCTTCATTAGCGTGGAGGGTGGAGCCCAGGCTGGGCTGTATTCTCTTCAGAGCCTCAGTCACTTCTGATTAGTGAGTGGCTTAGAAAACGGCCTCGGCTCAAGCAGGCCACTGCCAGCTAGTGCTCTGTACCGGCAAAGCACATCATTGCTAGTCCCTCTCTGGGTCAGCAGAAAGGCGATGGGATCGGGGGAGGGGTGGGGGGTCAGGGACTGGAGTAGGGAGGGACAGGCAGGTCTCAGTGGCTACACCGGCCCCTCTCACCTCTCCTCCCTTCTCCCCAGGCCCCTCTCCCACTTCATCCAGCTTCTCCTCAACAGAAGAAAGGAGTTTAGTTGTATGAGCTTGCTTGTGAGACAATAGCAACCTACAGTCCTGTAATACTTGTCATTCCTCCACCTCCCTGGCCCTCCCCCCACCCCCGACTCAGGATGGCCCCTAACAAAAGGCCCCAGTTTGACCCCCAAGGCAGGCAAAAGCTGATTCAAAGCAGGGATTTGAATGTATTTACGCTGCGCAGACCAAAGACCACAAACCCGCCACATTCAATTTACTAACCTCTAAGTCAGGCAGAAACACAAGTTATCTTCTTGTTTTTTAAAATAGGAGCCAAGTAAACTAGTACAATCTCAAACATATCTACGGTATTTTTAAAGGCTTGAAGCAGGATATAAACACAACCTCCAAAGTAAAACAGAACAATGACAATATTCCACCGTTTTTCAGCCCGAGCTCCTGTCAGAAGCTCTTTTTTTCAGAAATGACACACCTTTGCAAACTCTCTACCACTGAAAAGGAATTCCTGGTAGGTAGGCATTTTTGCTGTACTAAAAGCTAGCCTGTGAACGCTATTGCTAAGTGCTGCTTCTGAAAAGGCTGGCAACCTCATAACCTATTGGTTTGCTTCCCATCCACGGCTCAAAAATATGTATGTAAGGTCTGCTGTCCCAGGGCTGGGGCTCCTCACTCACCAGCTGGGACAGTCAGAGGCTGTTTCCTCCCCAGTCCCAAGGCGAACAGAGGCTCCTTGTCTGGAAGGAGCCGGCCAGGAAGTGCCTGCTATTCCAGGGTAAACGTGGACATTCACTTAAGAAGTCAGGCTGTCTCGAGAATGAACTCTGATCAGACAGGATGGAGCAATTAGGGCCGGGAGCTGTGACAGTGACAAATAGGAGACTGTAGGTAATATCGGAGCTGTAGGCTGGGGCTATCCTTTGCCTAAAGCTTCAGCAAGATTGTTTTGGGGGATTGAAAGAAGCGACTGATTTAGATGACAGAATGTGTGATCTTCAGGAAAAATTCTCTTAACTTTTCTGCCTCAAACTTTTCTGATAGGAACCACTGGAAGGCTCCTCTCTGTCATTTCATAGGCTACGCTTTCTTCTATCCCACGGGTAAATGCATTTTCCAATAGTCTCACTTATATATTTACATACTTGCTTATTCTATTTGTAAATTAAACTGTATCTTAGAGCAGTTTAAGGTTCACAGCAAAATTGAGGGGGAAAGCTTTCTCATATTCCCCCTGCATTCCCCCATGCACAGCGTCACCCATTATCAACACGCGCCACCAGAATGGTGCATTTGTCACAGCTGATGAACCTACATTAACACATCACAATCACTTCAAGTCCATAGTTTACATTAGGGTTCACTCTTGGTGTTGTACATTATATGGGTTTGGACAAATGCATAATGACGTGCATCCATCATTATAGTATCATGCAGCGTATTTTTATTGCCCTAAAATTCCTCTGTGCTCTGCCCATTCATCTTTCCCCCCTCACCCCTGGCAACCACTGATCTTGTACTGTCTCCATAGCTTTGCCTTTTCCAGAATGGAAATCATACAGTCTGTAGCCTTTTCGGATGGGCTGCTTCTACTCTGTAATATGCATTGAAGTTTCCAAGCCATGTCTTTCCATGGCTTGATAGCTCATTTCTTTTTAGCGCTGAATCATATTGCATTGTCTGAATGTACCAAGTTTATCCATTTGCCTACTGAAGGACATCTTGGTTGCTTCCAAGTTTTGGCAAGTATAAAGAAAGCGGCTACAAACATCCACGTGTAGGTGTTTGTGAGGACATAGGTTTTCAATTCCTATGAGTAAATACCAAGTAGTGCGATCAGATCATAGAGTAAAAGTATGGTTAATTTTGTAAGAAACTCATCCTGTTTTTAGCAAACATTTATTAAGTGTAAACTATGTGTTAGGCATCATGTTGAGCTGGAAATGCCTTAGAGAATACGATAAACATGAGCTCTGGTCGTGGCAGTGTGCTCTCCCTCGCTATATATCTATCTTATAGCTCTCTATATAATATCTCTTATATATCTATCTTATAGCTCTCTATATAATATCTCTTATATATCTATCTTATAGCTCTCTATATAATATCTCTTATCACTTTGTCTAGCACTTACTAGGTGGCAGGCATGCTGCCCAGTACTCTACATGCATTATCTTTTTTAATCCTCATGCTAACCATATGGGATAGAAGTTGTTTTCTCCATTTTCCAGACGAGGAAATTCAGGTTCAGAGAGGTTACATCATTTACTCAAACCATGCAGATGACAAATCTAGGATGCAAAACAAAGTGTGACTGGTTCCCAAGTCTGTGCTTTTAATCACTGCATGATGCAGCCTCTCTGGTGCTTACTAACCATCTGGATGACCCCGTTGGTCCAAGATTAGGCTTCTGGAGATCTCACACACACCCACAAGGTACCGCCGGAAAAAGTGGACACCTGAGAACAATGGGAAAAGCCAAAGATGTTGCTACAAAACTTCTTCAGAAAAATTGTATTTTTATGTCAAATTCTGGAAGGCTCAACCTGGTGGGCACCTTAGAATTTCTCTATTCTGAACAACTTAAGATCCATCATCAGAAGGATGGGTAAATCAAACGGTATATTCATCTAACAGGACATTATACAGAATAAACCAGAGCCACTTGCATCAACATGGATGAACCTCCAAACGTGGAATTAAATTTTAGAAAAGCAAACCGAAAAAGGATGAGAATAGCCATCCCCTTCATTTCAAGTGTAAAAACAAGCAAAACGATGTGAGACGTTGTTTGCCATCAGGCATAGGGTGTCAAAAATACACATGAGAATGATAAACCCCATTAAATGGATAATGATTGTTTCTCGGGATGAAGAGAGGAGAATGGGATGAGGCCAGGGTTCAGAAGAGGCTTCAAAGGTATCTTAAGAACATATAAAGGAGCAAATATGGCTAAGTGATAGGAGTTATTAGAGTGCGTGACAAGCACATAAATGTTATGTTATCCTATACGAACTTCTGTTTAAAATATCTCATACAAACTTCTGTTTGAAATATCTCATAGCTTTTTTTTTTTTTCTCATAGCTTTTTAGACCCTCTAGTCCATCTCCCTTATTTCGTAAAGAAACCAAGGTCCAGGGAAATAAAATAACTGGCCCCAGATCACATAGCTGATGAGAGAGACAGTATTAAAACACAGGTCTCAGTGATCTGGGTTGTTTCTGTTCTGTCTTTCCATATCTAGGAGATTCCCTTGGGCTTTTGCTCAAACTCCACAGTTTAAGAATTGTGAGGCTGCCGTGTACCAAATGGACTGGCCTACCCTCTTGTCCATGTTTTATGTTTCTGGGTTCCCAGTTCTCAATCCTCATGACCTGAGAACTACAGACATTTTAATATTTGGAGACCTTGAAACTGGAAGTTCAGAGGACTTGCAAATGGATAGAATGATCGTGAACCGCAATTCTAACATGTTTGGTTAGCAGCTTCCCAGTTAATCAGAACATCATTGGAAGATTCAATTGAGAACACAGTAGAGGAGGAGGGAGGACAGATGGCTCCTAGAGGTGGAATGGTGGACAGCAACAGCAGAGAAAGAAGACATCTAAATGGCAAATTAAAGCATTATGGATCCTGACTCTTTAGTGTAAGTGGCAATCAGTTCATAAAAAATAAGTTAAATTTAAAATGTTTGGGGGTGGTGGTTGTCAAATCTAGATGCGTGAGAGGATCATCGGAGAAGCTTTTTCAAAAACATCCACATCTGGGATCCACCCCCACCAAATTCCATTCAGTTGTGTGGGTTTGGACCCAGGTATTGGCATTTCTATAAAGATCCTCAAATGATTCTCAGATGATTGCCAAAGCTGAGAACCATCATTTTAAGGTGTTAAGTCCTAAAATTCAGCTATTGCAAAACAAATATATTTGAGGGACTCTTTACTCCCCAGTAGAATGTGGTATAAAGGTTGTACTGCGTGTGAGTGTGTGTGCGTGTGTGCGTGTGCGTGTGTGTGTGTGTGTTTGACTCAGCTCGGCGCTCTAGACAGCTCCCCTGCCCCGAATCTCTGACCCTGACCCTCCCATGTACAACTACCCTGCAGCGACTTTCTAAGATCTCGGGGAGTTTTCTCAGGCCTCTCTTCTCTCTCTATCCCAAACCTCCTACTTTGTCCAAAGGTTTTCCATTGATTCTATTTTCATGCATCCACAGCTCTGTTCAGCCTCATTAGAGTAATGCTTCAGGTGGGCTGTCTGCTCGTCTTGCAATCTGGCTTTACCTCTCAACTCTGACTTTTGGATTTCTTCTGCTCTCTCACCCCTGCTCCCCGCCCCTTCAGCTCAGATCCCCAGAACTCTTGTCCAGGACTCACTTTCTGGGCCCCCTCCTGCCTGGAACTAAAGTTCAGACATTGGATACTCTTTCTTATTCATTCACTCTGGCAAACGAGTACAGTATAACTTTAGCAGCTCTAAGTTTTCTTGAGCAGCAGCCTAGTTAGACATTAAGAACGACCGATTTAAGATCTGTGATGTGGGATGTGCAGAGTGGGTTGGCCAACCCTCATGTCCGTGACCCATGGGTCTGGGCACCCCATTTCAAATCCTATGACATAAGATCTATACACATTTCAAAATCTGGAATCCCGAAGCTGAAGTTAACAGGTATGAAGATTCACTAGTCATATGGGTAAAGTAATCAAAATCTATAGAACTTCTAAAACTAGGGAAGTGGACCATGAGTTCCATACAATTTTTTCTGAGCTTTCATTATACGTAATAATGAATGTTGTCATTCATTGAGCACCTCCTATGTGTTAGCACTAAGCAGTTAAGGTTATACACATTTTGCAGATTAAAAAACTGAGGTCATCTAATTCGTCCCAAATCACTTAGGTAATAAATGCTGGAGTTAGGATTTTAACCTGTGCCTGTCTGATTCAAAAATTATGTATTTTGGGCTTCCCTGGTGGTGCAGTGGTTGAGAGTCCGCCTGCCGATGCAGGGGACACGGGTTCGTGCCCCAGTCCGGGAAGATCCCACATGCCGCGGAGCGGCTAGGCCTGTGAGCCATGGCCGCTGAGCCGGCGCGGCCAGAGCCGGGTCCCCAAAAGGGGAAAGGAAAAAAAAAGAGAGGGCCCCGCGAAAAAAAAAAAAAAAAAAAAAAAAAATTATGTGTTTTACTTAAATTCTTTATATAGCAGCAACTCTCATTCATTCATACATGCACACACACACTCCTATCTTTCTTTTTGACCGCCTCTTCCAGTTCACTTTTGTTTAATTTTTTTTTTTTTTTTTTCGTTATGCGGGCCTCTCACTGCTGTGGCCTCTCCCATTGCGGAGCACAGGCTCCGGACGCACAGGCTCAGCGGCCATGGCTCACAGGCCCAGCCGCTCCGCGGCATGTGGGATCTTCCTGGACCTAAGCACGAACCCATGTCCCCTGCATCAGCAGGCGGACTCTCAACCACTGCGCACCAAGGAAGCCCCATTTTTGTTTAATTTTAAAAAATCCCAGAAAGCATGAGATTCACTAAGATGGGAATAATATAGCAGTACCTTATATTAAAAGAAAACAAAATGTCCCTGAAAAAAAGTTAATTTCTGCAAAACAAGTCAAATTTTCCCATTTGTGATTCCAGAGCTATGTACTTACAGAATGTTTTGACCTCGAGAAAAAATATATAGGTCAAAGTTGAAATGCCCTTCATCCCTGAGCAGTGCTGTGCTACGTCAACCAGCAGGAGACTGAGCCCAGCCTACAAGAGGACTACGTGTGAGGCAACTTTAGCCTCTTTGTGCCACCTCCACGCCACACCTTTGCCCAAACCCTGCAGGGGCCTGAGCACCTAAATCTATTTCTTCCCCTAAAGTGACCACCTATGGCTCTTGCTAGTTTAATATGGAATAAAAGGGCAGATCTGTCAAGGAGGGAGGACATCTCTGATGCTTCCGGTTCTCCAGGGCATTGGGGTCACACTCTAGGCTTGATCTCCTGCGAGGGTGGTGTCTGGTTGTCCTTTGGGGACACTCAGAAGGTGGTGACGACTGTCAGGAGATCATCAGCAGAGAACCTCTCGTATGACTCACTATTAGGGCCTCGGGAGTTCCAAAGTCAGGAACTCCTCCCACAGTGAATGAATCAGACTCATCTGTTTTTCTGTTCAAATCCTTATAAGGTGTGCCTTTGTACAGTGGGAACCTTCTCTACCAAATAGGAAACCTGTAGATATGCTTTTTGTTTTTAACGTGGACTATTAAGGAACATATCCTTACACAAACAAAGGATATTAATTCGTTCTACAGTGTCTCCTAAACTAAGGCCCGTTATGATAAGCAGAATTTTGAGTTTACAGTAAGTTGCAAAGTTGTATTTTTAAAAAATTTTCCCTGTACTTTTCCACTGACCTCACGTCAGCCCTGGAAGCATATGGTGTCTGTCTGATCATGAGTATAGAATAGCAAGTAGAATGTGCCAGGGCCATAGAAATCTAGAACACAGTAGGTATTTAACTAGTTCTTTGCCGTAGATTTGTTGATTGATGATAGGAAGCATGTGCCCTGCCTTCCTTGATCCATCTTCTCTGTTGGGTTTATGGCATTGACAGTCTCCCACAACTGTGCCCCTCCCCAAGGCCCACTGTCTCTCTCTTTCTCAGTTACCTGGACCTTGCCAAGATAACTCTGTTCTCTACTGAATGAGGTAATGAAGCAGTTAAAAAAAAAACGTTTTGGGCTTCCCTGGTGGCGCAGTGGTTGAGAGTCTGCCTGCCGATACAGGGGACACGGGTTCGTGCCCCAGTCTGGGAAGATCCCACATGCCGCGGAGCATCTGGGCCCATGAGCCATGGCCGCTGAGCCTGCGCGTCCGGAACCTGTGCTCCGCAACGGGAGAGGCCACAACAGTGAGAGGCCCGCGTACTGCAAAAAAAAAAAAAGTCTTATTTTTGAAAAACAACAAAAGCAGCAATAACAAAAGACTCCAGGAATACACAAGCTTTCAAAACAGTCCGTCAAGACTTGAAGAAAAAAAAAAAAAACAGTTAGGGTCTGACTGTACTCTCTCCCACCCCCAAATCACCGCAGCTTATGACAACAGTCACTTAGAAGGACCACAGAATTACTGACATTGAACCGCGCTGGCCTCTAGTTTTACATACCCCCTCTCCGATAAACAACATCCTCTTTGAACCAGTGAGATACCAGTGTGGGGTTACTCCTGACTCATTCTAGTGGGGAAAGTACTCCTGGTTCAGCCCTTGTGGTGACCACGAGAGAATGATTGTTTCCTCCACGCTGAGGTCCTGATGCAGCCTCAGGAAATGTCACTGACACCATCACCAGATACCTTGAGAGGAACGGTTTCTGAGGCTTAGCCATGGCCAGATTTGTTGGGAAAGACCCTCTTCCCTTTCATCAGCACGGTGAAGCCACACACCAGCCACTTGAATTCTAACCTTGACTGACCAGACCTAGGATTTCAGTTGGAGCAGCGGAACTCAACTTGGTTTCTACCCACAGGAATAAACTTTTGTACTATGAGTGACCTGAGTATATGCACTCATGTAAAAATTTAAAAAAAAATTTTTTTATTGAGGTATAGTTGATTTACAATGTCATGTTAGTTTCAGGTATACAGCACACTGATATCTATCTATATATCTATATCTATCTATCTATCTATATATATATCTTCTTTTTCAGATTCTTTTTCCCTATATGTTATTACAAAATATTGCATATAGTTCCCTGTGCTGTACAGTAGGTCCTTGTTGGTTATCTATTTTATATATAGTAGTGTGTATATGCTAATCCCAACCTCCTAATTTATCCCTGCCCCCTCCTTTCCCCTTTGGTAACCATAAGTTTGTTTTCTATATCTGTGGGTTAAATGTTTTGATGTCATTAAAATTATTAAAGTAAGAAAACTGGTAAAAAATTAATGCATCTCTATTTACATTTTGGGGGAAAACATGGAAGAATAGAATAGAGCAATGGCTGGCAAAGGATGGCCTGAAGGCTAAATCTGGCCTTTCATGTTTTGTTTGTTTGTTTGTTTTTGCAGTACGTGGGCCTCTCACTGTAGTGGCCTCTCCTGTTGCGTAGCACAGGCTCCGGATGCACAGGCTCAGCGGCCATGGCTCTCGGGCCCAGCCGCTCCGCGGCATGTGGGATCTTCCCGGACCGGGGCACGAACCCATGTCCCCTGCATCGGCAGGCAGACTCTCAAGCACTGCACCACCAGGGAAGCCCTGTCATATGTTTTTATATGAGCCACAAGCTGTGAATGGTTTTTATATTTTTAAATAGTAAGGGTAAATCAAAAGAAAAATAATATTTCATAATCTATAAAATTATATGAAATTCAAATTTCAGTGTCAATAAATAAAGTTTTATTGGAACCCAGCTATGCCCATTCATTTATGTATTGTCCACGTTGGCTTTCACACTGTAATGGCAAGGTAGAGTTGCTACAACAGAGACTGGTGGCCCACAAAGCATAAAATATTCACTACTGACCCTTTATGGAAAAGTTTGTCAACCCCTGGAACAAAAAAAAGAAAAACAAAAAAAAAACCTAATGTTTCACTTTCCCAAAGATATGTTTTTTTCTATTTTTTTTTCTGTTTTATTTCTATTGGTAAAGGAGGTCTTTCATTATTTTGTGTTTTCTTAAAATCATATTTTTCTCTTAAAAGAATATAACTTAACCACTATAGAAATGGAAAGTTGCACAAAAGAATAAAGAAGGTAAACATTCCCAGTAAATAATCTCAATATCCACAGATAACAAATGCTAACATTTCAGTACATATTCTTTCGATCTTTTCAATGTGTATTTTCCCAGTTTTTACAAAATTGAGCTCATGATATCTGGCATTTTGCTTTCTTTCACTTAAATTTAAATTATGAACATTTCCTGAAAACTTTTCAATATTAAAGTCGACTAAAATGAAATTTTTCGCCTCATTCCTTGAATAATGTCTTATGGGCTATTTTATCGCATGATAGAAAAATGGTCTTTTCCCATATATATGCTGTCTACAAGAGACCCACTTCAGACCTAGGGACACATACATACTGAAAGTGAGGGGATGGAAAAAGATATTCCATGCAAATGGAAATCAAAAGAAAGCTGGAGTAGCAATACTCATATCAGAAAAAATAGACTTTAAGATAAAGAATGTTACAGGAAACAAGGAAGGATACTACATAATGATCAAGGGATCAATTCAAGAAGAAGGTATAACAATTATAAATATATATGCACCCAACATAGGACCACCTCAATACATAATGCAACTGCTAACAGCTATAAAAGAGGAAATCGACAGTAACATAATAAACCTGGGGGACTTTAACACCTCATTTACACCAATGGACAGATCATCCAAAATGAAAATAAATAAGGAACAGAAGCTTTAAATGACACAATAGACCAAATAGATTTAATTGATATTTATAGGACATTCCATCCCAAAACAGCAGATTACACTTTCTCCTCAAGTGCGCACAGAACATTTTCCAGGATAGATCACATCTTGGGTCACAAATCAAGCCTCAGTAAATTTAAGAAAATTAAAATCATATCAAGCATCTTTTCTGACACAATGCTATGAGATTAGAAATGAATTACACGGAAAAAGACGTAAAAAACACAAACACATGGAGGCTAAACAATACATGACTAAATAACCAAGAGATCACTGAAGAAATTAAAGAGGAAATCAAAAAATACCTAGAGGGGCTTCCCTGGTGGCGCAGTGGTTGAGAGTCCGCCTGCCGATGCAGGGGACACGGGTTCGTGCCCCGGTCCGGGAAGATCCCACATGCCGCAGAGCGGCTGGGCCCGTGAGCCATGGCCACTGAGCCTGCGCGTCCGGAGCCTGTGCTCCACAATGGGAGAGACCACAACAGTGAGAGGCCCGCGTACCGCAAAAAAAAAAAAAAAAAATACCTAGAGACAAATGACAATGAAAACATGACGATCCAAAACCTATGGGATGCAGCAAAAGCAGTTCTAAGAGGGAAGTTTATAGCTATACAAGCCTACCTCAAGAAACAAGAAAAATCTCAAATAAACAATCTAAGCTTACACCTAAAGGAACTAGAGAAAGAAGAACAAACAAAACCCAAAGTTAGCAGAAGGAAAGAAATCATAAAGATCAAAGCAGAAATAAATGAAATAGAAACAAAGAAAACAATAGCAAAGATCAATAAAACTAAAAGCTGGTTCTTTGAGAAGATAAACAAAACTGATAAACCATTAGCCAGACTCATCAAGAAAAAGAGGGAGAGGATTCAAATCAATAAAATTAGAAATGAAAAAGGAGAAGTTACAACAGACACCGCAGAAATACAAAGCATCCTAAGAGACTACTACAAGCAAATCTATGCCAATGAAATGGACAACCTGGAAGAAATGGACAAATTCTTAGAAGGTATAACCTTCCAAGACTGAACCAGGAAGATATAGAAAATATGAACAGACCAATCACAACTAATGAAATTGAAACTGTGATTAAAAATCTTCCAACAAACAAAAGTCCAGGACCAGATGGCTTCAGAGGTGAATTCTATCAAACATTTAGAGAAGAGGTAACACCCATCCTTCTCAAACTCTTTCAAAAAATTGCAGAGGAAGGAACACTCCCAAACTCATTCTATGAGGCCACCATCACGCTGATACCAAAATCAGACAAAGAAACTACAAAAAAACAAAATTACAGAACAATATCACTGATGAATATAGATGCAAAAATCCTCAACAAAATACTAGCAAACAGAATCCAACCGCACATTAAAAGGATCATACACAATGATCAAGTGGGATTTATCCCAGGGATGCAAGGATTCTTCAATATATGCAAATCAATCAATGTGATAAACTGTCTTAACAAATTGAAGAATAAAAACTATATGATCATCTCAATAGATGCAGAAAAAGCTTTTGACAAAATTCAACACCCATTTATGATAAAAACTCTCCAGAAAGTGGGCATAGAGGGAACTTACCTCAACATAATAAAGACCATAAATGACAAACTCACAGCAAACATCATTCTCAATGGTGAAAAACTGAAAGCATTTCCACTAAGATCAGGAATGAGACAAGGATGTCCACTCTTACCACTATTATTCAGCATAGTTTTGGAAGTCCTAGCCACAGCAATCAGAGAAGAAAAAGAAATAAAAGGAATACAAATTGGAAAAGAAGAAGTAAAACGGTCACTCTTTGCAGATGACATGATACTATACATAGAGAATCCTGAAGATGCCACCAGAAAACTACTAGAGCTAATCAATGAATTTGGTAAAGTTGCAGGATACAAAAGTAATGCACAGAAATCTCTTGCATTCCTATACACCAATGATGAAAAATCTGAAAGAGAAATTAAGGAAATACTCCCATTTACCATTACAACAAAAAGAATAAAATACTTAGGAATAAACCTACCTAGGGAGACAAAAGACCTGTATGCAGAAAATTATAAGACACTGATGAAAGAAATTTAAGATGATACCAACAGATGGAGAAATATACCATGTTCTTGGATTGGAAGAATCAATATTGTGAAAATGACTATACTACCCAAAGCAATATACAGAGTCAATGCAACTCCTATCAAATTACCAATGGCATTTTTTACGGAACTAGAACAAAAAATCTAAAATTTGTATGGAGACACAAAAGACCCCAAATAGCCAAAGCAGTCTTGAGGGAAAAAAACGGAGCTGAAGGAATCAGACTCCCTGACTTCAGACTATACTACAAAGCTACAGTAATCAAGACAATATAGTACTGGCACAAAAACAGAAGCATAGATCAATGGAACAAGATAGAAAGCCCAGAGATAAACCCAAGCACTTATGGTCAACTAATCTATGACAAGGGAGGCAAGGATATACAATGGAGAAAAGACAGTCTCTTCAATAAGTGGTGCTGGGAAAACTGGACAGCTACATGTAAAAGAATGAAATTAGAACACTCCCTAACACCATACACAAAAATAAACTCAAAATGGATTCGAGACCTAAATGTAAGACCGGACATTATAAAACTCTTAGAGGAAAACATAGGAAGAACACTCTTTGACAAAAATCACAGCAAGATCTTTTTTGATCCACCTCCTAGAGTAATGGAAATAAAAACAAAAATAAACAAATGGGACCTAATGAAACTTCAAAGCTTTTGCACAGCAAAGGAAACCATAAACAAGACAAAAAGACAATCCTCAGAATGGGAGAAAATATTTGCTAATGAATCAAAGGACAAAGGATTAATCTCCAAAATATATAAACAGCTCATGCAGCTCAATATTAAAGAAACAAACAGCCCAATCCAAAAATGGGCAGAAGACCTAAATAGACATTTTTCCAAAGAAGACATACAGATGGCCAAGAAGCACATGAAAAGCTGCTCAACATCACTAACTATTAGAGAAATGCAAATCAAAACTACAATGAGGTATCACCTCACACCAGTTAGAATGGGCATCATCAGAAAATCTACAAAGAACAAATGCTGGAGAGGGTGTGGAGAAAAGGGAACCCTCTTGCACTGTTCATGGGAATGTAAATTGATACAGCCACTGTGGAGAACAGTATGGAGGTTCCTTAAAGAACTAAAAATAGAACTACCATATGACCCAGTAATCCCACTACTGGGCATATACCCAGAGAAAACCATAATTCAAAAAGAAACACGCACCCCAATGTTCATTGCAGCACTATTTACAATAGCCAGGTCACGGAAGCAACCTAAATGCCCATCGACAGACAAATGGATAAAGAAGTTGTGGTACATATATACAATGGAATATTACTCAGCCCTAAAAAGGAACGAAATTGAGGCATTTGTTGAGACGTGGATGGATCTAGAGACTGTCATACAGAGTGAAGTAAGTCAGAAAGAGAAAAACAAATATCGTATATTAACGCATGTATGTGGAACCTAGAAAAATGGTACAGATGAACCAGTTTGCAGGGCAGAAGTTGAGACACAGATGTAGAGAACAAACGTATGGACAACAAGGGGGGAAAGCCGCGGGGGCGTGGGCATGGTGGGGTGCTGAATTGGGTGATTGGGATTGACATGTATACACTGATGTGTATAAAATTGATTACTAATAAGAACCTGCTGTATAAAATAAATAAATAAAATAAAATTCAAAAAGAAAAAAAGAAAGAAAAAGAAAATGGTCTTTTGGTCTAGAATAAAGAAGAAAGTAGTTGAACCCAATTTCTGTGACTAAAGTTACCCAGAATCTTTATGGTCTGTTTTATATTTCTTTGAAGAAATAAGACCTTTTTCTTTAATAAGCAAACAATTAAAAATACAGAATGCCTTTTTCTAGGCTTTTGCTTTTGAATCTAACAGGAGAATGAGAATCTTTCCAATTGGGATTTTATTGGTTTCTATGTTGTTAAGGGTGTATTTCTGCATGTCTATAAGATCCTCCCTGTATCTATGTACAAATACTAATATGAAACATAACTATACTTGCAGAATTATGCCAATTCCTTTGTGAGAGTGATTGTTGAAAAGCATTACTAATTACTAGAAGGGTCATGTTACTTTATTATCAAGGGGGACATATATTGAAAAATAAAAGTTGTCTTGAAACCACACCTAGCAACAGGTTATGGTGATGCATACCTATTATCTTTAAGCCAAGTTATTTCCTTAGGTCTAAGTGGCAAAGAATCAACACAAAAAGATTAAAGGATTGGATTGGGGGCGGGGTATGCAGGGAATCTTTGCTGCCTTTTGCAAGCTTTCCTCGCTATCACAAATGGGGATTGCCCAAACTGTTGGAAAATAATCTACTTTGAAAAGGAGTGGTTTCAATTCCACACATGGCCCTTATTCTATGCAGAAAAAAGAGTTGCTTTTGTTTTACATTACAACTTCTATTATCCAGATGGAATTGAGGGACATTGAATCAATTTGAAAAACCAAAGTTTTTATTGTAAGTGATGCATATCAAGGGATTGGTCCTCGTTGTGGATAACCAGACTGCGGAGTTGGATATATTTTGGTTCCCTTAACTGTGCAGAGGGCATCAAGTAAGTTTACTGTAGTGAGGACAAACTAGTGATTAGCTATGATGCATAAACCTTAGTTCACTGAAACCCCAATCTAGACTGTTTATTGCAATCGCAGTGATTTATATGCACCCCAAAAAAGGAGAGCAAAGAAAAAGTGGGGAAATGGGAGGAAGGAAAGAAGGAAGGGAGGGAGGGAATGAAGGAATAAAAGAAGGGAGAGAAGGAGGGAGGGAAGGGAGGGAGGGAAGGATGGAAATAAGAAAAGCTATTGACTTATAACATCTTTCACAAGCATCTCTGTGTGTTAACAATGGAACCATTGCAGCTGAGGAATTCTTTGATGATTTACAGCCAAGAAGAACTTCAACCCTGTGGACTGAAAATACAGGCATGTTTTCAAATGCCCTAGGCTCTCAGTCTTTGCTGCCAGATGTAGTGATGAAGTTAAGGAGATAATTCTTTCCATGGAGAGGAATGGGGCAAGGCAACAACGTCCTGAAATGCAGTAAGAATGACCACAGAAGTCTGAGGTTGAACTGTCCTAAGTGGTCAGATTGCTCATCAACAAAGCAGGCTGACAGTACCCCTGCCACCCCAGAAGGCGGAAGCCCCAAGGGCTACGGAAGAGCTTGGCACAGAGTAGTCTGCAACAAATGATTGCAGACCTTGAACTGAGGATGTTCAGCGAAACTGTGGCTACCTGAAAACAGGAGTGCCTTTTGGGTTACATGTAAGGAAGAGCTGGTATTTTATAAGCCACAGCACCAATTATCCCTCAGAGAGGTTTGCGTAGCTTTTCTTAACTCGGGATATTTGACAGGGTCTTTTCAAATGGAGTAGCCAATGTCATACCGCGAGTGTATTCTCCAACAAGGTTCTAGGTGATACTTCTTCTGGAAGGAAGAAGCTTCTCCCTCCCATCTGATTTAGCACCCGCATCATTAACCAGCCTCTGGAAACAAAGCCAGCAAAGGGCAATCTGGTAAAAATTATTTTCTAATAATAATTCATTGTCAACTTCAGCTAAATGTGGCTGGCTCTGTGGTGGGTTGGCCGGGGGCCAGGCCGTGAGAATGGAAGCAAGAGGACTGAGTGGGGAGTCGGCATACTTCCGCTTGAAACTGGATTGCTGGGTTTGGGAGATGAAAGGTAAGCTTTGGGCATGGCCGGGCAGCAGAAGATGTAGCCAAACTCTGCTCCACACCTCCACCCCCCACCCCTAGCCCATGGTCCTCTGTGAGCTAGTAAACAGGTCAAAGAGATCATAGCCACTGCCAATCCCTTTTCTCCTAGGAATCATGTGGAATGTCCCTTTGTTTATCATTGTTGGATGGTAATTGTTTTGGTCACTGAACCCTAACCAGAAAGGTCTTTAGAAGATTCAAACAAGAGTTTCCACTGCAAAGAAGTGGCAAGGTCAGAATCCTGGCAAGCTGGGTGGATGGTGCTGTAACTGTTCCCAGCCTCAGGAAGCCAGTAATAATCATAGCTAGCTTTATTAAGCGCTGAAACACATTCCTCTTTAATCATCACATCAGCTCTGCGAGGTAAGCTTTTATTATTCCCATTGTACAGATACAGAAATGGAGACACAGAAGTTAATTAGCCCAACGTCACACAGCTGGTCCTATAGTGATCCTACCTCTGATTTTCTGAACACGTAACCTTTTAGAACAAAGACTTCATTTCCCAGCCTCCCTTGCAGCTGGTTACAGACACAGACTGAGATCTGGCCAATGGGCTATGAGGGGAAATGGTACAGTACAGTATGGGTAACTTCCTGGACTTACCGTTAAAGGGAAGGGGCTTCCCCGTTCTCTCCTCTTCCACCATCCTGCTGCTTGAAATGTTGAAGTAGTGAGACATCTTGGGGCTTACGGTTGTAGGCATCATCCTATAGATGGTGAAATAAGGCTGAAGGAGCCTGGCTCCTGACAGCCTCATTGCACAGACCAGCTATACCATTCCTGGGCCACCTATCTCATACTATTAAGTAATGGAAAAAATAGACTTCTCTCTTGTTGAAACCTCTGTTATTTGGATTTCTTTTCTATAGCCAACCAACTTATTTCAAAGCTAAGCTGGAATTTGAACCCAGTTCTGCCTGATGCTAAAGCCACGTTCTTATCCACCATGCAGTTATCATTCTAGGTGCTATTATCAGATGAACAGTAATTCTTAATGGGAGAAGTATTTGTAATTTCTTCTTTAAAACAGAGGACCACTTTTTGACTTTTTGATTCTAAAGAATAACGGTGTCCAATTAAAAGACCCTCTCAGTATGAAGCTTCTATAAAATAAAGTTTGTGTGGCATTCCTAGGTAGTAATAGGGCCAACAGTCTCTGTGAGCTATTCACATTCATGGTTTCCATTAAACGAAAGAACCTGAAGACGTTCCCTCTTATTTTTGATATGGTTAAAAGTAAGCAGGGTGCGCTTAGAGGAGACTTTACATCGATGTACTTGAGGGTGGCTTTTGGTGCAACTTTTCACCCTTCCCAGAGGTGATTCCTCTCTTAGTTCTGGTACCTGGGCCACCTCCTTATGGCTCACCCTTTGCCAAAGTAGGAAAGGCTCTGATATCTGGAATCCATCGCTGTGACATCTCAGCCTCCCTTTTCCTATACCCTTTACTCCTAGTCCAACAGTGCCAGGAAGGGGCAACCTATTCCTAGGAGGTGCCTGGGACAAAAGCACCAATTTTCATCCCCTCTTGAGGCCTATGGTCAAGAGGGGTTAAGTAGCAGGGGTTACTATGTAACCACAGCCAAGTCCCTAATCTCTAATAGGAATAATAACAGATCTTACAGGGCTGTTGTTTGAATTAAGCAAGATGATAAATGTGAATGAACCTGGCTCACAACAGATGCTCAGGGAATGACCATTCTCTGAACTTAATTGGTTCTCTGCTTCTTCCTTCCCTTTTTCTCCTGAGCCAATAAGGTTCACTCCACGTTCCAAGCCGTAATTCCTCTTATTCCACCATTTCAACAACCTAGGTAGTTTTCAGATGATGCCTTATGTCCTGTCATTGTATCTTATATTTTAAGTATCCCAGCACATTAGTAATTCATAGGCCTGAAAGGCTAGGGGAAGGGTGGTGGTTACAGGAACCCAGACAGGACTATAACTGCAGCTCTAGGAAAGGCTGTCTGACCAGAGCTGTGGCCTTTCATAGAGGACCTGGGCCACTGCCACCTCTTGGCCCAGCAGCAGGGCAGCCAGGGGAATAGATACCCCATCTCCCTCTCCTCCTGCTCTCTGATCTCAGCTGGTGCCTCCCATTGGCTGATCCTGACCGGGAAGCTGGAGGGCAGGAGGTGTCCACTAAAGTACCCACATGGCTTGCCTCCCAGGGGCCAGAGCAAAGTGGAGAAGGAAGGAGAGTGGATCTGGGTAAACAAAAAGCATTCAGCGCAGGAACCTGGAGTGCACATTGTACATTTTCACACCTGGCGGGAATGGGTGAAGGCCACATAATCAAACACATTAACATCTCTGTAGCAAAACATACAAAAATTTACACTGCGTGGAATAAATAGAGAGGAAGCAGTCCCTTATCAGTCAGGCAGTATTGCCAAATATAGATGAGTCCCCTTGCTCCCAACCCCATCAGAGGTATAGGTAAGGAATTAAGGCCTGCACCAGGAAAGGAGAGGTATTATGGTAAGTGCTTCCCAAGTCACTCCCCTGGGCGGGTGCCCTCAGCTTTGTGTGTTCCTGCTGCCTCTCCCAGTCCTGCCAGGGACCACCACAAACTGTGCTGGCAGCCATGTCTAGCACACCTGAGGATGTTCCCTGGAACACAGTCCCAGCACAGAGGAGGCAGAAGGGTGGGCCACCCCTGAGTTGCTGGCACTCACTGAGACGGCCACAGAAGTCCAGAGTCTGCAGACCCTGACTGTGTCCCCCCAGGGGAACGCTACAGCGCCTTCTGCTTTGGGTGACTATCTGCTACAGATAGCACAGTAGACACGCAATAGATACTTGTTGAATAAGAAGACAGATTAAGTAATAAGTTGTATCTTCTTCCTACATTGATCACCCCCACGACCACAGCTTAAAAATAAGTAGCATAGTTAGAATTTGGACTGTAATAATATATGTAATGCAGATACCCTTCACCCCTCCAGTCTTTAATGCCTCCCCATAATAGTCTGAATCACCATCTTCCTTAAACATGGGGAGTTCCTGATTCTCTTCTCCATGTTCCACCCTTGCCCACTTGTTTCTAGGAATCCTTGGGAGTCCATATTCCACGAGCCTGTCCTGGTTGACGAGTGTCCCTTTGATTGGCCATAACCCTATCTGCCCTGACATCATTATCTCAAGAGGAATATCTTTCACATTATTAGAAAGGTAGACTTTGGCATCAGAAAGCCTGGCTTTGGCAATCAATGTATTTAATATCCCTGTGCCTCAGTCTACTCATCAAAGGGCCATTTGAGGATTAAATGAATTAACGTATGTAAGGCACTTAGAAGGGTACCTGGCACATGGAGATGCTCGTTGTCATTATTGTTAGTATCTGGGCCTGACACATAGTCCCACAAAGTAGCCCTCCCCAAACCAATCTGTGCCACTGACAGATGGCAGGCGCCATCTAACAGGCATCAGATGCTTTCAATCTTCCCAATGGCAGTTTTCTAGGTGGCAAGAAGTCAAGATCTAGTCCCCATCAGCACCCCACTATATCATAAGAACAAGAAAATAGTTCAAGAGGTTTACTGATTTTAGCTAATAATTAACATTTAGAGAATTTTAAAAGGAGAAATTGACCATCTAGTAACATTACTCTTCTCAATGTATCTATCAAAGGTATGGTCCTTGACCCAGCTAAAGTCTAGCAATGATTAGCAAGTGATAGATTCAGTCTGTGTAGATATTTGGGTTTCATCCTATAGCTTATTTATTTAACCGATGACTGCCCTCCTTCTGAGCAACTGGAAGAACATAAAAAGAACATTTGTTGATTGTGACAAAGTTTACCAACATTTGTCCTTTTCAAGTCTAATACGTATCAGGTTTACTTTTTTATTAATAACTTTCAGAAGACAGTACTCTTCTCGACAGGCAAATTGTTATTGCAAACGGACCTGTCAATAAGGGTATGATAATCCCTTATTATACCGATAATCAATTCAAATTAGGCAATTTACAGATGTACACTGTTATATCTCTACCCACCTGCAACCAGCAGGACACTGTACCATTAATATGGCATACTGCACAAAAATAAGAACTTATGCTGAGTTGAAAGAAAAGACAAACGTTACAGACTAGGACTAATATATACAAATATATATGTATATGTACGTATGTATATATATATATAAATTGTAAATATATATGTATATTTACAATTGCCTTGGATATTTTATATGGAAAGAGAACAGGCTTGGATGAATCATCTGTTAAAAGGTATCTGCTCTCATCTTGTTTAATTCAGAGGAGATAATATGAAATTAAATTAACCATATGTTCCAAAAGCTAATGTTTTATCCTCTCAAGCAGCAAGTCACTGTTAGCAGTATTTATGCCTCCTGAATCTTCAAACTTCATTGTGACTTTCTCTATTGATAGAACAACTTTCTAACTCCGTGGCAGTCAGCTGTGTGACACGCTTTCCAGCGGGAAGCCAGGCCTGAAAATAAAATCTAAGGTGAAGGTATCACACAGAGACACTTAAATCAGGCCTGATTCCTCGGTCCATTGTGAGTTGTGAGAATCTCGGTACTTTGTGTCCCCAAAAACCGTCCGTAGCGTGAAGTTCCCCATGGAGGTTCCCAGGTTAATATAGTCACTGAAGATTTCACATTTAGTCAATTTCCTTTTGCTCTCAAAACCATATCTCCTTTTTGTACTTTTTTCTGATTTGAGTCAAATCAGGAAGTATTCACTTTACACCAAAACTTCCCCATCATTTCATTAATGAGGAGGGCAGGATAGGAAGGAGAAACTGAAAGTGGGGGGAGTAGATGGAGCGGTGTGGTCAGGGCACCTCCCCTGTCCCCGCTGTCCCAATTGTTCACTTACAGTTTTACCTCTAGGAAGTCTACCTCCATAAATATTTCTTCTCTAACCCACCAAATTCCAGGATCTCTGAACAGTTTCTTGTCACTCTCTTTTTTGCTTTTAATGAATTTGTTACTTGTAAAACAAAATTATTCAAAGACAGTTTCTACAATTACCTCAAATATATATATATATATATCAGCAGCTGTCAGCAGGCTTGATTTTCCCAGCAGACCTGAGATAAAAGGGTAGTTCCGTTTCTCTTACTAAGATTAGGAACCGAGGTGTCAAGGGTGGCAGTGGTGATGTTCCCTCTGAAAGCATTTTGGCTTTTCTGTAGATCACCTTGCCTTCAAATGCAAATTTAAACAGTCTTCATTAGGAAGTATTAGTTCCCTTTTTAACCTCAAGCATCAATGCCATTTGTGATAGGCAATTACTATAATTGGACCCTGGGCTGACAATACACCAATAAAGCAGGCTGCTGGTTCATGGGTGTGGTTGTTAGGGTATCCACCCCATGAAATTCCCACCAGTTAAGGTACTTTCCTTGAAGGAAGACATAGTTTTTCTTTTAATCTGCAAATATATAGTGAGCTCATGATCCGGCTCCCCTTCAGTCCCTTTAATTATTATTAATTATCACGAAAATGAAGACACTTGAAGATTCTAGTTCTACTTTCCACTGCCCCAGTCAGGCCTCGACATCCCTGACTATTGCCCTAAACACCTAACTCATCTCCCAGTGTTCAGGTCTCATTTTCTAAAGTTTGAGTTATTGGTCAAAGATGTGATCACATCACTGCAGGGTAAGGGCCAGGTTCCATTTGTCTGCAGTCAAAGCCTTCATAAACTACCTCTCACTTTTGCAGCCTTTTCCCCACCATGGGTACCTTACACTGAGATTATAGAAAACCAGGTAACCTGAATCACTTTGCTCCCGTTGTTCATGTAGTTTCTTTGACCTGGAATTTCCTTCCCTGCATTCTAACACTCAAGCCAATCAAAATCCAACTGATTATCAAGACCCTGTCAAATGCATTTAGTAAGCCTTCCAGAGCCCCTGTTCTTCCCTCTCACCATCATCCACTCATAAATCTATTTTTCTAGACATACAATAAAAACTATGGATTAAACCAATGGTTAACTGGACAATCTTTCACCTCCTCCCCCTGCCCCCCATAAGGGACATTTAGCAAGGCTGGAGACATTTTTGGTTATCACAACGGGGGGTGGGGGTGGGGTGGGAGGCGCTGGCATCCAGGGATGCTGCTAAACCTCTTCAATGCACAGGGAAGCCCTTTCCCTCCGACAAAGAACCATCTGGCCCCCAATATCAACAGTGCTGAGGCTGAGAAACCCTGGATTAAACAAATGTATTTATTACTGCCCTACCGCCAAGCCCCATTAAATTGACAGTAAAGGTATTTAGAAAGATCAAAAATGGAAGGAGACCAAAGTTTAGGAGAAGAGACAAAAGTGGGCCAGAGCTGTCCAAATTTTGCACATGGAAAGCAGATGGTGAAGTTGATGACTGCCTAAGTCATCTTTGCCTTAGTAAAGAAATCATTTAACCTAAATCACTTTGCTCCTGACTTGTTCATGTAATTTCTTCGACTTAGAATTTTCTTCTAGAATTTTCTCCCCTACATTCTAATACTCCAGCCAGTCTTACAATAGTCAAAATCCACTGATTCTTCAAGACCCAATCAAAATGCCATTTCCTTTGTAAACCTTTCAAAGCCCCCTTTTCTCTTCTCTCTCTACCATCCATTGATGAATTTATTTGCTAGACATCCAATTTTTTTAAAAATGAAGGAAGTGAAAAAGTGAAGAAAGCAGAAACCTAACTCTCTTGGGGTCAGGGGATGGTGCCAATAAAAACAAGCCCATTCAAATCACAGCACCCTGGAAAGACTCAGTAACTGGAAGCCCAGTTTGCAACCATGCAGGGACAGGTAGGTCAGGAAATATCAGGACTGGTTCAAAATCTTAATGAAGGATAATCAGATACCTAGATTCCTACCTTCACCCAGAAGAGTGAGGCAGCTGCCCTTCTCCCACTGGGTTTATTCTCAGAGAAGCCAAACTGGAATTTTCTGTGGACAGAGGTGGGCAAGTGGGGAGCTCCTTGTTGAAGTCAAGGGGGTTATGTGCTCCCTGAATAGTGAGATTTCTATGCCTTCCCCCTCTTGACCCCAGAGAATTCTTCTCCAGAGAAATACAACTTGGAATAAAAAAGACTCAGAAATACAGGCATTTATGAGTCCCCCCATTTGAGTCCCATTTAATCACCTTATAACCCACAGATCAACAAATCCTGTGCACAGAGCTTTCATCACCTTGTTAGTGCCTCACTCTTAACTATAAATGGACATCCAAGGATCATCAGACATTTGAGGAAAATTAACATGAAAGACAGAGACCAAACCCAAACAACCAAATAAACAAATGGAAGAGGAACTCAGAAGAAACAGAGATAACAGTGTGGGTAGAGGGAGCAAAAGATAACTTGAAAATGACTCTAGTAAGACTACAGAAGATTTGAACAGCACTACCAGCAATTTGACCTCACTGGCATTTATGGGACACTCCATCAAACAACTGCATAATATAAATGTGAAAAAGGGGTTCAGGGGCTTCCCTGGTGGCTCAGTGGTTGAGAGTCTGCCTGCCAATGCAGGAGACGCGGGTTCGAGCCCTGGTCCGGGAAGATCCCACATGCCGTGGAACAACTAAGCCCGTGCGCCACAACTACTGAGCCTGAGCTCTAGAGCCCGCAAGCTACAACTACTGAAGCCTGCGCGCCTAGAGCCCGTGCTCCCCAACAAAAAGAAACCACTGCAAAGAGAAGCCTGCGCATCACAACGAAGAATAGCCCCCGCTCGCCACAACTAGAGAAAGCCTGCACGCAGCAACAAAGACCCAATGCAGCCAAAAAAAATAAAATTTTTTAAAAAGGGGTTCAGAGAGACAACTGGGGCATTGGGGGCTGGGAGACCAAGCAGCTGTTGGTTGAGGAGTAAGTCTGGAAAACCAAAGTGGTCTACAGAGAGTTTTGTTATTTGCTACACTGTGTGTCATGTAAGCCCTTTTCATCTCCTCCTCGTTAAATTCTCCGTGTAATCTACATTACTCTATAGCTTTACACATTACTCTGTATTTCATTTTGGAGATATGAAAACGTATGGACAAAATTTGTGGTTGGCTTGGGGTGAAACCGGGCTTCGTGTGAGAAACCTGGGCTGTGGTTCTCCGTCCCACCCAGGATCTTCAGGGCAGAGGAGCCAGCCTTAGTCACATTAAACCATCCTCCGAGAAGAGACTGACGTGGGCAACCTCAACCTGACTGCTGGAGACAGAGGATGTCAGGCTGGCACCATAAAATCCCAGGCGAATGGATGGTGTGGAAGCTGGCCTTGCTGGAAGCCCCTTAGTCCTCGAGAACTGGGATTCTGTCCCAGAAGGTGACAGGAGAGCCAGTGCAGAGATGACCTGCACTCCTGAGCCCAGCCTCACCTGCTGCTGCGGACTTACCCAGGGCCTGGAGGCCTTTTGAGGGGCTGACAGTCCAGCAAGCACTGCCTGAGGCTATGGACACCTGGGGGGAGCGCCAGCCAAGGACTGCAGAGGAGACCTCGAGCTGTAGGCTGACTACGCAGCAGACACACTGCAGACCCGGCTGGCAAGCCCAGGGTGGAGAAGCAACAAATTAGTGGAAAGTTTGCAAGGTTCTGGTATTAGGGATTACGCGAGGCCTCAAAGCCACAGAAGCCTCTCTGTGGTGGAGCGCCTGCTGGCCCTCAAACAAGCACACGCTGGTGCAGGGAGAGGCTGGCCTCCATATGGCAAGTCTCTGACCTCGCAGCAACAGAAAGGCCAGAGACCCCTCTGTGTCAGAACCGAAAGACTTTGCAGCTACTCCTCGCTGTGTAAACACAGTTTTGAAAATCAGGCCTAAAGGAGTGTTTATAACAAAATAAAGAAAATAAATAAATAAACACATCACCAGGGAACAGGGAGGCTCCCAGATTCACTCGGGAAGAGGAAGCGAAGGCTGGTGGAAAGGGCTGTCCCCGGGGACACAAGTGAGCGATATGGGGCCGAGGCACCTCTTTGGGTTTAGGGATGGGAGGCGAGGAGTGCGCCTCAGACCTCTGAGGCTCGGAGGCTCAGAGTGAAGCTGCCTGTGGCCCTCCCCGGCCCGCCCTGCCAGCTCACCACTGTCCCTCCCCCCGGCCCCGCCCTGTCCTCGGCACAGGCCCTCACCCCGCCCCACCCTGTCCTCGGCACACCAGCTTTTGCTCCCGCTGCAGGGTGTGTGTGTGTGTGTGTGTGTGTGTGTGTGTTTATCTTATATCTTTATTTTAAAAGGATTTAATACCTAAATCCAAAATTCAGGAATTGCAAACAGTGCAACAAATGGTACATAAAATGGTTTATTTGATGATTTTACAATTTAAAACATTGTTGTATCCCAGAGATTCCCATTCTCACTAAGGCCTTGAAAAATGTACTCTAAATCTGCCTTTACCTTTTTTCCACTTATTTGGGTCTCATTTACTGTGTCTAGCTTCTGTAAATGCACAGAAATTATTTTTTCTGAGTCACCAATGACCTTCTAACTGTCCCAAAGTTGCCTCTACTCAGCTTTCATTCTGTTGCCGCTGAAGGCTCCCTCTTCCTTTTTAAACTCTTAGCTTCTAGAACCCTGTGCTGACGTTTTCTTACCTTGGATGCTCTTTCACCAGTTCTTTCACTGGCTCTTGTTCTTCTACCCTTTATTCCTCTCAGCATTATTTTTTTCTCATATTTTTAAAATACCATTTATCTAATTGTAAACAATACCAAAATATACAAAATCAAACATTATGGAAATAGATAATGTAGTAGAAAGTGATAATCTCTCCAAACCCTGCTATCAGAGATTGGGCAGGATATATATAAAATATGCAATTTGTAAAAAGTAAGGGTAAGATAGATAATATAACAAAACGATGCTAATTCTAGTCATGAATAACCTAGTCTTTCCGAGTGTCCAGATCATTCTGTATGACCGGCACCCCTCCCTAACCTTTGCCTCACCCCTCCTCTGCTGCCCCTGTGCTAACTCTCCTCCTCGCACGTTGACTGCAGCCGCATCCGCCGCAGGGTCTTTACACTTGCTCTTCCCTCCTCAGATCCAAGGCCAACCTCCCCTCTCCTTTCCCTGGCTGGACCCCTCTTGATACGCTGCTTCCTTATTCAGTCCAGTTGTTCAGCTTCCAGAAGGGTCGCCGTGCTTCCTGTCTGAGGGCCTCCCACCCCAGCCTGGCCAGCCAGGCACCCCTTCACGTCCAGGTGGAACTGGGTCTTGTGTCTCGTTTTCTCTTCCCGCACTTCTTACAGAGGAAAGTCTGATCGGTGAGTCAAAGGTGGCAAACATTAGCCCAGCGGGAGAGGCACATACAGAAAAGAACCATGGTTTCCTCGGCAGCAGAAGGAGCTCCTAGGAAAGACCCACTTTTGTCAAGTCAAGGCTTAGGTAAGCAAGTGGAGAGGCAGAGCCCTTGGATGGGCACAGCTAGGCAGAGCTGAATCACGCTGCGTAAACACAGGGGAGGTGCAGGGACGGCTTGAGGAAGGGGTTGAGAGGAAGACCCAGGGGAGGAGGCCTAAAGGGTCAGAAACCTTAAAGGGTTATTGGCTAAGTGGTTTACTGTTGGCTGTGTGATAGACCCACCCTCTGCCCGCTCCCCTCACGGTCCTCTGTGAAATCCCCGTGGTTCGCTTTGGGGCACCTGCTTCAAGGCCGCCCCTGGAGGAGCCACGTCCAGGTACGCATGTCTCTGGGATCCATTGGGTGGAGGGAATTCATTTTCTTCATTTGTACCTTTGACAGCATCCTGAAAAATAAACATATAAATCCTTGAAGTGTGTGGCCTTTTAGGAGCATATTATAGCAAAATGAGAAAGAATTGACAAATAGACAAATGCTATCGGAACAGAGCCAATAGTATTCACTCGCCCTCTGTATTCATTTGCTGGGGCGCTGTAACGGACCACAGACTGGGTGGCTTAAATGACAGAAATTTATTTTCTTAAAGTTCTGGAGAATAGAAGACCAAAGGGTCATGAGAGTTGTTTTTTTTCTGAGGCCTCTCTCTCCTTGACTTGTAGATGGCCTTCTCTCCCTTCACCTTTACATAGTTTTCCTCTCTGTGTGCCTGTGTCCTAATATGAATTAGGGCCCACTCGGATGACCTCATTTAACTTTTTTTAATATATAAATTTATTTATTTATTTGGCTGTGTTGGGTCTTTGTTACTGTGCGCAGGCTTTCTCTAGTTGCAGTGAGCAGGGGCTACTCTTTGTTGAAGTGCATGGGCCTGTCATTGTCATGGCTTCTCTTGTTGTGGAGCACAGGCTGTAGGCGCGCGGGCTTCAGTAGTTTTGGCACTCGGGCTCAGTAGTTGTGGCTCGTGGGCTCTAGAGCGCAGGCTCAGTAGTTGTGGTGCACAAGCTTAGTTGCTCCACAGCATGCGGGATCCTCCCCGACCAGGGCTCGAACCTGTGTCCCTTGCATTGGCAGGCGGATTCTTAACCACGGCACCACCAGGGAAGCCTGACCTCATTTAACTTTAATTCCCTCTTTAAAGACCCTGTCTCCAAATACAGTCACATTTTCAGCATATGAATCTCGGGGGGGGGGAACACAGTCCAGCCCATAACACCCTCCATGCAGAACAACTTCCTGCTGCCTACGTTATTGGAAAACGCAGTTATTATTCTCCAGGTCATAACACTGCATTTGTTCCTTTTCTTCTATCCTTTCCAGAGATTTCCCTCCATGTAATCTTCTCTTTCTAGAAATAAAAGCTCATCCTAAATTTCCTCTGAGGGCTCAGGACCGTCTTTCCAGAAATAAACCTTCTGAGAAATACACGCCTCCAATACATGCCACAGGCTGCTGTATTGTGTTTTGTTTTGATTTGATCTAATCCTCTAGAAAAAGCCAAGAAACCTGAAACTTGTTCATCTTGGAAACAAGAGCTGTCTTTCCTGTCTTTGTCCAGACGGGCTAGTCCACTGTGACTCTCTGTCAGCCTCTGCCCCTCCCCCAATCCCAGGCAGCCGGCAAGGAGTTGGGACCTTATCTGAGAACACCCTGGAGGAGGTAGAATGCAACACCACAGTTCCAGCACCCGCAGGAGAGGCATGAAGACAGATAGCAAGATAGTGATGTGCAGGGTCAAGGGGAGGAGCTCCAGGCAGGAGTGAGCACAGGTGAAGCAATTCTTGATCTCAGCCCATTTGAGAGACCAGCTTTGAGAAGACAGTGGAAGCAGCCTATGAAGGAAAGTTTCACGGAATGCTTCCTAGAACATCACCTGACTTGTGAGGCGTTCACTCTTTCTGCCTTTTCTCCACCAGGCTCCTTACAAGACACCTACACTCCAACCATCAGTAGTTATCATTCCCCAAACTCATTGTGCTTTCCTGATTCTTTGCCTCAGCTAAAATCCTTCCCTCTGCCTGGAATATTGCCCTGCCTGCCCCAACCTCAACTTATTAAAAGTCTATCCAGGGCTTCCCTGGTGGCGCAGTGGTTGAGAGTCCGCCTGCCAATGCAGGGGACACGGGTTCGTGCCTCGGTCCGGGAGGATCCCACGTGCCGCGGAGCGGCTGGGCCAGTGAGCCATGGCCGCTGAGCCTGCACGTCCGGAGCCTGTGCTCCGCAACAGGAGAGGCCGCAGCAGTGAGAAGCCCGCGTACCGCAAAAAAAAAAAAAAAATTCTATCTCTTCTTGAAGATCAAGTTCCAGCATTGCAAGAGGCCTTTATTGATCATCACAGATTGAAATAGTCATCCTCACCTCTGAACTCTTGAAGCAGTTCATTTATTTCTCCTTCCTCTAAGGATTTGCCAAGACATGGAAGAGGCCACTTTGCTATGGGGGAAATACACAGGCTTTGGTTTAATGGTGATAATGATAAATATTTTTTGAACATTTACTATATGTCAATCACATGCTAAGTGCATTTCTCATTTAATCTTCACAGCTCACACAAGTGGATATTATTATTAGTCCCATTTTGCAGAGGAGGAAACAGCAACTCATGGGCATTTGTCATGTAGCAAGCCAGTGGAAATCAGGATTCAAACACAGACTTGCAGACTCCGTAGCCCATGCTCTCAGCCTGAGTCCTGAGATCAATTACAGCACCTGCTAGCTTTATGACTTCGCACAACTCAATCTCTCTGAACCTCAGTTTTCTCATCTGTAAAATGGAATCATAATACTACCTTTTGGGAGTTATCATGAGGACTAAATGAGATCACATGTCTAAAGTCACTTGCACAGAGTCAGTTCTCTGTAAAGGGTGGTTTCTTGGTAATTCATGGTGCATATAACTGGTGGTCTCTCTTTCTAGAATGTAAGCTTCTATAGAGTCGGAAATGAGTCTCATTTACCTAGTATTTCCCTCAGCCTCTGGCAGAGTGATTGCTGCATGACATTTATCAATTGAATACGTCGTTTATTTTCTCCCCTTGTAAGCTTTCAAAAACAGAGTCTGCATGGGAGGAATTATAGCCCCTGCTGTGTGGTATTGAAGCATGGCCCCCAACATCTTTTCTACCCCTAAAGTTCTAATCTAGAAACTATGCATGGGGAATTTTCTCCTAATTACTTCCTAAATCCCAAGAAAATTTCTTGCAACAGTTTCAGTATTTTGTCTGGCCCAGATCTAGAGAGTCAAATAGGGTAAGCAACCATCTTCGTTTGCCTGGGTCTGTCCCAGTTTCAGCACTGAAAATCCTGTACCCAGGAAACCCCCTGGTTCCTGGACAAACTGGGACAGTCAGTCAGCATAAAGTCAAACAACAAGATTCTTGACAATCATAATAATTTATTGAACACATACTACATGTCAGGCACAATGCAAGTGCTTTATGCTTGTACTCTCACCAAATCCTGCCTGCAACTCTAGAAGCTGATGGTTCTACAGAAGCAGATGTAATAGTTCACAGTACAGACCTTAAAGAAATTCTTAGGAAAAGACTAAGTCTCAGAAAAAATCTAACTAGTTTTCCATGGGCTTCTCTCACATGTCGCTTTTGGAGGGGCACAGATGTTCATATTTGCTTTCCCCGGAAGTAGCAGAGGGAGGAGCCAAGCTTCCTGTTGATTGCATTTAATCTCACTCACTCAACTACAAGTTCTCTTTCACACAGCTTGGAAATGCAGGCTTTGCATGGCAGCGTGGGACCATAAAAATGACCGTACAAGATGAAACTGTGCTGAGCAATCTTAATAATCAAGGAGAAATGATGCTGGTTTTGTGATATTTAAATTTTTGGTCAAAACATTAAAAACACTGTCAACCATAAATGTATAGGGAAATAAAAAAAATAGTAAAACTAATGTTTGTTTATTAGTTAACATAGTTTATTAGTTAAAACTAATGTTTGTTTATTAATGTTAAAATATTAAAGACATTGAAAATTGAAGTGTTCTAGTTCTTTGTCAAAAACTTATCAAGGGCTTCCCTGGTGACGCAGTGGTTGAGAGTCCGCCTGCCAATGCAGGGAACGCGGGTTCGTGCCCCGGTCCGGGAGAACCCCACATGCTGCAGAGCGGCTGGGCCCATGAGCCATGGCCGCTGAGCCTGCGCGTCCAGAGCCTGTGCTCTGCAACGGGAGAGGCCACAACAGTGAGAGGCCCACGTACCGCAACCAAAAAAAAAAAAAAAAGAACTTATCAAGAGCAGTGTGAATGGTGCTTGTCTTCTCATCATGTAACTTAGGATAGAGAAAAATCCTTTTTTCCTATGCCAAATTTCCAAATTGTCATACTCCTAAGTTTGGATGAACTTCCAACACCTCTTCCTTTGCATTTTCAAGGTTCTAAAAGATATCTGAGAATTCCTTTAGTTTTTGCTAGCATCATTTCTTGGAAATCTTCATCTTTTTTATCACAGCCACTTTCCTCATTTATGTTGCTAAGTTCCCCTTCACTAAGTTTCCCTGGCTGCATGTCTAAAACCTCTGAGATTCAGCCATTTCTTCTATTTACGTACAATTCGAATTCACTTCCAGCATTGTTTTGTTGCTGCTGTTGTTTTCTTGCTTCCCTTTCATTTCTGTGGCCAATTCCTTCTTCCGACTATCCATGTTTGTAAAATGTCATATGGGTTTATCACTGGGAGACAAGGAAGCAACACAACTGCAGGCTCTGCTGTCTGTGTATGAACTTAATAACAGATGCCCAGTGACCAATCACAGCAGACTTTGAAAGAAGTGAGGTGATGGCTCACGATCATACCACACATGTTATTTATATAGGGATTTGTGGACGAAAGATTTAGCAGCAAAGCTTGTAATTTCTTGTACTTACACAATTGCTCACAGTGACTGAAATTTAAACTATGTTGCTGAGATCTGGTGCTGTTTAACTAAACTGTGGTAAACTGAAATTTGTGCATGTTAGAACCAAGCAAAATGAGCACTGGTGATACTTAAATATTTCATCTCTGGTTCAGTCCCCCCTGCTTCAAAAAAGAATCTGTTTCCTGTTCCTGTGGACCATCTCACCACTCTTTAAATTGTGGAATGCCAATATGGGGGAGGGGGAATCAATATTCAAATTCTGTTTAAACCAACAAACAACTGGATAATGGATTATTTTCAGTCTTTGAAATGGAAATATCAGATAGCGTTTGTTGACTGCCTCTGTGTGCCAATAACTATTTGGTACTTTAGCAAATTTTTCAACAATCGTCAGTGCAAATATATGGGGAAGACAATAGTATGCTCATTTTACAGATGAGAGAACAACCTCAAAAATGCTGATGATGATGTAATTTGAACAAGATTACAGGTCAAGTGGCAGCACCAATATTTAAACATGAGTCTGTCTAAATTTAAGTCCTTGCTTTTGCTCTTCACTATTCTGCTTTCCATAACATTTTACATCATTAACCCTTCATTGCTTATATAGCTGGGGATCTGTAATTCCATGCTTGTGCTATTTGTGACCCATGGCATTGTCACCAAAGCAACATTTAAATGAGGAGTTCTGTGGACTTATCCCAGAGTTCTGGAAAACAAATCTCTTTTGATATGTAAATTTTAAAGGGGAAAAAAACCTCCATAGATATCCCAGATTATTCCCTAAGCTTTTACTGATGGCTCAGAAGAAACCTGTTATGATATTTCCAAATTATCAGAGAAGAAATGACAATAAAAGGCTATTTCTCAACTTTTCTTTTTGTTGGTGGCCACGAGAGAATAGGTTCACCTGATCTGCCTGGGCAGGCCAAGTTTCATCCCTGGGAGCCTGGATGAATGACTAATTCAGAGCCTCTCTAGGACTTACCTGGTGGCTCAGTGGTTAAGAATCTTCCTGCCAATGCAGGGAACACGGGTTCGAGCCCTGGTCCGGGAAGATCCCACATGCTGTGGATCAACTAAGCCCGTGCGCCACAACTACTGAGCCTGTGCTCTAGAGCACACGAGGCACGAATACTGAAGCCCACATGCCTAGAGCCCATGCTCCGCAACAAGAGAAGCCACTGCAATGAGAAGCTAACACACCATAAGGAAGGGTAGCCCCTGCTTGCCGCAACTAGAGAAAGCCGGCATGCAGCAACAAAGGCCCAATGCAGCCATAAATTAATTAATTAAAAAAAAAAAAAACATTTCTAAACATGGATTTGAAGGAGAGAAGAGTTCTCCAAGAATCAGGCTTGAGGAGGCAGAATCCGGACATCTCCTAAGCCTCTGGCCCTCAAACTTGGCTGCACAGTGGAATTACCTGGTCATCTTTTAAACTACTGATGCCTCTGCCCACCCTCAGAAATTCTGATTTCATTGGTCCTGGGTGAAGCCTGGGTATTAAGATTTTTTTTAAGTTTTCCAATAAGTCTAATATGTAACAAAGTTTGAGAATTATTGACCTACGCAATCTAATAAGAAAAGGTTGTCACAGATATTAATGATATTAATTATTAGTAATTGGAGTACATTTTCACTGGATGAAGTTATAGCTGTGAATGATAACAGCTAACACATGAATCACTGAAATCATTCTGAAAGACTTTTTTTTTTTTTAATAGATTTATTTATTCTTTTTTTGACTGCGTTGGCTCTTCCTTGCTATGTGCGGGCTTTCTCTAGTGGCGGTGAGCGGGGCCGCTCTTTGTTACGGTGCGCGGGCTTCTCATTGTGGTGGCTCCTCTTTGTTGCTGAGCGCAGGGTCTAGGTGTGTGAGCTTCAGTAGTTGTGGTTCACAGGCATTAGAGTGCAGGCTTAGTAGTTGTGGCGCATGGTCTTAATTGCTCCGTGGCATGTGGGATCTTCCCGGACCAGGGCTCAAACACGTGTCCCCCGCACTGGCAGGCACATTCTTAACCACTGCGCCACCAGGGAAGCCCTGAAAGATGTTTTTTAATCAAAGGCTATAGGCTGAAAAATAAAATGGTATGCACTTCACTTAAAAACAAACACAAGATAATGCCGTGTGTGTGTGTGTGTGTGTGTGTGTGTGTGTGTGTGTGCGTGCAAACTAAGTGTCCTGAGATTGAGTCGATAGTCAATGGAGACTTCAGGCTTATCTGTAAGAGAATATATTGATGTGTCACTTTGTAATTAAGAATAAGAATTAAGAATTTTTCTAATTTATTTTTTGGGAGGTCTGGGGGGTTTTCAGGGGGTGGGTTGTTTGTTTTCTGTTTGTTTTTTTCTAAGAGAGGTGTTTTATCCCTTTGATCTACAACCTCTGGGTGGAGAGAGGATGCTTCACTCAGAGTGGGCAGAGTTGCCAGACAGTTGGAGATAACATAGGAAAAAAGAAATAAACAAGCAGTAACTTAACTTTATCCCAGACTTTGGCATAGGCACAAAAAAATAAGTCATTCTTTCTCCCAAAAGAAAGGACACTATTTGTAACTCTAGAAACAGTCTTGTTCTGAATCATTTCCCATCTGTTTTGTGGGAGAGACACAAGCTAATTTTTTTCCCCTCAACCATCATGGAGATTTTGTTTAAATTGAAGCACAACTCAAGTGACTAAGTAAAGTGCAGGAAAACCTCCTGAGGTTGCAGAAGTGAGCAAAAATATGGCAAAGAGGCTTTACATGTGAGATCATAAATTATAGGAAAATTATCTAAAATGTTTGCACAGGATGGCTGGCCCTGGGGTGATAGTTATTGCCAAGAAAGAGCACCTTGAAGACATTGCAGACTGCAGAACTGGAGGTGGCCCAACAGAACATAAGAAAAATAATACTAACTAATGTCTCTTATTGAGTGGATATAATATTCTAGTTACTATTCTGAGCACCTTGCTTCAATGATCTCATTGTGTCCTTATAAAGCAATATATTATGATCAGCCTGATTTCACAGATGAAGAAGTGATTAACTCACCCAAGGTGATTCTAGTAAGAGGCAGCGTGGTCCCCTAGCAAGGTACTCAGCTGTTGTACCACACTGCCCATCAGCAGGAAGGGCAATGTTTCCCAAAGCCAGTGCTGTGGAACACCAGGCACCATGCGAGCCACAATGTCAAAAACAACTCTCAGTCAGATTTACAGAGAAAAACCACTTTCTTTACTAACAACATGTCTGTAATATGCTAATAAGAATCTGATAAAGAAGACGTGGCACATATATACAATGGAATATTACTCAGTCATAAAAAGGAATGAAATTGAGTTATTTGTAATGAGGTGGATGGACCTACAGTCTGTCATACAGAGTGAAGTAAGTCAGAAAGAGAAAAACAAATACTGTATGCTAACACATATATATGGAATTTAAGCAGTACTGATGAACCTAGTGGCAGGGCAGGAATAAACACACAGACGTAGAGAATGGACTGGAGGACACGAGGAGGGAGAAGGGTAAGCTGGGACGAAGTGAGGGAGTGGCACTGACATATATACACTACCAAATGTAAAATAGATAGGTAGTGAGAAGCAGCCTCATAGCACAGGGAGATTAGCTTGGAGCTTTGTGACCACCTAGAGGGGTGGGATAGGGAGAGTGGGAGGGAGACGCAAGAGGGAGGGGATATGGGGATATATGTATATGTATAGCTGATTCTCTTTGTTATACAGCAGAAACTAACACACCACTGTAAAGAATTTATATTCCAATAAAGCTGTGGGGAAAAAAAAATCTGAAAGTGATAGAGATTGCATAATTTGACTTTAGAGCTCTATTTTCACAGATTGTATGGTGGAGTGCACTATGGAAAATGATGTGTAAGGAGACTGAAGAGTTTCTTTATGGAGAAAATGAAACGAGGTAAACCTTCTGCGGAAGGGTAATGCATAAAGGGATCTGGCGATGGTAGACCTATATATTTGTTCCTAAAGAGACTCAGCTACAGGGAGGTCCAAGGCCGGATGCAGGGAGTGCAAGGGGCTGGAAAGGAAGAAACGGCCCAGAAATGGAGAATAGGGAGGAAGCAAAACTAGCAGGATCAAAGCAACAGCTGTGGTCAACATCAAGGAAGAATAGCAGCCATCAGCGATCAGGGATACAACTCGACTCGAGGAATGCCATAAGGACTCAGGCAAGAATTGAGTTTCCAGAACAAGAACCAAAGATGGGCCGTGAGAGTCAGGAACAAGTGAGAAGAACTGGATCAGGGGCTGCTGCTTTAGGCTGCCTCCAGGGCTTGGGTCCCACCAGCCAGAAAACAGATCATTTCTCACATCTTCCCTTTTATCTGCACCAGAGTTCACTCCTCTCTTGCAGAGAAAATGCAGAGAAACTACCAGGAGCCCCCTGAGGCCACGTGACCCAATCTGGCTTCCGCTGAGCCTGTCCCTGAAGAGCACTGTGTCAGCCTTGATTCCAGGCTCCCCTCATCCCAGACTCCGGCGGCACACCCCGTCTTCTGAAAGGGCACGTGCGCGGCACCCGTGCCTCGTCCTTTTGCTCTCTGTCAGCACTTACTTGTTCTCGCCACTGGAAGTCAAGGCTGAAAAATCTGAATCGGTTACACCTGGCTTACTGGCACTATTTACTGGTGTGCACAGCAGATTTGATTTACGATAAGTATGTCGAACACGTCAATTTGTTGCTTTGCGGTATGGTAGGGGTAAGGGGGTGGGTGCTGCACTGTGTTTTGGAGAAGACGGTGGAACTTTTGTCTATGTTTTTCACCGGAGGAATAATTCAATTCCCAGTTTGATTCCAGAGGAACCATAAAATCAAACCAGAGAAAAATCATACAAGCAAGCATTTAGAAGAACCCAAGCCTTCTTCTTTTCCAGGAGAATCTCAAGTTACAGTTTGGAAATGAACACGGTATTTCCAAGGAAGGAAAAGCGAGCCTTCCTTGCTGGCCCTTCCTCTTCCCCATCTTCTCTCTCCTCTTCCTTCCCCTTTTCTTTTTTCATCAGCCCTTCAGCTGCCAACTACCATAGGAAAGGAGGAAAGACCTGTGCTAAATCAGCACTCTACTCTGCCCCTTATAAAATACAACAAAATCCTTTTAAAAATGGTTTCGAAAGCATGTTACCACACCCAGCCCTCTGCTTCAGCAAGGGCTCTTGTTTCTGATAAAGGCAGAGTGTCAAGAGATCGTGGGATAACCCGAGTCAGGAGATTTAAAAACCCTGACAACCACCAGTCTTGTTTCATGTCATGATTGCACCACTGGTTACCCTGGTGTTGAATCAGCATTCTGCAGACCACATAAAGTTCAGCTCTGTCTTCGCAAAGTGAAAGTGCTGAATTATATTGAAACTGTAGAAAAAAACAAACCAACCTTGACTCAAGTGTCTAAGTATCAGCTCTGAAAGTTTTATTTTTATCTGGAAATACAGTAAACTCATTTCAGAATGGTTGAGGAATGTGGTCTTCTGAGTAATTTACTCTTCCACTTGATGGCGAGTTACCACATTTACCACCAGGCCCTTCCTCCTTTCCCTGGCCTTTGCCTGCCCTGGGCTAGTTCTCCTATTGGCTCCATCTACTTGCAGGCCCAGACATGCCCCTGTTTCTGACTGGGGCAAGAAGTCAGTGGCCTCAGAAATACCGGGGACCTAATAACTCAGTCACAGAGTCAAGCAGAGTTGCACCCTGGGTGTCCTGGAGCTCCTCGGAGCACTGCTGTCTACCCTGTGCTGGGGAGGAGGGTCAGACGGGTCTGTTTTCAGATTTGGTCTTGACCTCGGCCGTCACACTCTGGCTCCTATGCTCTGGGCCATAGTCTGGCTGACTCCCAATTGCTGGACTACGCTCGCCGATGCCAGTTGGTGCCAACACTAGTCTAGCCTTGGCTGGAGCATGCACTGCCCTTTGACCCCATTATGCCTGGGCCATCTGGCCTCCTCTCCCAGCCTGGCCTCTGCAGCCAGAGTAGCACCCAAGTCACTCCCTGTACCCCGAGGAGCCCTACAGCTTGTCTCACCTCCCTCCCAACCAGTCCCCCACCCTAGGCTGGAGCTTCCCACCCTTACGCCCAGACCTGCTCTTATTTATGTCATGTGCCCTCTACGGGTTTCAGATTTTCAAGAAAATACAATACATACTTATGACTTAAATATATTGAATCTAATAACTTCTTGATCATTTCAAAACACCTCGGGTACTTAGCAGTGCCTTAGGCACTTCTTCCTGAGCACCAGGGCTTTTGGAGGGTGGAACATCCAGGAGTAGAATTAGGAGAATGATCTAAATGGTACTGATCCCAAGACACCCCTAAACACTAGGTAACTGCAAGCAAATTGCTTAACTTCTCTAAGCCTCAGTTTTCTTACCTGAAAAGAGGACAATTACACTTAACTCATGAGGTTTCTGTGAGGGCTAAAGATCATGTATATAGAAGGGCTTGATTAATTAAAACATTCCGAATATTGGCTTGACATTTCCATTTCCATAAAAGCAGGGATTTGGGATTTTTAGCTGTTTATATCCTAAGGAGGAAAAAAAAAAGGCTACCTAATAGCCCTTCCACTGTAGTGGAATGTTCCCTGTCTGGCTCCCCCAGTAGACTATTAGTTTCTCAAGGCCAGGTGTTATGTCTGGTTCTCACGTACCTGTGCCAGCACCAGCACAGTGCCTGCCCCATGAGTGTTTGTTGAATACATGACTTCCATCAGCTACATCGCTCTCCTCGCCAAGCCTGAGGATCATGTCTCTAATGTACATTCCTAGGTACCTCTGAGGAAGGAATTGTGCCAACCTGGCAGAAGCTACAATGAGTGGGGATAATTGCTCCCATTCCTTCCTTCCTACTGCCAATATCATTAAGACAGGGTGAGAACGTCCAGTAAATGTGGGCGAGGAGCTTCCTGATGCCTCCTGTTGCTACTCTCCACAATTGTGCTACGAGCTGGACCAGCTGGGTCTAGGCCAAGCAGAAGGGCCAGCTGAGTGGCAGAGAGACCTCTTTGCCCCACCAGCCCAAACCTCCACCACTTGGCCCTCCGTCATCAAGACAGTGTGTTTCCAGGAGGCCCAGGTAAGTGCAATACTGCTTTCTAAAAGACAAATGGGTGATAATGAGGTCTCATTCCTTCCTTCATTGTTCCATTCATTCATTCATTCTACAAACATTGATTGAACTGTGTGTGCCACTGTGTCCCACTGACTGTTCCAGATGTTAAAGAGGCACGATCTGGTCCCTCAAAGAACTCTGGGACTACCGAAGGAAACTAACAAGGAAATAGACAGCAATGATACAGTGTGATGAGAGCTGGAACGGTGGAAAGCACTGGCTGTGAGAACACATGGGAGTCAGTGCAGGACTAGGTAGAATGTGGAGTAGAGGTTGAAGCTGAAAAGAGCTCTGGGCAGGGTGGAATTTAACTTCTTGAAGGAAGAGTAGGCATTAGGCAGTTACATCAAGAAAGTGTGGAGAGGAGGGGAGAGTATTCAGTAGGACACAGGGACAGAGACAACAGCCCGTCCAAGAAAGAATGGAGGGTCAAGAAGTGGTAAATGGGGATCTGATGAGGAAGAACCCAGAGGATGAGATCAGGATGTGAGTTCCAAACTCCAGGGCCAGGGAAGGGAATGTCTTTTGGTGGAGACCTGGGGTACTAGAAAGATAGGTGGGAGGGGATGTGAAACCTTTATCCACCTCTGGCTTTACACATAAGGAAGCTGAGGTCTGGAGGCAAGAAATCATTAAGGTCACACAGCGAGTGATCAGCATAGCCAGACCTGGAGCTGGGCCTCTGGACCAATAGGATGATAAGAAATTAGCTTCTTAAAACGGTCAAGAGCTCCAGACCCCTCTCTGCTGGAATCCACATTCCCACACTCCTTCCTCCAAAGAGCTGCCTTCTCCACAGTTGGTCAAAGGTAGTGAAGGCAGCCACTGGCTACTAGAGGTGGTGGTGAAGGTTCAGAGAGACCCGGAATGATGGGCTGGGCCCTGGAATGCAGTGGTGAGCCAGACACGTGGTCTGTACCCTCCCTCTGGAGTGCACGGAAGAAAGGAGTGTAAAGAGTAATCATCCCTCATCGAGGGTCAACGAAGAGCTTTCTAAGGAGGTGACATATAAGCTCAGGATGGATGAATGACTAGGCTTCAGCCAGTCCAGGAGTAGAAGGGAAAGTCTTGAGGCCAAAGGAAGAGTACAGATAAGAGATTGGAGGAAAGACTGGAAAGTGTGGAGTGCCGGAGGAACCGTGGGGAGTGCAGCACGGCTGTAGTAAAGAGAACATGATGGGGTGTGGCTGGGGGAAGATGGAGAGGTAGAAGAAGACCAGCCCTGAAGCAAGGTTGGATTTTATCCTAAAAGTAGTGAGAAGCTCTTATGGGTTTCTTAGGCTACTCTTCGCTGCACAGTGGGCCAGGAAAGGAAAGAAATCAATGGTGCTGTCAGTGGAAGAAAACCAGGGGTCCTTCCTGGTTCCTGATGAAACAGGAAGTTAGCCTGCACAGTGGCACTGGCAGGAAGTCCTGGTTTGATAGGTGCTTCGACCTTTGCTGTGGGCTGGGATCCTACTACCTTGGAGCTCACGCTTCTCCACAGCCTCATCAGCAGACTGGAAGAGTAGGAAAGGCACATCCTCCCTCTTCTACCATCAGGGTCCTCACAGTAGAAAATGTGTTCAAAGCCTCCTGTTTTGTACCTAAGCAATGGTGTCCATGAACTTGGTAGGCTGGCAATCAGTGCACTCCATGAAGTTTCCCGGACCTACTTAACACCATTGTGTCTATTGGAACTTATGTGCTCACTGGTTTGCTTTCCCTACCAAAATATCAGCTGCTTGAGAGCAAGAAATATGTCTTACTCATCTTTGTCTTCTAGCTCCTCACAAGGTAGGCAATAAACATATTGGTAAATTGAATTACACCAAATATAGTTATACTCACTCAGGGTACAGTATGCATTCAGTCATTTGGGGAAGACAAATTGAAAACTATTAAACGTGTATAATTTTTTTTTTTTTTTAGGTACACGGGCCTCTCACTGTTGTGGCCTCTCCTGTTGCAGAGCACAGGCTCCGGACGCGCAGGCCCAGCAGCGACTGCTCACGGGCCCAGCCGCTCCGCGGCATGTGGGATCTTCCCGGACCGGGGCACGAACCCGTGTCCCCTGCATCGGCAGGCGGACTCTCACCACTGCGCCACCAGGGAAGCCCAAACGTGTATAATTTTGATAAGGAAAAAGCCTTTTGGGTTCTGAAACATCAGCTTTAAAAAAATTGGGGGGACCCAATTTTTTTTTTAATTTGGGGGCTGTTCAGAAATGATCAAAGCAAAATAAATAAATGCAAAACACTTTTTAATTTAAATTTTAAAAAAATTTAAAAAAGAAATGATCGAAGCATATGTCTGTTTGATTATCAGCTCCTTGGCAGACAGGACTATTTTCAACTTCGATCTCCCACAGAGCATGGCATATAGTAAGTGGCTCATTATTCAATGAATGTGTAGATCACACACATATATATATACCAACTCACGTGTACTTTTTGCACCACTAAAGGGTTTTAAAGGTACAGATTCAGTTTGCTTTGTTTAAATGTACAATAAAACTATAAACGGTAAAGCACACCATAGTATAAATGATGCGTCTCAAAGGCATGTGAATGTGTAGTTATTATACATCAAAACTCATAAAGGTGGATGATAACATCACTTACTTAGTAGCAGCATTTCTCCATGTGATGTTTAATAGGAAAATACACAAGGAGGGAAATGCGATGACACACTACATACTTTCAAACTTTAAAAAGAAGTGTAAAACGATTTAGATAAAATGCTATAACTGTAAAATCAATTCAGGGAGGAAATATCAAGAATAAGTGATTTTCAAGAAGTATGATTTCATGATCTGACATCAGAGAAATACTTGAACAAATGAAAGAACTGCCCTACCCTGGAGTGTTATTAACGAGCCAATGGAAGGGTTTTAGTGAACCACTTGTAACTAGAGAGCTGGCCGGAAAAAGAGGGGGTAGAGTTTCTGGAACCAGACAGAACTGGGATTTTCTCAGCTGAGTTTGCAGTTTCACTTAGGTTCTGATCAAAGTAATCTCTAACATTTAATAAAAACAGATGCAATTTTTCTTATAGATCTTTAGTGCCTGGAATACAAATCCCCCATCTTCTCACTGACCAACTTCTCCATCCTTAGGAATCCCTTCGACTTCTCCCCCTTTGTCCCTGGGATCCATGGTTATCCCCAGACTCTGGCGAACTCCCTCACTTCCTGATAACTTGCCGCCATCTCTCCATTCCTACAGCCTCCCAGGGAGGAACATAATGGGTCCCTCGAACACCCGCCCTCCGTGAAGACAAACACAACCATTCCTTTAAGCGGGAAGACACCTTAGACACCAACTGACAAAAGAGGCCAGGAGACTTGCAGTGACTTCCATGACGTCACAGAGCTGTTTCAGTTGCAGAGCCAGCATCAGAATCTTACTCTCCCATGCCCTGGTGCCTCCACAACTTCTCAATGTCTAGCCCAGGAGCAGCAGGTACAATTGGCTTCCCGAATTATTATAACACATAATAATTTCATGTATTAGTAGTTGAACTCTAGACCACTCTAAAAGGTAACGTTTAAATCCACCTGGTGTATTTATTTCCCTTGTGGAAATAATTTTAATGCTTCCTTGTCTTGATTAATCCATATTCAGGCATGTATATGATTTTTATATTAATGTAATCTGTGGCTGCGCTTCTCATGCTACTTTTGTTTCATTTGAACAGTCACGTGTAAACATCTTTCCAGCTTTCTAGAACATCACTGTCCAGCAGAACTTCTGCGATAATGAGAATGCCCCATACCTGCACTTTGACGGTAGCCACTAGCCACCTGTGACTCTTAAGCACTTGAAGTGGAGCTAGTGTAACCGAGGAACTGAATTCTTACCTTATTTAATTTTAATTCATTAAATGCAAATTTAGACAGCCACCTGTGGGTAAATGACTCCAGTACTGGCCACACATTTCTAAAGATTCATGGTATGTGCTTCTTACAACGGATATGTAATATTTCACAGTACTGGTATCTTGGTTTATTTTATAGTTTCTCTGTCCTTGGATATTCAAAACACTTTTGATTTTTTTGCTATTCCAGCAAATACAGTTATACAGACACTGCCATAAAAATTGTTGCTTTGGAGCTTCCCTGGTGGCGCAGTGGTTGAGAGTCTGCCTGCCGATGCAGGGGACGCGGGTTCGTGTCCCGGTCCAGGAGGATCCCACATGCCGCGGAGCGGCTGGGCCCGTGAGCCATGGCCGCTGGGCCTGCGCATCCGGAGCCTGTGCTCTGCAACGGGAGAGGCCACAACGGTGAGAGGCCCACATACGACAAAAAAAAAAAAAAAAAAAAAAAAATTGTTGTTTTTATGGCATCTTTTTCTTTTGATTTATGTGTTTAGTTCAATCTTCTGCAAATGAAATTACAACTGGGTAGTGTTTTGACTGAGATATTCCTCAAAATCCCCAAAGAGCTCCCAGCTGTCTCCCTTAACCTCCCATTACACACCCGCAGGAGCAAGAACTCTGTCAAGAACCCAGGTCTTCCGCTCCCAAATCCTTTGGTGGGGCCTCACTCGCATCCCTTTCTCCAAGCCCCCCATCATACCTCACTCATGCTTTAGGGTTCCTCTCCCCCAAGCCAGCTTTATCCTTTTTCATTATCCTTAGGAACAAAGACACAGGTCATTTTGATTTAAGAGACTAGCTGCTAATCCAGACAAAATAGAAAGCGTAGAGATGTCCCAAAAGTTGAGTCTGGGGCACATCCCACAGCCCTAATCCCACGTCCCCACTCCTGGCTGGGGAAGTGGGGCAGTGTGGCTGCAAACACAGTGTTTGAAGCTAGAGAGATCTGGGCACACGAGTTCTCCTGAACAACCTCAGCTCACTATGATGCTTGCCATGTTTCTCCCAGCCTCACAATGCCACAGTCCTCTCCAAAGAGAAGATACTCATGAAATGCTGCGCAGGGAATAGAAACTCAACCCCATCCGTTAGGAAAGATGAACAGACCACTCTCCAGATCACTTTAATGGAGAAGCTGCAAACGCTGAGCAATTCCATCCTGATTTTCAGGTCGGACAATGTCAAACATGAAGCCGGCACTAAAGGGACACAATATGGGACTCTAACTCACGAGACACTAGGGAAAAAAAACACCTCAGGTAATGCTTTAGCAGAAAAGGAGGAATGGAAAAAAATAAGGAGATTTATCACTAGATCATAGAAGATAACTGAATTAAAGAGGTACTTTTAAACTGTGAATAAGCACAAGCATGATCAAGAGAACCCTGGGTGCCAGATACCCACAATGCAAGGTAACTGTCAGCTTGCTATGGTTACTGGTTCATAGATGGGCCAGTCAGAGCAAAGGCCGGGATTACTTCATGATTTCAGGATTCTCATGCTTGTCCCCTCAGACAACTATCACATGGGGAGTCAGGCTGAATTTAACCCGTGGAAGAGAGCAGAGCTTACAGGATGAGAGCCCTGATCAAACGGAACCTAAAGTCCATCTACCTCTGGGATCTTCAGTTGCATTAAGTCCTTCCCCTCTGTGACAAGGGTTTACAACCCTAAGGCTTTCCTCGTGTGAGGTTCCTGCACGTTTAGCTGTTCCAAAGAAATCCAACCTTGCAGGGATTAACGTTTTTGGAGGAAACTCCCCCTTTCATAATCTGTGGAAACTGAGCATTAATTCAGGGATAACAATATACTGGTAACCGGAAGGGAGGGTATTGGGGAACTCAGTTGTAGTCTGCCACTTGATCAAGTCATTTGAACTTTGCTGGGTGTCAGCTTCCTTATTTATAAAATAAGGATGTTGGGGAAAATAAATGGTTTTTAAACTTAATTTTGACTATACGAGTAATTTTAAACTGGGTTTGACAATATAAACCTTCTCCACCTTTTTCTCCTGAATTAATTTTACAAGGAATCCCAGTGGAGAGCACAGATGAAAGTGGAGATGTTCTGGTTAACTGAGGGTCAGGGCTGGAGCCCATCTACTCAGCTTCCTCTCATCCCCCCAAGGCAGCCCCAGAAGCACCACCGGGGAAGTCCAAGGACCCTGGTAAAACAGTCTGAGAGCCTATAGACCAAACGTTCCCCAAGTTCCCCTCTAGCTTGGACATTAGGAATATTGAGGTGCTGGATGTAGAGGTCCTTTCTTCATTGTTCTCAGTCTTCCAGCCTATGCAACCGCAACCCAATTTGACATTTAAGCTGTATAAATACATACTTCAAAAAATAAAGTTAGATAGGGAGGGTGGGAGGAAGACGCAAGAGGGAGGAGATATGGGGATATACGTGTACGTATAGCTGATTCACTTTGTTATAAAGCAGAAACTAACACACCATTGTAAAGCAATTATACTCCAATAAAGATGTTAAAAAAGTAAAAATATATAGTTAAAGAATATTTAACTCCAAAAGCATTGATTTGCTTTAAATGTCAGGACATGTCCAGTTAAATACGTGTCTCCAAAAGAATATTTTAAAAATTAAGTATAGCTCCTTATAACCAAAATTCAGGATTCCTAAGTTTCTGATACACAGTGTCCTAGTTCATTTGGGCTGCTATGACAGAATACCTAGACTGAGTGGCTTATAAACAACAGAAACATTTCTCACAGTTCTGGAGGCTGGAAACCCCAAGATTTAGAGGCTGGTGAGAGAAAGCTTCCTGGTTCATAGATGGCTGTCTTTTTGCTATGTCCACGTAGTGGAAGGGGCAAGAGAGCTCTCTAGGCATCTTTTTTTTTTTTAAACATCTTTACATAGCGTTGTGGTCAGAACAGATACTTGATAAGATTTCAATTTTCTTAAATTTACCAAGGCTTGATTTGTGACCCAAGATATGATCTATCCTGGAGAATGTTCCATGAGCACTTGAGAAGAAAGTATTCTGTTGTTTTTGGATGGAATGTCCTATAAATATCAATTAAGTCCATCTTGTTTAATGTATCATTTAAAGCTTGTGTTTCCTTATTTATTTTCATTTGGGATGATCTGTCCATTGGTGAATGTGGGGTGTTAAAGTCCCCTACTATGATTGTGTTACTGTCGATTTCCCCTTTTATGGCTGTTAACATTTGCCTTATGTATTGAGGTGCTCCTATGTTGGGTTCATAAATCTTTACAATTGTTATATCTTCTTCTTGGATTGATCCCTTCATCATTATGTAGTGTCCTTCTTTGTCTCTTGTAATAGTCTTTATTTTAAAGTCTATTTTGTCTGATATGAGAATTGCTTCTCCAGCTTTCTTTTGATTTCCATTTGCATGGAACATCTTTTTCCATCCCCTCACTTTCAGTCTGTATGTGTCCCTAGGTCTGAAGTGGGTCTCTTGTAGACAGCATATATATGGGTCTTGTTTTTGTATCCATTCAGCCAGTCTATGTCTTTTGGTTGGAGCATTTAATCCATTTACATTTAAGGTAATTATCGATATGTATGTTCCTATTACCATTTTCCTAATTGTTTTGGGTTTGTTATTGTAGGTCTTTTCCTTCTCTTGTGTTTCCTGCCTAGAGAAGTTCATTTAGAATTTGTTGTAAATCTGGCTTGGTGGTGCTGAATTCTCTTAGTTTTGCTTATCTGCAAAGGTTTTAATTTCTTTGTCAAATCTGAATGAGATCCTTTGTGGGTAGAGTAATCTTGGTTGTAGGTTTTTCCCTTTCATCACTTTAAATATGTCCTGCCACTCCTTTCTGGCTTTCTGAGTTTCTGCTGAAAGATCATCTGTTAACCTTATGGGGATTCCCTTGTATGTTATTTGTTGTTTTTCCCTTGCTGCTTTTAATATTTTTTCTCTGTATTTAATTTTTGATAGTTTGATTCATATATGTCTTGGTGTGTTTCTCCTTGGATTTATCCTGTATGGGACTCTCTGTGCTTCCTGGACTTGATTAACTATTTCCTTTCCCATATTAGGGAAGTTTTCAACTGTGATCTCTTCAGATATTTTCTCAGTCCCTTTCTTTTTCTCTTCTTCTTTTGGAACCCCTATAATTCAAATGTTGGTGAGTTTAATCTTGTCCCAGAGGTCTCTGAGACTGTTCTCAATTCTTTTCATTCTTTTTTCTTTATTCTGCTGTGCAGTAGTTATTTCCATTATTTTATCTTCCAGGTCACTTATCCATTCTGCCTCAGTTATTTTGCTATTGATTCCTTCTAGAGAATTTTTAATTTCATTTATTGTGTTGTTCATCCTTGTTTGTTTGCTCTTTAGTTCTTCTAGGTCCTTTTTAAATGTTTCTTGTATTTTCTCCATTCTATTTCCAAGATTTTGGATCATCTTGACTATCATTACTCTGAATTCTTTTTCAGGTAGACTGCCTATTTCCTCTTCATTTGTTTGGTCTGATGAGCTTTTACATTTCTACTTCATCTGCTGTGTGTTTCTCTGTCTTCTAATTTTGCTTAACTTACTGTGTTTGGGGTCTCCTTTTCGCAGGCTGCACGTTCGTAGTTCCAATTGTTTTTGGTGTCTGCCCCCAGTGGCTAAGGTTGGTTCAGTGTGTTGTGTAGGCTTCCTGGTGGAGGGGACTGGTGCCTGTGTTCTGGTGGATGAGGCTGGATCTTGTCTTTCCAGTGGCCTGGACTGCATCCAGTGGTGTGTTTTGGGGTGTCTGTGACCTTATTATGATTTTGGGCAGCCTCTCTGCTAATGGGTGGGGTTGTGTTCCTGTCTTGCTAGTTGTTTGGCATAGGGTGTCCAGCACTGGAGCTTGCTGGTGGTTGAGTGGAGGTGGGCCTTAGCATTGAGATGGAGATCTCTGGGAGAGCTTTTGCTGTTTGATATTACATGGAGCCAGGTGGTCTCTGGTGGACTAATGTTCTGAACTTGGCTCTCCCACCTTAGAGGCACAGGCCTCACAACCGGCTGGAGCACCAAGACCCTGTCAGCCACATGGCTCACAAGGAAAGGGAGAGAAAAAGAAAGAAGGAAAGAAAATATTAAATAAAATAAATTTGTTAAAATAATTATTGAAAATAAGAAATATTTTAAAGTAATTTAAAAAAGAAAGAAAGGGGCTTCCCTGGTGGTGCAGTGGTTGGGAGTCCACCTGCCAATGCAGGGGATGTGGGTTTGTGCCCCGGTCTGGGGGGATCCCACATGCCATGGAGTGGCTGGGCCTGTGAGCCATGGCCGCTGGACCTGTGCATCTGGAGCCTGTGCTCCGCAGCGGGAGAGGCCACAGCAGTGAGAGGCCTGCATACCGCTAAAAAAAAAAAAAAAAAAAAAAGAAGAAAAGAAAGAAAGTAGAGAACAACCAAACCAGAAATCAAATCCACCAATGATAACAAGCACAAAAAACAAAACTAAAAAAAAAAAAAAAAAAAAAACGAAAAGACAGAACCCTAGGACAAATCATAAAAGCAAAGCTATACAGACAAAATCACACACAGAAGCATACACATACACACTCACAAAAAGAGAAAAAGGAAAAAATATATATATCACTGCTCCCAAAGTCTACCTCCTCAATTTGGGATGACTCGTTGTCTATTCATGTATTCCACAGATGCAGGGAACATCAAGTTGACTGTGGAGCTTTAATCCGCTGCTTCTGAGGCCGCTGGGAGAGATTTCCCTTTCTCTTCTTTGTTCGCACAGCTCCCGGGATTCAGCTTTGGATTTGGACCTGCCTCTGCATGTAGGTCGCCTGAGGGGCATCTGTTCTTCGCTCAGACAGGACGGGGTTAAAGGAGCAGCTGATTCGGGGGCTCTGGCTCACTCAGGCTGCGGGGAGGGAGGGGTACGAATGTGGGGCGAGCCTTCGGCGGCAGAGGCCGGCGTGATGTTGCCCCAGCCTGAGGCGCACCGTGCGTTCTCCCGGGGAAGTTGTCCCTGGATCCCGGGACCCTGGCAGTGGCAGGCTGCACAGGCTCCCGGGAGGGGGTTGTGGATAGTGACCTGTGCTCGCACAGAGGCTTCTTGGTGGCGGCAGCAGCCTTAACGTCTCATGCCCGTCTCTGGGGTCCACGCTGATAGCTGCGGCTCGCGCCCGTCTCTGGAGCTCGTTTAGGCAGTGCTGTGAATCCCCTCTCCTCTCGCACCCCAAAACAATGGTCTCTTGCCTCTTCAGCAGGTCCAGACGTTTTCCCGGATTCCCTCCCAGCTAGCTGTGATGCACTAGCCCCCTTCAGGCTGTGTTCACGCCGCCAACCCCAGTCCTCTCCCTGCGTTCCGACTGAAGCCCGAGCCTCAACTCGCAGCCCCTCCCACCCCGGCGGTGAGCAGACTACCCTCTCTGTCTGGTGAGTGCTGGTCGGCACCGATCCTCTGTGCAGGAATCTCTCCACTTTGCCCTCCGAACCCCTGTTGCTGCGCTGTCCTCCGTGGCTCCAAAGCTTCCCCCATCCGCCAACCGCAGTCTCCACCAGTGAAGGGGCTTCCTAGTGTGTGGAAACCTTTCCTCCTTCATGGCTCCCTCCCACTGGTGCAGGTCCCGTCCTTATTCTTTTGGCTCTGTTTTTTTTCTTTTGCCCTACCCAGCTATGTGGGGAGTTTCTTGCCTTTTGGGAGGTCTGAGGTCTTCTGCCAGCATTCAGTAGGTGTTCTGTAGGAGTTGTTCCACGTGTAGATGTATTTCTGATGTATTTGTGGGGAGGAAGGTGATCTTCAAGTCTTACTCTTCTGCCATCTTGAAGGTTTGTCTAGGCCTCTTTTATAAGGGCACTAATCCCATTCATGAGGGTTCTGCCCTTATGACTCAATCACCTCCCAAAGTCCACACTTCTTAATACCATCACCTTGGGGGACTAGGATTCAACATATGAATTTTGGGGGGACACAAACATTCAGACCGTAGCACACAGTGTGGGTCACACATCATTTGGGGATCTTTGAGATAACTGGTCCAGATCCTATGAAGGCATTCCACGGTGTCATCAGGGATCCAAGTGCTTTCCAGCTCTGCTCCACGTTCTTAGCAGGGGGCCTTTTTTCATCCTTTTATGAGATGTTTTCTCATTGTTCCTCTGGACCCCATCTTCACATTCTAGGCAGGAAGATGAAGGAAGAATGAAAGGCCAAAAAATGTTTCTCCTTTAGAACGGCCCTGCCTTGTAGATTAGGAACAGCATCTTCCCCAAGAACTTACACTTGCATCTCAGTATCCCAAACCAAAAATGTCCTGTGGACACCTCTCAATGAAAGATGACCAGGGAGAAAGATGGTAGAAGGGGATTGGTCAGCTGACCAACAGAGACAGCCACGGAGCTGATGTACCTGGAGGCGAAAGAGGGGACTTCAGCCTCTAGGAAGCCTCTGCCTCCATCAGAGGATATGGAGGATGGTGAAGGGAAAAGCTGGAGAGACAGAAAGCAGTTCCTCTGTAGATCCTGGGGCACTTCCTGATGGTTCTGAGTTGATCGCTATGGGGCAGAGAGAGATGGCGGAAGCTTATTCTTCACTCCTGATGTCTCCTTCAGGACGAGGTACACCCCATGGTATAACCTCAGCCTTCCTCTAGGAGGTAGAGCAAGTCTCAGTCCAGTCTATTGTTCCTTAGTCCCACAGGTTTTACAAGGTCCTGTGTTGACCGCCTATGGCCATTAGCATTGCCTGAGACTGGGTGTAAAGCCCACTGAGCTCGAGGGTCCAATATTAGGAAGCCCAGCAGTGTCACACTAACGTAGGCTTTATCAGTCATAAAGATGACATTTTCATCCTCATCTGCCCTACTCCCTTACTTTGTCTCTGAATTAGTTCTGAACTCGGGCATTGTGAAGAGGTGTCATTTACTGGATCTCCTCTCTGCATGTCTAAGCACTGTTGAGAATAGTGAGAGCTTAATAAGTACTTTGTCAAGTGAAAAATAGTTTGATCATTGCTCCAGGACTTCTGTGATTATGTACGTTTATATTCCCAGATACGTGGATCAAAGCAGATGGCAGGCATGTAAAATCTTTGACAAGTAAACAAGAGCACAAAATTAAACTAGTATTAGTGCTGCTAATGAGACGCCCAGCACAGTACCTGGAATTTTTTATTGAATGAATGAATGTTCACAGAAATACACATTCCAGCTCAGATTTTGGCACATTATAAAGGAAAGAGTGAGCAACTAGGAACAGTTTTTTCTCGTGGCTTCTAATCAATGGTTAAGCAGGAAAAAATAATAATAATAACAGAGGAAGCCTGAAAGCATGCCTGTTAAAATATTCTTCAACAGAAAAGGGAGGGACTTTCCTGTCAATACAGTGGTTAAGACTCTGTGCTCCCAATGCAGGGGCACAGGTTCAATCCCTGGTCGGAGAAAATCCCATGTGCCGTGTGGCGCAGCCAAAAAAATAGAAAAGGGAACCCTCCTACTCTGTTGGTGGGAATGTAAACTGATGCAGCCACCATGGAGAACAGTATGGAGGGTCCTTAAAAAACTCAAAATAGTGTTGCCATACAATTCACATCCCACTCCTGGGCATATATCCAGAAAAAACTCTAATTCGAAAAAATACATGGAAGCAATCTAAATGTCCATTGACAGATGAATGGGTAAAGATGTGGTATATATATACAATGGAATACTACTCAGCCATAAAGAAAGAATGAAATAATGCCATTTGCAGCAACATGGATGGACCTAGAGATGATCATACTAAGTGAAGTAAGTCAGAAAGAGAAAGACAAATATCATATGATACCACTTATCTATGGAATCTAAAATATGATACAAATGAACTTATTTACAAAACAGAAATAGACTCACAGACATAGAAAACAAACTTATGGTTACCAAAGGGGAAAGGGGGTGGGGAAGGGATAAATTAGGAGTTTGGGATTAGCAGATACAAACTACTGTATATAAAATAGATAAGTAACAAGGTTCTACTATATAGCACAGGGAACTATATTCAATATCCTGTAATAAAACATTATAGAAAGAATATGAATCACTTTACTACACACCAGAAATTAACACAACTTTGTAAATCAACTATACTTCAATAAAATTTTTTAAAATGTATATATTCCTCAATAGCAGAACCCCTTCTCATGTTAGTATTAAAGGCAGGACTGACCCCTCCCTGTGTAGTAGACAAATGATAATGTCAAACTTTTGCTTTATGTCATGCTAGATTTGGAGCACTAATTTGTTTTGTGAAATGTCTGAATGTATAATAATAAGCAACATTTTAATGAAGTTTTCTGAGTTGATTTTTTTAATAATCTGAATATTTTTGGATGCAAAAATATAAAATTCTTGCATTCACACGAATTATGGGGAAGCAGCTGAAAATATGACATTAGCAAAAACTGTTATTTAAGCTACTCCCCATATTTATTCTTTCTTCTTCCTGAGTTTTAGCTGGATACATGGCTGCCCAGAATGGAGACTACATTTTCTAGATTTCCTTGAAGCTAAGTGTGACCTTATGACTAACTTCAAAGCAAAAGCATGAAATACAACTGGTGTGTGAATTCCTACTTTCTAGAATGTAGATGTGATGACTGGTGCTCCAGCAGCCATTTTGATCCATAAGGTGATTTCAGGAATAGAAGCCACACATTGGCAGAGCAACAAGATAAGCCTGAGTTCCTAACACCATGGAATGCTTTACCAGCTCTGGACTGACTCTCTCCAGGCCCGTTAAACACAAGGAAAATGGATAAACTAACCTGCTGCCATTTTGAGTTTTTCTGTTACTTGTGTCTGATCCTAATGAATATATATGCAAGTCTTTATAGTCACATTTCATTCACAGACTCCAGACTCATACAAATTTAGGTTTGAATGCAGATCTACATTAATTTATTAATAGTTGTAACACTGGGTAAGTTACCTAATCTCTCCATATCTCAGGCACCCCATTTGTAAAATAGGGAGAGTAAAAGTACATACTTTTTACGTGAGGATTAAATGTAATAATGCAAATAAAGCCCTGGTACAGTGTCTGGCACGAGTAAATGCTAAATAAATGTTAGCTATTAAAACTGAGGTTGATGATAATGAGTCATAATTAGCCAAAGTGAATGCACTTTCAACTCTATCACTGGACATTTTATGGTGATCTTTCTGATATACCATCATTTTTTAAAGCATTGGATGAATTTTATATTTGTCCTAAGACATCTTAAATTTAACCTGTGGGTCAGTTAGAATCCTGAGACAAAGCAGCTACTATTTCTACAACAATAACACAATTGACATTTCTTCTGTAAGATGTAATAGATTTTAAGAAGGGTTAGAAATAGGTAGAGGTTTGAATGATATTTGGCTGTCCTGACTTGCTGCTAAAGCCCATGGAACTCTGTTACAAATGGTCTTAGCAATTGCAATTGAATCTGCTGAGTAGGACATCTGTTTGCTTGGTTATGGGGAAATGGTTGAACTTAAACATAAAAGATTAAATGAAAATCCACATAATAGACAATTATCATTGATTTTCAGATTGATAAGGGCAAGAAATTAAGGTGGTTAGCAAAAGGAAGCATTGTGCAACTGCAGAAGGAGGATCTGTAACTGCCAAGTGATATACCATTGTGTCAGCTTCAAGATCTCATGGACTTTCTTTGTAAATGACAGAGACAATTCCAAAAAGCAGTGCTTGACAACACTCAGAACCAACCGAAAATATCATTACTCTGGAACAACTAAAAGAAACAAAGATACCAGTGGAAAGACATGGATTCAGGAACCAGATTTACAGTTACATGTAGAATATTTTAAGAATATAAAAAGAGGGCTTCCCTGGTGATGCAGTGGTTGGGGGTCCGCCTGCCGATGCAGGGGACACGGGTTCGTGCCCCGGTCCGGGAAGATCCCACATGCCGCGGAGCGGCTGGGTTCGTGAGCCATGGCTGCTGAGCCTGCGCGTCCAGAGCCCGTGCTCCGCAATGTGAGAGGCCACAACAGTGGGAGGCCCACGTACCAAAACAAAAACAAAAAAATTAAAAAAATAAAAAGAAAGCTCAATAATTTATCATTATTCATATTCATAATATTTTTAATAATAATAATTGACCAGGCATACTCTGAAAGCATCCACAAGGAAGAAATCCCAAGTTCAAGCCCAGTTCTTGTACAAATGCATCTCAGTCTCCAGGCGTTAAATCCAGGATCGGAAGTACACACAAATTCAAATCAATAATAGTGGTTGCCTGGCACTCAGTGTTAAAAGTAAGATTGCAATTACTTGTCCTGACTTGGTAGGAAAGAATGCTGTGATTGATTAGTGATGTCTTTTATGAGTACAAGGCAGAGATGGTGGGTCTATGCAGTGACTGTATTTTGTATCTTTCCAGTTCAATATTGTGCTTCTGGTCATATCAGGCCAGATGTCCCAGGTATCCCAGCTAAATATCTCCTTCTTCTCCTGGACCCAAGTTCTTGTCTTGGCTACCTGTCTAGTCACAACAGTCTCTCTAGAATGGAGAGACAGAGCATTCACTGTTGCCAGTGATACAAACCCAACTCAAACTAGCTGAAGCAGAAAAAAATGGGATGTACTGTCTCACTTAACTGTGGAGTCCAAGGATGCAACTGGTGTCCAGCACAAGATTCCTAAGTTTCATTGTATTGTCAGAAATCTATTTCTCTCTCTTCCTTTCTTCTTCTCTTAAACAGGTTTTATTTAGAGAAGGCAAGATGGCCACCCAGCAATGCCAGACTCAGGTCCTCCCACCTCAGTAACCACAGTGGAAGGTACACATCTTTTCTGATGGCCCTTGAAAAAAAAAATCCCAGGTAGGATTCTGATTGTCCTTAATTCAGTTACATGGACATATTAAAACTACTAAAGCCAGAAAGGCTGTGAACTCTGATTGGTTTCAGTGTCCACCCAGGTAGCTGTTAGTAGGAAAAGGTCTCTGTGAAAGAGAGTATCTAAGCACAGGTGGTTTCTGAGAAAAAAGTACCTATGGACCCTGGGGATCTGGAAATTACCTTAAAATCATTTGTGGTCACAGATCCTGGGAAAGTCTTCACTCACCGAAGTACACACATCCCAGGGTTGGGCCATTTTAAAAGCTCTTCAAGTGCTTTTCTTAATCAGCCAGTTTGGAAACCCTTGCTTAAGATGCAGGGGGAGTTCTCATTTCATACAGAGGTTTCATAGAGATGTTTTATTCTCCTTTTGGTAAAGAAGAGCTTCTTTCAGTTTACCAGAGAGAGAGAGAGAGAGAGAGAGACTTCTACTTTAAGGAACAAGATCTGGGAAAAGAAATGAAGCCAGGGAAGTGAGTCTGGCACTCACACTGCCTTTATGGAGGGGACACTTGCCAATCTGGAAGAAAAGGCTTAGAGGATGTGTCCACTATTGACAGCCTCTCTGGAATGAGGAGTAAAAAACAATCAAAGAACAAGGTCAGCCCAGTTCTCTGATAAAATATATCCTCTCCCCTTACTTTGAAGTGGGACCCTGAAGACCTGCACCCTAAGTATCAAGGTAAACTGGAAGCAAATAAGCCCTCACACAGACTGCAGCCCAGTTTTATAACATTTGGAGGCTAAAAAATGTCAGTCAATACATACTTGGATTAAGGTGATCCCAGACGGCTAATACACTCATGGGATGCAGAAACCATGAAAACATGTCTCATGATAAAGATAATATCATCTCAGGCCTCAAATTATTTCTACAAGTTTTAAAAATAAGATGTTTAGGACACAATTGAGAATAACTAGACACACAAAAAGGATGAAACTCCTTGATCAAGAACCAACAGAAATAACAGACAACAGAAACAGACCCAGAGATACTCCAGATTCTAATAGATATGGCATAGACTCTAACACAACAATGCTTACTATGTTCAAGGAGATAAAAAAATAAGCTTTAAAATGTTGGCAAGATCTGTAAACTATAAAAGTGACACTGAAGATTTGAAAAGCAATCAAATAGAAATTCTAGAACTGAAAATACAATGGTCAAAATTAAGAACTCAGGTTCTTAACTCAGGACAGGTTTAACAGCAGATTAGACAAAGCAGTAAAGAATTAGTGAACCAAAAGATATTTAAGAATAAAATGTCCAGAGTGTAGCATGGAGAAGCAAAAGGTTGAAGATGGAAAAGAGAAGGTGAGATACAGAGCATAGAGTGAAAAATCCTAATAGATATTCCACTGTAGTCACAAAAGGACAGCCAACAAAGTCCTAAACAGAATAAATAAAGGCATATGATAGCAAAACTGGAAATTTTTTGAAAAAGAGTTGAAAATTCCCAGAGCTGAAGACAGTCACAAGTCTTCAAATTAAAAGGCCCATCAGGGGGGCTTCCCTGGTGGCACAGTGGTTGAGAGTCCGCCTGCCGATGCAGGGTTCATGTCCCGGTCCGGGAGGATCCCACATGCCGTGGAGAGGCTGGGCCTGTGAGCCATGGCTGCTGAGCCTGCGCGTACGGAGCCTGTGCTCCGCAACAGGAGAGGCCACAACAGTGAGAGGCCCGCGTACCGCAAAAAAACAAAACAAAAAAAACAAACAAAAAAAACTTGGAGGTATGGAATCAAAATGGCCAACTGAGTGCTTATGAATAGTTTTCCATTCCAATCAACATCTCTAAAAATGACAGAAAAGTGAGATATTTGTTGCTGGGGGAGGGTTGGCAGTGGGAGGAGGTAATGTCAGATCCATAATAACACTACAAAAAAACATGCTATCATCAGATCAGAAATTTTAAGTAATCCTTGAAATAGAGAAAGCAGAGAAGACCAAATTGACAAAGCAAATTACACCAAAAGTCATGTTCCTGGGAGACTGGTGCACGTGTAGAAGTGGCCCCTGGTGCACTCCAAACACAGAGGGAACAGATAGGAGGAAAAGGAGGGAGAAGTGGGGCAGCCATGGGGGATTATAATAAACTAATCCTGGTCGTCAATCTGGGAGGTCCCTCTCCTCCACCAAATAGTGCCAAGAAGTAGATGGTAATGTGTTTGCCTCAGGCTAGAACAGCGAGCATAAGCCCTTAGCAGGAAGAGGGAGGGAAATGCCTCACGGCATCGGTAACACCCGGAAAGAACAGGGAGCCCCTAAAGTTGGCAGATGAGTGACCAATGCTCCCCCCTCAGCACCGAGGCTCTGACTCACCCACAACTGCTGGAGGTGGAAAGAGCATTCATAAACAGGCAACAAGACTTTTTCTTTTCTTTTTTGTTTTTAATATAAGAACTTTTCAAACACATACAAATTAAAGAGAACATTACAAACAACCAGTATACACTACCCAGCTTCAACAACAACTAGCATTCTGTCATTCTCGTTTTCTCTATGCCACTACCACTGCTACCTTTATTATTTTTCTCCTGGAGTATTTTAAAGCAAATACCAAATATCATATCATTTCACTCATAAATACTCAGTGTGACTCTCTAACACATAAAGGACTTTTTAAAAAACAAATCCATGAAAACACTACAAGGAAACAATGACAATAATTTTTTATTAACATCATCTAATAGCCGGTTGTGGCAGATTGCATTTTCCAAAAATGCTTTCAGGTGAGTTTGCCAACAAGAGGAGACGTCTCCATCCCCTCCTCTTGACTCGGCACTGGCCTTCGCCATTCACTGGAAGGATAGACGTGAGAAGCCACCTGACTCTGAAGGCAAGGTTAGAAAGGGCAGTCTCCTCGCTTCCGCCTGGTCCTCTTATAGCGCTTACTCTCCAGAGCTCCATCTCAAGATGGTCCCTCTCAGAATCCAGCCACCTGAGGGGCCACAGGTAGGTGTCCAATCAACATTCCCAGCTGAGCCTGGCCTTTCAAGTCTTCCCAGCTGAGACTCCAGACATCTCGACTATGCCCTGACCCACAGACCCTGTGACCATGAAAACACTGTGGTTGTTTCATGCCACCAAGTGGTAGGGTGATTTGTCTCGCATCAGTAAAATTCAGAAACACTGGATCATATTTGATTTTCTCCCATTGTTTCAAAATTTTACTTTATAAAAAAGTAAAATTTAAATTCGGATCCTGTTTAAATTAGGAGCCAAGCAAGGGTTACACATTGCTTTTGGTTGATATTTCTGTTAAATATCTTTTAATCCACATGAATTTCTTCTTTTTTTTTTTCATTTTTACGCCACTTATCTGTGAAAAAACTGTCTTTTGTCTTATAGAATAACTCACATTCTGCTTTAGTTGATGGATCAATCAACCAACCATTGCTTACTATGTTTCTCTCTGAGCTGTAGTTCCTATAAAGTGATGGCCAGATCCAGCAGAGTTTTTCTGTAAGGGGTCTGATAATCAATATTCTAGTCTTTGAGGGCTACTCAATGCTGCCATCGTGGCACAAAAGAAGCCATTGATTATTCATAAATGAATGAGTGTGTCTATGTTCCAAAAGAACTGTATTTTCAAAATAGGCAGCAGGCAAATTTGGCCCATGGGCCATGGTGTGTGGGCCCTGACCTAGAAAAAACAAAGATTATCAAATACGGAGATGAGTGCACAATCCAGAATCACCAAATATGTAAGGAAAATCAACATCATGAAAGGAAAAGCAAACTAAACAAATCTAAGAACCAACATCCAAAGAAACAGAGTAAATAAAATAAACAGAAAAAAACTTTGAAAGAAGTACTGTACATGGAATAGTCTAGAGAATTAAGGATGCTATGACATTTCCTAAGCAAGAAAAGGCTGTTGTGACAATAAGCATTTATAGATCTTAGAAATGAATAATACAATAATTAAAATAAAAATGAAAATCTCAATAGATGTGCTGAATAACAGAAAGAACACATCAGAGTACAGCACTTAGGCAGCAAAGTATGCTGGGAAATTGTTCCAGAACACCATACTAAAGGAAAAATAAATGAAAATACGAAAAAGTTGGAGACATCAGAAATTAGACCCAGAAATTCCAATATCCACCTAATAGAAGTGACAGACAGAGACCAGAGAGACGGAGGTGAAGAGATAAGCAAAGAAATGATAGTAGAAGATATTTTTTCTAAGCTGAAAAAATGTTATTCTTTAAATAGAAATATCCCACTGGGTAACAACCAGGGTGAATAAGGGGGGGAGGAAATCTCATGCATGGATCCATGATGATAAAATTTCATAACTTTTGGTATAAAGAGCTCTGAAATCCCCTCCACACATCCAGAGTCTCATTCGGTGACTCTGGGGTGTAATTTGGAAATCTGACTTTCTTTCTTTGTTTGCTTTCAGTTGGAGACAGATGTGAAAAGACGTGGACTACAATGTGATAAGTGTTATCATACAGTGTTTCTCCAGAGACAGTCTGAGGACCACCTGCACCTGACTTTGCCAAGGTTCTTGTGAAATTTCAGATTCCCAGATGCGGCCCCTTGGATCATAATCTTGTGAGGATGCAGCTCAGGAAGTTGTATTTTAAACAAACCCAAGTAATTTTTATGATGGTCAAACTGTGATAACCACTGGCCTTGAAGAGCTATGTCCCAGGACTCTGATTTGATTTGGAAGGAACTTGAGGAGCGGGGGGGCGTGGGGGGGAAAGGGAGGTGGGAGAGAAACTGGATTGGTTGTTAAGAGAAGTCAGATCCCACAAGGTCTTGCCATGCTAAGGGCTTTGGGCTTTATAGGATCAGCCATAGGGAGCCAGTGAAAAGTTTTAAGGGAGGAAGGGGGCGGGGCAGCATAGTGTAATTTTAAAAGATGATTCCTATAGCAGGGTGGAGGATGAATAGAGATGGGTTGAGGCTGGGAGCAGAGAGACTAGCCCAGGAGACATGTAATGAGGACCTGACCCAACTCAGTGGCAAGGCAGACAGAGAAGGGGGAGATGGGAAGTCTGGTTGGGAGGTAGAATCAACAGTGCTTGGTGAGAAAAATCAAGGCTGAACTTGCAGGTCTTGTCCTCTGGGCTTGTCCCAGCCCCATGGGAGGGTCAAGTTCTTAGTCCCAGGCATTCTTTGTCTGCCCTGACCCACCATAGTCAGCAAGGTCATCCCAGGTCCTGTCCTAAGATATGCCAATTATTGGAAGAAAAACATAAAGCATACTTCTTGTGTACTTTTATTTTCATTGCCCTAAATGTTAGACACCTTATCTAATTAGGTTTGATAAATTAATTACTCTTAATATTTTGTTATTACAAAAACCTAAACACTATGTGTTGTTCCCCTGGGCGCTCTTCGTTTTGCAGCCCTTTGAAAGATTCCTGTGTAAACCGCTCTCTCAGGTTACCAAACAGCCTCAGGGCAGCAACTCCAAGAAAATGCAAGGGCAGAGCTGACCAGCTGGACCTTTTTCGATGTGCCCGAACTTTCACGCTGTGAGAGGAATGCTGCACACCCACTTTTCATGGGTTGCTCCAGATGGCAATGAAAACCACACGTTTTACAAGTGAGTGATGCGTGGTCACGCAGAGGAGTTACTCAACTCATGTCCACGAGGCTGAGAGTTTTGAGGTAAATCCTTTCAAGATTACATAGGTCAACCGGGATTTCAAAAGTAAATTATTTAGGGCTACACAGAGTGAAATATGGCTATTACTGATTAATCCTGATGAATGCTCACAATACAGCAATGGAGTAATTATTACAGAAATTTATGCTTGCTAAAATTAATTATTTATATGTAGGAGAGATATAAAACTGCATTAACAATTGAAAGAAATTATACATGTGATAAGAAGATTCAAATAACTGCTTACAATTTACAAAGCACCTTCTCATTTATTACCTCATTTGATCCTCACAAAAATTCCTTAAGATAAATCATCTTATAGTTCCATTTTATAGATGAGGAAACTGAAGGTCAGAAAGATTCAGTGACTGGCCCAAGGCCACACAGTCAATAAGACAATATTTCTATGTCTCATCTAGCATGTTTTTGGTTGCAAGTAACATAAAATCCAAATCAAAATGTACTAAACAGTAAATAGAAGAGAGAAACTCTAGAACAGAAAAAGTTCAGTGGTGCGGTGGGCTTCAGGCACAGTTTGATCAGAAATCCAGCTGTTTTATTTTGATTGTGTTGGATTTACCCTTCTTTTTGTGTCAGCTCTATTCTGAGTCTCTTTTTCCATTTAGTAGCAAAATGCTGGAGCAGTTTCAGGGCCCACCACACTATCTAGCAGGAGAAAGAACTTTTCTTTCTCCAATCATCAAACATGAGACCCCGGCTTCATTTTGTTGCACCAGTGGCCAGGGGAATACCAGGTACTGATTGGCTGAGGCCTGGGGTACATGATCCAGTGACCATGTCAACCAAGACCACAACCCAGAAGCTAGAGGTTGGATCAGTCCCCTCCAAACCCCACAGCTGCTATGCCATGTGGGAGGGGTGGAATGGAGGCTGCAGAGTCAACCACAGTATCCACCACAAGCCAGGAATTGAGTTCTATGGGACTTGAACGACGTAGGACTCCAAATCTCATGGGGGTTGAGAGGGGGGTTGTTTGTTTTTTCTCTATAACTGACACATTGTTATCCTTCACTTCTGGAGCTGACAACTCTAAGTAAAATTGTAATTCGTGTGCGTAAATGTGCCTAAAAAGGCCCGTACGTGACCGGAAGTCCTTTCCAGCTGGTGTGCACCAAGCCCAGACTTTGCTTTGTGTGTGCTGCCATGATCTATCGGCTTTTGCTTCTTCAGTTACTTCTCCAGCTCAAGTTCCTCTAAATTCTTTTGCCCCGTTCATTTTTGTTTCAAATACATTTTTGTTTCTTTGTGTCAGGGCCCAACCAGGAAGACAGAAACCACTCTGAATATTTAGAACAGAGGAAGTTTAGAGCAATGAGATGAAAGAAACTTAAAAGCCAAACAAGGGATGGTGAGGCAATCCAGAGTCTAGCCACAGCAGGAAGTCGCCACCACTCCCAGGCTGGAGGGACAAAGGGAGGAGGTGATGCTACCCGAGCCCTGGGCCTGGGATTACCCAGAGGAAGCAGGAACTATGGCAGGTTTCCTGTGAGAGATGGAACCAAGGAAGAGAGGCAGCAGCTGCCAGAGATACCACCCAGGACTGAGAGAGAGGGAGAAATACCCTAACTTCAACCTCCCTCCTGTTCTCCAGACTCCCACTAGAGCCTCCATGGGCCAAACCCAGTTGGGAGCCGGCTGACATGGGGTCTGAGAACATTGGCCTGGAGGGGTCAGGCCCCCTGAATACACAGCCAGGGAAGGAAGAGTGAGGAATGGACCTCAGGTCAAGCAGACCCAGAACCAGCACATTTATATGACAGTGTCATGCATGTTCACGGTGGAAATTTTATTTTATTTGTTTCTGCTTTTTGTGTTTTTAATTTTTGGCTGCGTTGCGTCTTCGTTGCGGTGCACAGGCTTCTCACTGCAGTGGCTTCTCTTGTTGTGGAGCATGGGCTCTAGGCGTGTGGGCTTCAGTAGTTGTGGCACATGGTCTCAGTAGTTGTGGCTCGTGGGCTCTAGAGCGCAGGCTCAGTAGTTGTGGCTCGCAGGCTTAGTTGCTCCACGGCATGTGGGATCTTCCCGGACCAGGGCTCGGACCCGTGTCCCCTGCATTGGCAGGCAGATTCTCAACCACTGCGCCACCAGGGAAGTCCCAGATGGTGGAAATTTTAGAAAATACAGATATGCAAAGAGAAAAAGGTAAAAATCACAATCCTATTAGGGAACTGCTGAGCGCTACCTATTTCTCATTAGTCACTGGAGAATCCACGTTCTGGTCCTTTCCCTGTAAATAGGTCAAGCACTCTAGCAGTTTGATTTTCTAATATACACCCTGAGAAATTCAATTTCTCCTCTTTATCAAGTTAAACGTGAAAAAGTAAGAAAAAACTTTATTTCTTCTAAGAAAGTGACTTGCTTCTTTTCCCAGATAGTGTGAGCTATAAGATTTATCAGGTTTCCTCTTTTTGTCCAGGCTACCGTGAGACTCAAGGGCACATCTCATGCTCAAGACCAGCAACTTTTAAACTTTATGGTGGGTATGTGCTTCTTCCTTCTTCTCCATGTTCTAAAGTGTATTGCATCATATCAGCTCTATGACATATGTGTATGCATGAAGCCAGCAGGGACAAATATAGGCACCTAAGGGAGAGGTCCCGGAGTTATTTCCCCAGAGGGTCGCTGGGGCATCACTTACCCTGCCCAACTTCGTCCACTCTGAGCCAGCTGGCCAGCACTGGGGAGTCATCTGCCGCTGTGGAACAGATTCTATCACCCTCCTCAACAGCAGATGGCTGCTCTGCCCTAATCCATGTCATACATCATTGCTGAGGGAGACACCACCATCGCTGTACAAATCACTAGCATCTTCGCTCCAATTCACTAGGCTGGGGATTACGCGCGTGTGCTCAAATAGTCTCTGGTTTAATAATTTTTCAGCTAAGCGACCCTATTAGCATCTTAACAATGGAAAGGGGTGGAGTGAAGGGCCACCGGGGAGATTATGGTTAGGTTTTTAATTAGATTGGGCATTTTAATTAGGTTGGGCACAGCTTTTTCAAGGAGGTGAAAGCATTGTCTCCTCAAGCGAGCACCTCTCTGGCCTGTTTTAGCTTCCTTGATTCACAAGTTAGCCCCTCTTGAAATGCTTCTCTTATATTTTGTTTATCTGAGGCTGATAGTCTGGGCATCGGGCCCAGTTTAATATAATTTTTACTGTTGCTACCGCATCCCCAGTTCTATCGAGAGAGTTATTATCATGTTGTCTAAGACACCTTACCATGGCAATTACCAGGTCGGGTGCACACCCATGCTACTCTCTACCTCAGCCCTCCCCAGCGCTTTCTACTTCAAATTTTAGAAGTGAAGGTGATTCTCACTTCCATTCCACCGAGACAATGAGAGTTTGGGACTTGATAGCATAGCAAAGTAGATATTTGGCAATTATCTAGACCATTTGATTGAGATAGGCAAATAGTTGACATAATTGAGGTCCTGGAATATATCTGTGTGTCTAAAGAACATTGAAAATCCCCCAGTTGCTTCTAATTGATTGTAAGTTATATAAACACATAGGCTGCTTTTACAACAAATTTGCTTTCCTAATTACATTTTACATAATCGAATGCATTCATATTAGTTTGAATTCTCTAAGCGTATACCAGCCCAAAGGTATGTTGCCTCGTAGGCAGGAGAGGAAAACTGACCACAGATGACCATCTGTGTAGAGCTGGAAGCTGGCAATAATAATAAAGCGGCAGCACTGACAAAAGAAGATAAACATTGCAGCATTTGATTTGGAAAATGGTGTGTGTGTGTGTGTGTGTGTGTGTGTGTGTGTGTGTGTGTGTGAAGTTCCATTCTTGGTTTTAGTGCAGAGTTGGGTCAGACCCTTAGGATGACTTTAGAACACAGGCATTAGACTTTAGAACAAGGTGAGCGATTGTAATAATAACCCACTTCACAGGCGTGGACATTAGCCAATAGACATGCACATCTCTGGCTTCACACCAAGGCCTAAGGTGGAGCCTGAGCCTGGGCTTGTCCAGGAGGTTCACACCTCCCGCAGACAGAGTCCTGCTGCAGAATTGTATCGCATTAACAATGCGACTTCCTGGAAAAACAAATAAAATGTTTTAAATGTTTAAATGTATTTTCAAGTATTCATCCTCCAAATATTTAGACTCTGAGCCGACTGGGCCAAGAGCCCAAGCTTCCCGTGCATGCTCGATTGTTCCAACCCTCTCCCCAGGATCAGCAAACATATAGCAACTTAAAATATTATCCTCTTGGAGCCGAAAAATAATTCCCCAGCTATTGTTCCAGGAAATCAGCTAGGTATCTCTGTCCAAAGTCCTCCTTCGTAATGTCTGCAAGAGTTTATTACTTTTTAGTAAGTTTAAGAAATTCTTAAAAAAGCCTCCCTGACGCTGTGGTCTGTGTCCACAGTGAAGCTGCAGCATAAGAAAGAATGGGAATGGAGAATTGGGAGTGGAGATGGGTAGGAAGAAAGGGAAGAAAGAGGGAGAGAGATGCAGGAAAAGCAACAAACAGCCTATTGAGGATAGAAGGCTTGGATGTCTGAATCAAGTCTTAAAAGAGGGACTCTGAGTAAACCAGCGATTTTGTTTTTGTTTTTTCAGAGATGGGAAAAGAGGGCAAGAATGTCAGAGGCTGATTTCCTTTTGCATTTAAATTTCTCTAAATTCAGTCATCATATAATATATTCTCCTTTTCCCAGGCATATCTATACCAAAACTTCCTCTTTTTTAAGCCTCCACAGCAAAATAATAATAATTCATATCACTGCCAATAAAATTATCTAATTATAGAGTTTAGACCTCTCATCTTTATCTAAGAAGTTCCACAAGATAAAGTAAATACCTTTAATGTAGATTTTGATTCTAGATACTGGGTCAGTATTTAGTTCAGCTTTCCCAATGTACTAGGTAGAACAGTGGAGTGAAATCTAACATACATTAAACTTTTGTAAGTTGGATCATATACGAGAGAGAGAGAGAGAGAGAGAGAGGGAATGGGTATTGGTCTTAAAAAGCAGGTGCCCCAGAGTGAACATGAGACAGGACCAACAAATCTGTTCTGCCCTAGGTTTGTCTCCATGCCTACGGACCTTCCCTGTGTAGTCTTCTGCTTAAAATACACATTTTTCATATACATGACCTCAAAATGTAAGCTAACTGCTTCACTGGTACTCAAACAAGAAAACAGCTGTCTGCTCCAATGATGGAGGGAAAACTGGCTGAGAAATAGTCCACCAGGCTTTGGCATGGTACCTCCCTAAGAAAACTTCAAGGGAAGTTTTGATTATCTGTGATTTTCTTCTTGTGGCTGACTTCAGAACCTGGCCCTCCCAGCAGACACATCTCTGCTGAATGATTCCCCCCTTGGCAAAGAGAAAATTTAAAAAGAAGTGGGGTCATTCTTCTGATGTCTCTGTTCCAGAACTAGAAACTTTGCTTTCTCCATCTCTGTGCCCAACTGCAAGGCACACGACGATCTCTTTTGACTTTATCTGGGGGTACAAAAATGGTCCACGAACAAAAGCTATGGGAGACAGAGTCATTCAGGAATTCATTCTTTCCTTCATTAAATATTTGCAGAGTACCAGCAATGTATCAGGCTCAAGATTCCACAATGAGCTACTGCTGAATCAGAAAGGGAATCAAAAGACCCAATCGCGACTTGGTTACACTCAACTTGTGAAGTTGGAGGAACTGCTGACCCTTCTGGGTCTCAACTGTCTACCTGACTAAAAAAAAGTGAAAAAAGTTGTGGCAAATAAGTTCTAAAATCCCTCTCAGTAATAAAATTCTGCGAAATCAAAGTAGAAATATTTTCTAAAACCTTAAAAGGACTAGAACAAACTTCCTCATAGCAACTCTATCTACTCCTGACAAGCACCGTGCCCTAAGCAGCTCTTTTCCTTCATCTCTGCTCTTCCAGGTTACGGTCAGTTTCCTCTCCTCGCCCCCTCCACTGTTGTACAATATAACACTGTATGAAACAATATAGCCATCAACTCCTCCTTCTTCTCCTCTCCGACTCCCACAGCTTCGAAGTAGACATGTGGACAAAATGAAGGGATTTCTTCCGAAATGTTCTCTGTCATAGATGCTGTTGTTCAGGCCCTGTCAGGGTGATTCAGGCTTCAGTGTTTTGATTAAAAGTAAAGATAGCTACACTGTGGACGAAAGGTATGGAAATAGATCTCTTGAAATCACACTTTCGGATTGAGCAAATGCTTCATTTCAATGACTGCATCATTTGTAACGTGGCTTTTGTGTCGTATCATCACACATACAGACCTGTTCACGCCTGGTTGTTGAATCTCCATAGTAATGGCTTGAGCATCCGTTGTCTTTATTCAATCTTATCTAAAAAAAAAAATAATAATAAAACACTTGGTTACACGAAGGGAAAAAAATTCCTATAAAATGCTTGAATGTTTGTGCTATTATATCAGAGAATGTTTACCAATATTCCTTTAGGCAATACCTCCTTGTTAGTTGTTCTATTCAGTTAATAAGTATATATCTGAAGAAGACATATTCAATCAGTAGTTGTGCTTCATTCACTCCCGGGCATTAAGGAGAAGACTAAAAGTGTAAAATTTCCAGAAGTTAAGGGCAATAGAGTGGAAAGTCAGAACGCTTGAATCTGAATCCCACTTTTATAGCTTACTAAATATTTGATCCCAGGGAAGGTACTCGGTTATTCTGGACTTTATATTCCCCACAAGGACATTAATAACTCCTACGCTGTCTTCCTCGCAAAAATTTTGTGAAGATAAACTGGTCTGTAAGAAGAGGAAGAAAGTATTACACTTATATAATGCTTACTTGCCAAGCACTTCACATATTCACTCATTTAATCCTTACAATAATCCCATTTTACAAGAAATCACATCACTGAGAGGTTAAAGGATTTGCTTATAAAAGGTGGAGCTGGCACTCAAACCGAGGCAGAATCCATGCACTTACCTCCATATGATAATCAGTTATACAAAGGGCGCTACTAAAATGTTTCAATGCATTCAACGGGGGGAAGAACTTTTGTTCACCTTCTCCCACTTTTAATGGAAATGTGGTGAGGGGAAGACCAATGTCTGCAATATTTTTAGTGCACGTAATTAAAATGATTTTCCTAGGTTAATAGCATTAAAATTTCACATTTTGTGGTTTTCTCACAAAGTTATAATGCTTTGGACTTATTAGACTTAAAGATATCATGTATTTATGCAACAGCTCCACATTTTCCTCTTGAATTTGCATTCCAACAAATTAAAATGATTTTTCAATATCCCAGCAATACAGAGCACTGAACTCAAGGGAATCTAGCATCTCATGCTTTCTGCCTGCCTCTATAAAGCAGGCAAAAACTTGAAAACCAGAGGCACCAGCAAACTTCCAGCTAACAAAGGCAGTCATTATGTTTTCTGCACTTAGGAGCTTTTGCTCTGCCAGGCAGATACAGAGAGTACTGATCTCCTTCCAAGTCCCAAACCTCTTCACTTCCTCTTTCTCCTTCTCTCTGTCTAGGGCCTTTTGAGCGAGATGGCCAATAAGCCCCTTGTTTCCCATCTCTGCAGGAACAAGTGGGTGCTACTCTCAGTGTCCACCAAACCATAAGTCCTTTGAGGATACAGGAAGACATCCACCAATCTCAAGATCAAAATGCAACAAAAGGAAATCTGCAAGCAAAGGAGAGGCTGCCCACCACCCCGTTCTCTTATAAAAATGGCAGGATCTCTGGGGAGAGCAAGCAGTTTACTTCTGCGTGGTATATATACTTACCAAAGGTTCAAGAATACTTAATTTTACTTTTAAAAATGCTCTAATTGTATAATAAACTACACTATTAGGAATTGGGTATTTTGATACATATTCTCTCTCTGAAGTTCATAGTAATCCTTCTATTCACATTAGTAGGAGCCAGCGATAGGATTTGAACTCATGTCCAGCAGACTCCAAGGCTCCTGCCCTTCCCTTAGCAACAGACTGTCTCTGACTGGGTTCCAGGGATCACGGAGTAGTCATTTATGATCATAGTTTCTTAATTAGTTTATTCTACATTCTAAGGTATGTGTAATTCTACATTTCCAGGCAAACAACACAAAAAAGATCTAGAGAACGGGAGGGAAATTTTTGTCTTAATTTTTCAGGCTTTAATCATGGAAAGCAACACATCCACTCCAAACACACTCTCCCCCTTTGATTTTGTGACTCCTGTAATGTTTCCCTGGTCCCAACTGGTAGGAAGGGCAATTGGGTAAACCCAGAGAGGGCTGTCAACAGATAAAAAAATCAACAGAAAAGATCAATTTGAAAATAAAAGGGTTGAAGATGGCATTGACTACTGGAAAATCAGAGTAGCCATCTCTTTTTAACATCTCAGCATGCTGTCCTGCAGCCTATAATTTGCCCGCATTGTCCAACAAAGTAGGAACACCCAAGGGAACAGGACCTTATCACCTCTCTTGCCAACCTCTCTTGCCTTGTCCCTACTCCCAAGGACAAGCCAGCGGAATTCAATCCCAAAGATAAGAGTTTAGTCCTGCTACCTCTGAACTGGCCCTGGGCCAACACAACAACCCTGGCATCTGTCGCTCCCCTCCACATGGCTGTTTCCATGAAGAAAACATTCCTCATCATGCAGTAGGAACTGGGTCATCACAATTAATAACCCACCAGTTAAAAGAATGGGCTCTGCATTCTCTTCCAAGTGTGAGGGTATCCTGTGATACAGGGTAAAGTGTCCACAGCAATATCCTTCCTCGACAGGGAGGCGGTGGGGTGAGATGCCCGATCCCCAAGAAAGTCCATCAGGAAAAGAAGGCCAGCTTAAGAACATTTCATGTTGCGCAGCAAGTCTAACTTAAATCAGGAGTGGTTAATACTTGTAGGTATAATATCTATCATTAGTTATTCAGGAAAGCAACATGGGAAGTCACTACCAGGTCAGATGGCCTAAAGCATGCAAGTCAATTAAGCAGCAGAATGAAGGTGACAGGAGGCAAGAGTGTTGCCCAAAAAAGTTGACATGCCCAGCGTGTCTGGATACGAAACAAGCCTCCTGATAGCTGAACGTGTTTTGAAATACTTGTAAACTACTTGGTTAAACATCTCCCATTCTTGTGATAGACGGAAATTACCAAGGAAAAATATACTAAACCACTCAGCCAAAATAAAACTTGATGAAGAATGGTAGCATCCCCAACACTGAATGCCCTTGGAGCTCTTTGATCTGTGCTTTTCTAACTTTGGCTCAAGGCCCCGTTAAAACCAAGGAGTTCGTGTTTGGGCCAATAAATAGAGCCAATAAAAGTCAGTCTTGAACCAGGAATGGGTGGAACCTAGGTCATTAACGGTGTTTGGTGATTGTGAATGCTGACAGTAGTACTGCTAAGTATATACAGCTCCCTTTACACCCTAGATGAGAAGGGCCAGTCGCACCTAAGAGAGAAAACAAGAGCAAAACCAACCCCGAGCCCCAGCATTGAAATTTTATTTGACAAATATGCATTGAGCATCTACTAGGTGCCAGACAGAGCTTAAGCAGGACGCATCCACAGATGAATAGGAAGTAGACCCAGCCCATGAGACTCCAGACTAGAAGGAAGTCAGTTATGTGCCCCCAGCCATGATACAGGTCAGACTGTGATGAGGGCTAAGCAGAAGAAAGAGTAATTAACTCTACGTGGAAAGATTCTAGAAGACTTTACAGAGGAAGTGCTTTTAGCGGAACCATAAGGAATGAGTGAAAAAACCAACAGCCAGAAAAGGGTGGTATTCTGAGCAGAGGAGACAAGCTAAGTAAGTCGCAGAAGAGCTGAGGGGCAGAGGCAGCTGGGGAGAGAGTGCTAGAATTCTGACATGGAAGGAATTCAAGGCCTGAGGCTGGAAAGGTAACTCAGGACAGACTGCAAATGGTCTGTGATGACTTGTGACACATGCACTTGACCTTATTTTGTAGGCAGGGAATTGTAAGCATTTTATATATTTATGTTTAATTTTTAATTTTTATATTTGAAATATTTATATTGTCAAGTGATTCTTAGGAGGAACTTGAATGCATAGAACAAAGAGACGTGATGTTTTATTAGTGAAATTTTTTTTTTTTTCCACACCGCGAGGCTTGTGGGATCTTAGTTCCCTGACCAGGATTTCAACCCGCGCCTTCGGCAGTGAAGGCGCAGAGTCCTACCCACTGGACCGCCAGGGAATTTCCTACATTTGCTTATTCTTAGATCAACTAATGAGAAAAAATATAATCGCTTGCACATCAATCAAGATTTTTTTTTCTAGTACAAGTGACAGATAACCCCATCCAAACTAACTCAGGGAAGAAAAAAAAAGTGAGGGAGGAGAAAGATTTATTGACTAAATCCAGAAGTGCTTCTGGGATTCCAGAATCAGTTGACTGAGGGGCTGAAGGAATACCATCAAAGCTGTCTGTCCATTTCTCATCTCCGTGTCCGTCTCCATGGAGGGGCACGGAGAATGGTGGCTACTCCATTCTCAAGATGAGCTTCCTCCCTGTGGCAGTCCCTGGCAGATCCAGGCTTATAACCGTATTCACAAGTTCCAATCTGCTTCCTAACAGGACCCAACACAATCTCAGAACAAAGCCTCAGTGGCCTGGCCTGACTCACATGCCCATCCCTGGCCCTGTCACTGTGCCCTGGACCATGGTACACACTGAATGGTCACAGTGGGTCCTGTGTCCCCCCAGAGTCTCCATGGACTCAGAGGGGAGACAGATGGTCTCAGAGGAAAACTGAGGTGCCATTACCTGGAGAAGAAGGAAAGATGCTGGGCAGGTTAAAATAACACAGTCTACTCTAATTTGCAAATAATATGCAAACATTTTAAAGTTGGGTTAAGGAATGACAATTGCAGGCTTATATCAGCCTTAACATCTAGTTTGCTTCTGTATTTTATTTTATTTGCATGGTATTGAGAAAATCCTGATTCACATAGGTGAGCAGTTCCAAATAGTAACTTTTTCAAACAGTGTACCTGGAACACTTAGGATACTCTTTAATTAAATTTTTGCCGAAGTTTAAAAGCAGGCTGTAAGTTTGAGTAATACGCAATTCCATTTCAAAGTTTACTTACCTAAACTGTGAAGAGGCTCCTCTGCTAATTTAAGTGTTCGCTGGGAAGAGGTTTTTCAGATATATCTGCAGCATGTGATGAGAAATTTGACAATATCATTTTCATTTATTTTTTATTTATTTTTATTGAAGTATAGTTGTATAATATTATACAAGTTACAGGTGTACAACATAGTGTTTCATAACTTTTAAAGGTTATACTCCATTTATAGTTATTATAAAATATTGGCTATATTCCCTGTGTGGTTCATTATATCCATGTAGATTATTTTATACCCAATAATTTGTACCTTAATCCCCTACCCCTATATTGCCCCTTCCCTCCCCCTCCTGGTAACCACAAGTTTATTCTCTATATCTGTGAGTCTGCTCCTTTTTTGTTATATTCACTAGTCTGTTATATTTTTTAGATTCTACATGTAAGTGATATCATACAGTATTCGTCTTTCTCTGTCTCACTTATTTCATTTATAAGTCAGACAGAGAAAGATAAATGCCCTCCAAGTCCATCCGTGATACTGCAAATGGCATTATTTTGTTCTTTTTTATGGCTGATTAGTATTCCATTGTGTGTCTGTGTATATGTATGTGTGTGTGTGTGTCTGTGTCTGTGTGTATATATATATATATATGTACCGCATCTTCTTTATCCCTTCATCTGTTGATGAACACTTAGACTGCTTCCATATCTTGGCAATTGTAAATAATGCTGCCATGAACATTAGGGTGTGTGTATCTTTTCAAATTAGTGTTTTCATTTTTTTCAGATATGTACCCAGCAGTGGAATTCCTGGATCATATTAGAGTTCTATTTTTAGTTTCTTGAGAAACCTCCGTACTGTTTTCTATAGTGGCTGCACCAATTTACATTCCCACCAACAGCGCAGGAGGGTTCCCTTTTCTCCACATCCTTGCCAACATTTATTTGTGTTCCTCTGGGTGATAGTCATTCAATATCACTTTTTTAAAACTCGGATATCTCAGTAACTGTGGTTCAAAGTTTGAACACAGTAAAATAAACGTTTTGCAATTTGAGTCACAATTTTAAGTGTCATCTTCACTGCTGACAGGTTATCAACAATGGTAGGCGTGGTGATACTGCAGCCCCACATGGCCAGACTGAACTCATTCAGCTTGTTAAAAAGCAGCAGGAAGCTGATGCAACTCTGTTGTATCAAAGCACTGTTTTGCTAAGTTTCTTTTCAGAAAAATTAATTAGTGATTTCTTGTCTCGTTTGAAATAGGAAAAATAACTCCTTGCCCTAAGACAGTGGATAAATGTTACCAGGAAAAAAATTCTGGCACTCACAACCTATTATGTTCCAAATAGCTTTGGAAATCTGAAATTTAGAGATCATGTCCTATTAAGCTGACAATGTAGAGAGTACTATTAACCCCTGTTTAGAAGATGCTATCTCCTTAAGAGCTAAGCCTTCTCTACTCAACCTGCCAGTGCCTATTCTAAAATCACATTTTAGCAAAGTAGTTCCTCAGCACTTTGTAGCAGCACTGTGGCCATTCTACACTGTTTTATTTCTCTTGGTGTGGATGGCATGCTTCCTTTCCTAGACTGAAAGCCCCAAAGTGCTGGGGCTTTGTCTTATTGTGTGCCTTCTCCCCATACAGCTTAGTATAACATATACTATGAGCTTAGTGTCACGTCTGATATGAGGCAGACTAGATAAATGTTATATATTTTTTTAAATGTGTTTTTAAGTTACAACAAAATTAAAGGAGAATATTTGTCTAGCCATTGTTTCGAATAAAATTTGTGAGATTAAAAGGTTTGATACCTTTATTAATAGCAGACAAAACAATAAACCAGAAATGTACTTCCTTTAGAGAAATGTTCTCTCATTGAGCTCCCTGTGTTTTGAAGGCTGTTTTGGGCACATGCACACTCATACTCCTCACCAGTCATTCATTCATGAAACAATTAGTATGTACACACTACGTGATAAGGTGTGTCCTAGTTGCTGAGGATGTTTTAAAAAGGCGTAGAACACGGTCCTTGACCTCAGGAGTTTAGTCAGGGAGCATCCTAAAAGCGAATCATCATAATGCCACCTGATACGTGCCATAATAGAGATATGAATACTACGTGCTGTTGACGAGGCTCTTTCAGGTTGCCAGGAAAAGAGACGTGCTCTGGTGACTTGGGTGAATGTGGTGCGTTGTAAGGATACATGAGGAAGTGGGGAAGAGCAGGAAGCAGTTTTAGCAGCTGCCTGACGGAGCTGGGAATGTCACTCAGGACACAGTATACCTCCAGCCACCTGTTTTTCTTGACATTGCTTCAGCAGTGGGCATCTGTTGCTCCCTCTCTATTGCTCTGCCAATATGGTGACTCAGCTACACTCTGCTTCTGCTTCCTCTGCTTGTACCGCCAAATACTTTCTGTATCTCTTTTCTCTACTCCATTCCTCCTGTTTTCTTGTGGCTCGCACTGCCGTGTAGACAGGACTTTCGGACTCCTCTCTGGGTGTCTGCCCATTTCTGCCCAACCTTTTGGCTTAGTCCCCCCAATAGGTCTCAAATTCAAATTGTGTGAAAGAGGCTTTGTGTGATTGGCCAGTCATCATCCAGGATACAGTGACCACCTTGGGTGGAGTTCTTGCATCAGCCAGTCTCATTGGCTACTGGACATCCCAGGTACAACTGCCTTTGGCTCAAGCATCAGTTCTCTGTTCAGTCCACTGTAGCCAGGGAAGCAGGGCTCCGGTTTACAACATGTCAACCCATGCATAGAGCACTGTCTGCAGCAGCTTGCGTCACAAGAGGGTGTGGTTCATCCTGGCGATCACATCAACTGACTTCTCTGCAGAACAATGTCCTAGTGCATTGTTGGCCATCTTGAGTTTGACTATTTCAACTGTTCAACTTTTTACAAATAATGTCAGACAAAATGCTATAACAATTATAACTTGTTAGTACATTTTGAAAAGTTATTTTAAATACATAAGAATTAAGACTATTTGAATACTCCACAAGAAAAAAAATAGTTGAAAAAATTATATTTATAAGAAGGAATATTATACAGCCTTCCAAAGGATCATGATTTGGAGAATATATGATGACAAAGAAAAATGCTGACTGATGTAATGTTAAATAAAAATTAGTACATATAAGTTATATAGTATTATTAGTGAATTAATTATACATTCAGCTCTGAAATTGAGAGAGAATAAACTGGAGAGATGAGTTAACAGGAACTCTGGATGGTGGGGTGATGTGTGCGTTGAAAAGTTCTTTCATATGCATTTTTGTATTTCTCAACATTTTAAAGGTAAAAAAACCCCAAAAAACCACACAACTATAAGATACATAAAGCAGTATAAAAGACCACCCTTACTTAGTAGGTAAAGCCCATAAATTGGTTTGACAAAAAATATAAGACCCTTTGGATCCTGTTTCCAGTAAAAAGTGAGATTTCCTTTCTTATTCATGACCCACAACAGCTAAGAAAACAAAGATGACAATGAAATCAAAAGCATGACAGAATAACGGGATACATGGTGGCTAATTATGCATTCTGTGCTGTGGTATTCTTAGGAGGATGTCTGGGCTGTCAAAATATAGTTCCTGCTTGCCCCAATCATTTGTTCATAGACCACAATGGAATGGGTTTCAGGGGATGCAAAATGGGAGACAGCGAGTCTGTGAACAACTGTAATCCCAAGCGAAAAAGTGCTCACAGGAGATAACGCGAAGGAGGGCAAAGGCCCCGAAAAGATGGCTAATTCTGCCTGTGAGAGTGAGGGAAGAATTTAGAAAGTTGCTGACATTTGATGTGAGCCTTAAGAAATATTAATTGAATTTTCAACGGAGCTGAATAAAGGGCACCTTACTTCTATTCCTGAATTCTAAACTGGAATAGAATAGAAGCATGAAATAGAAGAATAGGGTAGGTGGGAGACCAAGCTATCACCTTTACTTGATGAAGTTGATAGTGAAGAATAAGGCTGTCTGACTTCAGGTAAGTGGATTTCCAATTCTAAACCCGGAATTAGACAGATTTATCCATGCAGTCACCAGAACTGCATTACCACACAGGTTTTCTGATGGAGGGCAAGACTCCTATAAAACCTACAACAGGAGAATCAGAGCAGAACACATGTTCTCAGCAGGCAGGTTCACCACCACCACCCCCCACCCCCACAGAAAAAGGAGAGGAGGAGGCTGAAATGTACATGCTCTGCGCGGCGGGTTGAATGGTGACCCCTTCTTACCCACTCACCCCCCCACCTCAAATGACGTGTCCACTCAGAATCTGTGACCATGACCTTACTTGGAAAAAAGCTTCTTCACATATGTAATTAAAGATCTTGAAATGAGATCATCCTGGGGTAGGCTGGTCCCTAAATGACAAGTGGCCTTAAAAGAAAAGGGCGGAAGACAGAGAGAAGATGGTCAGAGATTGTAGCGATGCATCTACAAGACAAGGACCACCAAGGATTTGGGCGACCACCAGAAGCGGGGAGAGGGGCATTGGACAGGCTGTTCCTCAGACTCCAGAAGGAACCAAACCTGTCCACACCTCGGTTTTAGACTTCTGGCCTCCAAAACTGCAAAAGAATAAACTTCTATTGTTTTAAGCTACTCGATTTGTGCTAATGTGTTACAACAATTCTGAGAGACTAATACACTCTGTTTCTTCTTCTAAACTCAGCCATCTGTGAGTAGAGAGAGGAGGGAGAGGCCAGATTATTTCCCTAGTGGAGTTTTCTCCACATAAAAGGAAATATTATGAATGGGAAAGACACATCTTCCCCTAAAATAATAATAAAAGTTGCTAACATTTTTCGAGTGCTTGTCATACCAGCTATTGTTTTGAGTCGTTTCATAAAGAATACAGTAGAGGACTGTGGACAGGAAGGGACTTCCAAGCCAAGGGGAAAACTCTGTGGGGTTTTCCCAACCCATACACTTCCTCCTCTGTTCCTATATGACTTCCACCCATTTCATGGGCATTGGGTCCAGGGCTGCTGGGATTTACAACCTTGGGTCCCACATCCTCTATTCACAGAGATAGGAGAGCATTTGTTTAATTATAAAATTTCTGTAAATACCATATAATGCTCATGAAAAAATTGATGTATTAGTCTCCAGAGAAACAGAACCAAAGGCTGCTAATTTAAATGTTAATCTGATCTTAAAAATATCTTCACAGCAACATCTAGACCAATGTTACACAAAACAACTTGTGTGCCATAGCCTAGCCACGTTGACACGTAAAATTAACCCTCACAATGGGCTTTTTTTCTTTTTTTAAAAAATTTATGTTTTCTTTTAAATTGTAGTAAAATATATACAACATAAAATTTATCATTTTTAAGTGTACAATTCAGTGACATTGAGTACATTCACATTGCTGTGCAGAACTTTTTTCATCTTGCCAAACTGAAACCCTGTGTCTATTAAACAGTAACTGCCCATTTCCCCTCCCCCAGCCCCAGGCAACAACCATTCTACTTTCTGTCTCTATGAATTTGACTATCTAAGTACCTCACAGAAGTGGAATCATACAGGCTTTGTCCTTTTGTGTCCTTATTTCACTTCAAGGTATCTTCAAGGTTCACCCGTGTTTTAGTGTGTGTCAGAATTCCCTTCTTTTTTATGGCTGAGTAATATCCCTCTGTATGTACATACCACGTTGTGTTTCTCTGTTCATCTATCAGTGGACGCTTGGGTTGCTTCTACCTTTTGGTTATTGTGCATAATGTTGCTATGAACATGAGTGTGCAAATTTCTCTTTGAGACCCTGCATTCAATTCTTTTGAATACCTAGAAGTAGAATTACTTGGTCATACGGTGATTCTGTTTAATTTTTTGAGGAACTGCCATACCATTTTCCACAGTGGCTACACCATTTTACTATGATCTAGTCAGCATTTTCAAACTGGTTTCAGCAGACAGGATTAACAGCTGCTTAAGGTAACACATACACATTAACACTCAGACTGTAGCCACACACCCACCCAAAAGTGAACAAAGCATTCAACAAGCAACCAAAATAAATCATGGATACTGCAAGTTGACTATCCAGCCTTCTTCCAGTCTTTCTTCTTCCCTTAGAGAATTCTAATTTTATTCAGTCACTTTTCTTTCCTCTACAGTGTCATGTGCCTCAGGGGAAACTAACCTCAATTCCAGGAATGGGTCTGATTGGTCTCAGGTGAATATTGCCCTGTCAGGAGTTAGGCCGTCCTTAGGCATGTGGTTCAATTTGGACCAATAAAATGAGAGTGAAATTAGTAGTGGGGCTTCTGGAAAATTGTGTCTCATTCCTGGGAAAGTACCATAAGAAGAGACCCTTTCGCTTCTTCCTCTAGACCTTGTCATTTCTGCATGTAATTCTTGGAATTGCTATAGCCAGGCCGTCACTAACACGAAGGTAAAGCCAATATCAACCATGGAACAGTGGAAGAGGATGTAGGTTCTTCATGTTAACATCACTGAAATGCTGAATTAACTCACTCTGGAGCCCATCCTACACACTTTGGTCTACTCGATGACAGAACACGCTGGTAAAAATATCTGGCCTTCCATGAAAAAGTAACGTGGTTATAAATATGTGAATCACGAAAACACAGAAAAGGATAAAGGAGGACAAAATATAAATTGCTCACTATCCCATTGTATTAGTCAGGGTTCTCGGCTGCGAGCATCAGAAACCAGTGCTGCTTCATTTAAGTAGAAAAGTAATGTGTCGGAAGGATTATTAAGGAGCTGACAAATCCAAAGGCAGGAGGACCAGTATTCCTTCCCATGGGATCCAGTACCAATCTCATCCCAAGGTACAAGATGACACCAATGGAGTCAGAAGCACCACAGCCACTGCCGCCATCATCGTTTCTGCTGTCACTAGCACCGCCCCCATCATTGTTCCACTATATCATCACCTCCACTCCCACTGTGATGATCTGCTTGCTGACTGTCCAAATGTCAAACCATGGCTGGGACTTGAGGATGCAAGTCAAGAGCCTAGGGAATCAAATTTAAGGAGGCACATACTCTCAGGGTCAGACAAATGCAAATCAGTACTTCCAGGACTTTGAAAATGCATGCCTCCTTAAATTTTACACTCTAGCACCCTATATGCCTCACTTGCCTCACCTTACCCCAGGCCCTGTGTTACACACCCAAGTTTTGAAGTTTCAGGTGGAAGCTTCAAGGTACAAGCCCAGTTCATATGACCACACCCTGGTTGCTAGGCAGGGAGCTAGGAAGGGTTTCCCCTTTCAGCTTCCACAGACGACTAGGGCAAGGTACTCTACCAAAACTCAATGCAATGGGGAATTGCCCCCAACCAGGAATCACCTCCAAGGTAATCATAGTTAACACAGTTTGGAGGCAGTGCTTTCAGGCTTTCTTCCATGCATATACACTGGGGGTGAGTGCAAAAAATGATTTTATATTTCTTAGATTTTTGTTCTTAGAAAAGAATATTCTAAGGTGGAATTTACCCAAGATTTTCTCCTAACCAGCATCATACCCTGGTGTCTGAACTACATCACCCCTGCAATACGTGACTCTGAAATAAAAAAATTAAGTCAATCATATGTTAGATTTACACTCTTATTATTAATATTTGATCATTGACCAATTACCCAAATTGTTAATTCCTTTCTAAAATCATTGTGGTTTGCTTTTGAAAGTCCTGTCATAGATATTTAAGTTGTTGTAGGCAAGAGGATTGACAGCCCCAAACACCCTATACCCACAAGCATGCTCTTGACAAAATCCTATCAAAGGATCAAAATACTATAAAAGAAACCCAGAGTGTGGGATTCACTAAACGTGCTGGCTGATTTCACTTTAAAAGCGTTACTTATAGAAAGAGGAAAAGCTTTTGAAGTGTAAGCAGTTTAACATAGAGAGAAAATAGATAGTCAAACAAATCATAAATGGAAGGAAACTGTAGAACAATGCAATTTTCAAACTTGCTTTTCGGGGTAACTTCTTTTTTTAAAAAGTGTTTACTTTAAATGTACTTAGTTTAATCTTTCTCGAAGTATGGTCAGAAGTCACTTTTTCAAAAAAATTCACTTTCTTTAATGGTAAAAAAAAAATTACCCAGGCCTTATCTGCAGGCTTACTTGTAGTTTTACTTTGTCTTCATAAAGCTGATTCAGCTGACAGTTGCTAAGGTGATGGCCTTTTTACAAGACATTTTATTTATGGAGCGTAGTTAAAGGAGAGGCATATTTTACTTGAGACTTTCTAGAAAAACGATACTTGCATTTGCCATATATGTCACTCCCGGTCAAATTTGAAACACAGGAGAACTAATAGATATTGTTGTGACTTAATTAAATTAAGGACAAATGTACTCTGTAAACAAAATCTTTAAAGTTTCCTAGCTGGTGGCTGTTTTTTTCATCCCTTTACTCTTTGACTGCTTAAGACTGTGAAACTCAGGCTTCATCAGTGGCCTCTAAGATTTAAAGAAATATATTTTGTATTACATGTGTCAAGAAGCAGACATAAGTAGTCAAAATAAGAATCACTTTTTTAAAAAATCACTTAACAAGAGTTTTTTTTTTAATTTTTGTTTTAATTTACTTGAAATTTTCTTGAGCCAAAAACTTCCTACTAATTGAATTAGTTTTATGTTTGCACAGATGTTTACCATAGATTGCTGTTGTTGTTGTTGTTATTAAAGGAATCACCGAAAATGGTAAGAATGTCCAGAACGATAAACCCAAAGCCACTTTCTGGGTAGAACTACTTGCCCTACATTCAATGTTGCTAAGCCTCTGTATTTCTTGAGGGAAATATATGCATAGCTCACCGCCTTTAATTCCCATCTTCCTACCCAAAAGCTACTAATATGACGTTGATAGGCAGAGCTTTTCAATCTACTTATCCTCAGGCACAGGCATATGATGTAATGGGACAAAACAGGAAGGCTGCAAGGGCTTCTGGGTAGGTTTTCCTCACTTCTAAAGGAGACACAAGACAGAGCCATTCCATTTTTCTCCTCTGGACTTTATCATCTATAAGTAAAGGCTGAAACTGTCATGGACAACTTGTTAAAATGTACACAAAAACCGAACATGCTGGGAACACACAGTGGAAAGCTGAATACAATAAAAACCTAGGTCCATGATGGCATTGCTAAGCAGATGAAATAACCCTGTAATCACGTTTCCTCCAAACTTCTTATTCTGTGAGATAATGTATCCTTATTGTTTAAGCAACTTGGAGTTGAATTTTCTGTTACTTAAGCCAAAAGCACCCTAACTGATGGTGACAGATTGCAAAAATGGCCATAGTTCTTCACCCCTCCCAGATATCTACAGCCTATGCAAAATGCAGGTTGGCCTCTCCTTCTGTCAGGAGGCAATTTCTCCACTCCTTGAATCTGAGCTGGGCTTGTGACTTGCTTTGGACAATGTTGAAAAGTTCAGAGCCTGGGCCTAAAGAAGCTTTGCATAATTGCCGTCTCACTTATGGAATCCTGCTGCCACCACATAAAGAAGCCCAGGCTAGCCTATGGAGGAGGAGAAACATTGTGGAGAGTAACTCAGTTTTCCCAGCCACCTCTACTAAGCCATCAAACGGTCCAGCCCTCACCAACCCATGAGCTGATCACAGATACATAAATGACCTCAGCCAAGATCAGCCAAGCCAGCCCAGACCAGCCTTTCAGCTCTCCCAGCCCAAACTGCCAGCTACACAACTAAGCATTAAATTAGTGGTTGTTATTTTAAGCCACTATGTTGTGGGATTATTTGTCCTCTAGCAAAAGCTAACTGATACATGGATAAAAGTAAAATTACAGATTGTTGCTAAGAACAACAACTTCCCTTGACCATATGTTTCATTAAGCAATCTTTGAATATATATCTGTCTTGGTATTAGAAAGGATACATATGTGTGCTGTCAAAATTAAGTCATTAAATATATAGTTCATGTGAGACTCTTGCACAGTTGTGGAAAAGGAACAACTGAAGACAATACTGGCATCCCACCTTCACTTCCTATTTTTGACCTGTTGTAAGGTTATCCCTATTAACTGCAGAGGAAGGGAGTATCAAGAAAGGGTGCATGGGACTTCCCTGGTGGCGCAGTGGTTGAGGGTCCGCCTGCCTATGCAGGGGACACAGGTTCGTGCCCCGGTCTGGGAGGATCCCACATGCCACGGAGCGGCTGGTCCTGCGAGCCATGGCCGCTGAGCCTGCACGTCCAGAGCCTGTGCTCTGCAATGGAAGAGGTCACAACAGTGAGAGGCCCGCGTACCGCAAAAAAAAATGCATGGCTAAGGTTTAGTAGCAGTATGTTTACAGGGAAAAAAATTATATAAATTCCATACTTCTGTTTGTTAACCATAAAGTATGTATGTGTTCATCAGTGCAATAACTGATGCTGAAGGGGTTGGTCGTATATAATATTAAAAACTATATTTGGTTTTGCAGTGTAAAAAAAAAAAAGAAAGAAAGGGTGCACAGAATCTGAAACCATTTATATATGGCAGCAGAAAACCATCTTTGCATATATCTACAAACCCAATATTTCCTTCCTAATCCCTTGGGAGGGCATTGAAGGTAGACTGCATTCTTCATGGACTCCCTAATCAAATGCAGAACTAGGCAACTTAGAAACCTTCTGAGTAGTGGGGACAGCCAACATGCAATCAAATGAATCATGAAATCTTAGAGCAGAAACTAGGCTTAGAGAATATCTAGTTCAACTCCCCTACACAACACAGTCTTCTCCATAACATCCAATTCCATTCAGTGATCATTTACTGGGCCCCTCCTGTGTGCAAGTCACTAAGCAGCAGAGAATACAAGAAAAGGAATGCACATCCCTGCCTTCTAGGAGATTACTGCCCAGTAGGAAAGATAAGGTACTTACAGATGAGGTCCAAAAGCAAACTGTTACAGAGACTTAAATACTAGCCTTGGTGAAGTCAAAAGGAAGAGCAATCTCTCCTATAGCAGAAGTAGGAAAGAGGTGACATTGGATATGGGCCTTGATATGAACTGAACCCTTGACAATGGAGTGGAGGAGGAAGCCTCAGATGAAGGAAACATGATGAGCATAGATATGGATGGGAAAAAACAATAGACCAGTGTATCAGGGGCATCAGATACTGAAAATAATCTTTAAGCATTGATTTGGTGAACATTCTGGACTTTTACCTTCCGAACATGTCCTTCTCCTGTTTTCTTCGTGTAGGTAAATGGCATGTCCATCCACCCAGATGCTCCAGCCCAAAGCTAGAAGGTGTCCTTGATTTGTTTCCTTCCCTCAAACCTCATATCCAAACCAACATAAAGTCCAGTCCGTTCTAACCACCAAGATACGTCTAGAATCCAGCTCCTTCTCACCACCTCTATCACCACCAGCCGAGACTAGTCCATAGTTTTCCATAGCATCCTCCTCATTTAGCTTCTTCTTCTTCTTCTTCTTTTTTTTTTTTTTTTTTTTTTTTTTTGCGGTACGCAGGCCTCTCACTGTTGTGGCCTCTCGCGTTGCAGAGCACAGGCTCCGGACTCACAGGTTCAGAGGCCATGGCCCACGGGCCCAGCCGCTCCACGGCATGTGGGATCTTCCCGGACCAGGGCACGAACCCGCGTCCCCGGCATGGACAGGCGGACTCTCAACCACTGCGCCACCAGGGAAGCCTCTCATTTAGCTTCTTACCTCCATTCTTTAACTCCTTCCAGTTTATTCCCCACACAGCAGCCTGAGTGAGCTTTGTAAAATGTAACTTATTTCATATCACCCCCTCCAGTAATTCCTCTCCAGTAGTTTCCTGTCACATGGGGGATAAAATCCGAACTTGTTACCATAAAATCAAAACTCCAAGGGCTTGTAGGATCTGACTTCTGCCTTGTCTGATATCTCCTACTGCTTTCCCACTTGCCCCTATGCCTCAGCCACACTGATCCTTCTTCAACAATTCGAGATCCTTCTCTCCTTAAGGCCTTTGTAGGCTCTATTCCCGCTACCTGGAGTGCAGATCCATGGCTTGTCCTCTCATTTCATTCAAGCCTCTTCTCAAATTTTCTCTCTCCAAAGATGCCTTCCCTGACCATCTAAAAGAGGCCCCACCTCCATCACCCTCTATCCCTTTAACCTGTTTAATTTTCTTATCATCACCTGCAATTACATTATATATTCACTTGTTGATGTATTTCTTGTCTGTATTACTATTAGTTTCCTATTGCTGTTGTAACAAATTACCACAAACGTGGTGCCTTGAACAAGACAAATTTATTATCTTAGAGTTCCGGAGGTCGAAAATCTGAAATGGGCCTCAATGGGCTACAATCAAGATATCAGCAGGGCTGTGCTCCTACTGGAGAATTCGTTTCCTTGCTTTTGTCGTCTTACAGCAGCCATTGCATTCCTTGGCATTTGTCCCCCTTCCATCTCCAAAGTCAGCAATGGCGGGTCAGGTCCTGCTCACATGGCATCACTCTGACGCTCATTCTTCTGCCTTCTTCCAACTTTTAAGGACTTTTGTTATTACATTGGGCCCACCTGGATAATCCATAATATTTTAAAGCCATTTTATTAGCAACCTCAATTCCTTCTGCAGCCTTAATTCCCCCTTGCCACGTAACCTAATATATTCACCAATTCCAGGGATTCAAACGTGGACATATTTGGGGGGACATTATTCGGGCTACCACCCTCCATACATACTGGAATATCAGTTTCACTGGGGGCCAGAACCAGATCTTTGTCACCATTCTCCTGCACCTGGCACATAGCAATGTATACTGGTCCACATATGTTTGTTAAATGAATTTTGAATGCAACGTACTGTTATAAGAGCTTTATATGTATCATCCCAATCTCATCTTCACAACTATTCTATGAAGTAAGAGCAGTTATTATCCCTTTTACATTTGAGAAAATGGAGGCCCAGAGAAGTTAAGTAATTCGACTAAGGTCACATAGTAAGGGCCAGAGCCCAAGGCACAAACTAAAGCAAACTCTAAGGCCTTTGCTCTAACCACTGTACTACAACTCCCTCATAAGGGAGTCATGGAAAAGGAAAGGTGGGCCCTCCTAGTATCTGCCTTGAATAAACCAACTGGCTAGTCTAAGTGGAAAGCTCAGGGAGAATACCATCCTCCTTCACACAAGACTATGGAGTCTCTGTCTTGCTACAACTCATGAAGACAAACTCAGTAATTTGAGGGGAAGCTTATTTCAATCTTTCCACCAGGTCTGGTTTTGCTCCAACTAATTACAGCTACCCACAGGTTCCTGAGGATACGTTCAAGCTGAATGCAAACTCTTTTGTTTTTCCTGAGTGGGCCTCCCACGTACAATCACTGTCTGCTTTCTTACTGTGGTGAACTGGATTGGGCATTGATGAAACTAAAGGACCAACACCACCTTTGCTTCAAGGCTAGATCAAAGCCAGCCTCAGCAACCAACTTCTGTAGCCTTTCCTCTGAATCTCACCCTAGTCTTGCCCAAAGACCAAAGACTCCTCCACACAGACGATACCCCTTGACCCCAAACTCAGGACCCAGAATGCTTCAGAGGAGGGAGAGTGAGAGACTCTTATAATCATTTCCCTCCATTTCTCCCCAAATTTCCATCTCCCAGGCCAAGAGAGGGGGTGGGTGAGGCATTGTCTGTTTGATGAATACCAGGGCCCCTCCCTCAGGAGTCTGGGAAGGAGAATGGAGAGTGGGTTGCCAACAGTCAGTACTTTTCTTTTTCTGGCAAATAATCCAGAAAATGGATAATTCCCACAAACACAATCAAGTTAGCAATCCATGTACAATTTGGCAATATGCTTGTAAGTCACATAATAACTTAAATTGCTTGTGGGATTTTTAAAGGAAAAATTACTAATTTTGATGTTTCTTGGAGACAAATTTTTCAAAGAATTTTGAGGCAAAATAAGGACTAAGGTCAAAGTATTATCTCTAGGTCTGTATCATAACAGCTGCTCTGAGTACATTATCTCCCCTTTAACGATCCAACTACCATACCCACACATCCTCTACCTATCTATCTACCTATCTCTCTATATAGCTCTATCTATCTCTCACAACCTTCTCAACCATGTACACATATCCATTTATATAGACACATACATACTTCCTCCTAGTTTTTCGCTATTATCCAGGAATTCTCCCAGCCCTCCTCCTTCATGCTGTCCTGCTCTCTACTCCACAGATAATTCCACTCACATAATGACAGCACTGGAATTATCCAGTTTGATTATAATTATTCAATTATTCATTGAATGCTGTCTATGTAGATTGTTATCAGTTCCTACATACAAGTTGGTATCCCAGCTCCAACACTTACTATCTATGTGGCTTCAGGCAAATTATTTAACTTCTCTGAACCTCTGTTTCTGCATCTGAAACTGGCATAACGATGGTACCTACCCCATGCTCAGTACTGAGCATCAACTATGCACCTGACCTTATTGTAGGTGCTAAGGATACAGCTATAAAAAAAGATGAGGAACTAAGCCCGTGCACCACAACTACCTGAGCCTGCACTCTAGAGCCTGCGAACCACAACTACTGAGCTCGCACCCCACAGCTACTGAAGCCTGTGCACCTAGAGCCTGTGCTCCGCAACAAGAGAAGCGACCACAACGAGAAGCCCGAGCACCACATCGAAGAGTAGGCCCCGCTCGCCGCAACTAGAGAAAGCCCGCATGCAGAAACGAAGACCCAACGCAGCCATTAATTAATTAATTAATTAATTTTAAAAAGATGAAATCCCTGCTCTCAGGGCACTTCCATTCCAGCAGGGAGGAAATGAGTCTCAAGTAAACAAAAAGAGATAATTTCAGAGAAGTGCTATTAAAGGTAATACACAGTAATATGATATAAATTTAGTGGGAAGGTGACAGCCAGCTTCAAAGATGGCCCCTGATGACCATCACCTCCCAGTGGTCCCGTCTTTGTATACATACATACACAGGTCATTAAAGACATTGCAGGTTCTACCGTGCTCTCTCTTGGATCACTTACTCTTGGGGAAGCCAGCTGCTGTGTTGTGAGAACATTCGAATGGTCTCATGGATAGCACTATGGCAAGGTAGTGATGAAAGGAGCCTCTTGCCAATAGCCAGTGCTGACCTTGCCAATAGCCAATGTCTACCTGCCCTGTTGAAAGTGATGACTGCAGCCCCAGCAAACTCATAAAAGACTCCAAGCCGTAACCAGTCAGCCAAGCTGTTCTGGAATTCTGACCCACAAAAACTATGTGACTATAATTGTTTTGTGTGGTTTTTTAAGCTACTAAGATTTGAAGTCATTTGTAACACAGCAATAGATGATTAATACAGGGAGTTTTAGATAGGATGATCAGGAAAGGCTTCAGTGAGCTTCACTGAGCTCGGGTTATGGTAAGGATTAAATAAATAAGGTGCACATAATGCTTAGCATGGGGTCAGGCTTTTAGTACCTGCTCCGTAAACATCAGCTATGCTTATTTTTATTATTTGTGGTGAGATTAGTCTTCAACCAACACCCTCATATTACAGACGAGGACCTTGGGACCTAGAGACTTTCAGACATTTGTCCATATCACACAAAGCTACTGTCAGCCAATCCACGTCTGAGGGCTGGATCTCCTAGCTTCTGCTAGAACCTAAGCCAGACTTCTTTCTTCTTATACACTCCGTCTCTTCCTTCCTTGCACAAAATCTAAGGAGGACGTGACGAGTCTGCATACAGATTAAGACTCTACTGAGTCGGCCCTACCATCCACAGTCGACAGAGCAGGGGACAGAGAGAAAGTGAGTGTGGTGTGTGCAGGAGAAGCTATTCAATGGCTCCCGGGGGCAGTGGAGGTGGGGTTCCTTCAGAAAGCAATGGCCATGGCCAGATGAGCATTTCTGAATTGATGTGAAATGCTCTCTTCTTTACTAATCACCACTGGAAATCTAACAGCTGTTTTTAATATTTTGATGCTAATCACCTGAAAGGCCATGGGGAGGAGGAAAGAGAGGAAGGCAGATTGTCTGCACAGCCCATGAGCCTATCAGTGCCTCAGCCTAAAAGGTCTTAGGACAGGCTGGCTCCCATATGCTGCTGTTCTTATCCTGCCGTGAGGTCAAGGATATGGCCCACTTTTCTCTCTTGGCGGCCGCCACACCCATTCTCTCCCTGGGCGTTCTGTCCTCCTCTCCATCCCCATGACCAGCTGTGGACTAGCACGTGTCCCCCACTCCTCCCTCCTTCCTTGTAGCCTTCAAAGAAAAGCTCACAGGCCCTGCTTATTTTAAAGAGTTCACTGCTAGTCACTGTAGAGAAATAGGTAACAGGCAAAGAAAATAACGAAAGACAGGGAAATTACAAAGACTACAGAATCTTTCAACATGACCATGTCACTCCCTTACTTAAAACCTTTGGGTCACTTCACATCACCTACGGAACAAATCCCAAGCTCTTTAAGGAGGCACACAAAGTTCTCCAAGACCTTTGTCTGCGTTCACATCTCTACTCTGTACTTGCCAGCCATGTGCCCTTGAGCAAGTTACTTATTTCCTTGTCCCTCATTTTCTTCTGATGTAAAAAGGGAATAATAATACAGGGTTGTTGTGAGAATTAAATGAGTTAATATATATAAAACCATAGGTTAGTATCTGGCACATAGTAAGTGTTCAAGAAATGTAATCTATTGCTATTACTATGATGATGATGAAGAACATCTCTGCAACCTGTCCATTACTCCTTATCTTACAGTTGCTTGAAGTCCCCTCACATATGTTACCATGCTGTTAATCACCTCTGTGCTAATTTGCTCAATTCCCCTGTATCTAGACAAACTTTACCCTCCCCCAAGCCTGGCTCACATCTGAGTCTTTGGAGAAGATTCTACTCAAGCAGGCCTCTTTGGGAAGCATTCTATAACCATCTTCTCATCACCACACACTGGCTCAGGTACCTTCCTCTTTTTTTTTCTCAAAAGATTAAGTATCAATAATTTAATTTATTATATAATGTTAATTTTTATGTTAATGTAATTTACATAATATTCTTGAAATAACAGAATATAAAACTGACCAGTGCCAAGGGTTAAGGGTTGGGTGGAGGTGGAAGGGAAATGGGTGTGGGTATAAAAGGGCGATGCAAGGAATCCTTGTGGTGATGGAAAAGTTCTATACCATGATTACCTCAGTGCTAATATTCTGGTTGTGATATTGTACTACAGTTTTGCAAGATTTAACCACTGAAGGAATTGGGTGGAGTGTGCACAGGATCTCTCACTATTTCTCACAATTGTATATTTTAAAAAATTTTTATTTTATATCAGAGTATAGTTGATTAACAATGATGTGTTAGTTACAGGTGTACAGCAAAGTGATTCAGTTATACCCATACAAGTATCAAGTCTTTTTCAAATTCTTTTCCCATTTAGGTTACTACAGAATATTGAGCTGAGTTCCCTGTGCTGTACAGTAGGTCCTTGTTGGTTATCTATTTTAAATATAGTAGTGTGTACATGTTAATCCCAAACTCCCAGTCTATCCCTCCCTGCCCAACCCTTTCCCCCTGGTAACCATAAGTTCTCTCTCTAAGTCTGTGACAGGTATCTTCTTCTATATTCCTATAACGTCCTAATCATACCTCCATCAAGAATATATGTGTATGCTTTAATTATCTCGAGCTGCATAATAACATATCCCAAAACTTAATGACTTCAAACAACAGCCATTTTATTTGCTCACAATTTTATGGGTCAAGAATTTAGGTTAAGCTTGGTTGGGTGGGTCTTCTGCTCCATATGGCATCAGCTGAGGTCATTCACTCAGCTGCATTCATTTAGCCACTGGACTGAATGGAAGGCCCATAAAGGGTCCACTCACATGTGTAGTGCCTCAGCATTCCTCTCACATTCTTGCTCCATGTGGCTAGCTTGGGCTTCCTCACAGCATGGTGGTCTTAGGGTAGATTGGCTCCTTACATGGTGGCTGTCTTCCAAGAAGAAGCATTTTAAGTGGCAAAAGCCGAAGCTGTAGATCCCTTAAGACCCAAGCTTGGAAGTTACTTCCACCACATTCTACTGGTCAAAGCTAGTGATAGGACAAGCTCAAATTCAAGAGAAGGAATAAAAAGAATGTATAGCCATCTTGAAGTCACCATGACAGGTCCCTCTCCCAATAAGATTCTGAGGTCCTTGAAGGCAAAGAAAGAATTCTATTAGTCTTAGTACCCCCAGCACCTAACTGGAAGGGGTGCCTGGTATAGAGTAAGTACTTAACAAGTTGATGTGTGAACTCCCACATAAACACGGAAAGCTCTAGAAGCAGATGAACTGGCTTAACAAAACCCTCAAGGCAGCTCCTCTGAGACCTGCCAAAGCCTCCCACCCATGACCTCTGCTTCTCGTCACAACCATCTTCAGTTCATTCCCAGCATGACAAGATGTGCAAGCAATGCCAAAGTCACTAATCAAGTACCAGTGTCTTTAACTGGCTTTAACACAGATAAAGGGCAGAAGTGAAAGAAGTTAGTATAGTTGGAATATTCTACATGCCTATCTAAAGGAGAGATAAAATATGAAATGTATCTGTGTAAACATTTTCAACCCTAGTGCTATGGGGATAGAGAACATCCCCAACCGAAAGGACTCTCAATTCTCCCTGTTTGGGAAAAACCCTTCCCCAAACCTCATGCAAACAGCAATAAAAATCAGTGGCGAGCCCATGAGGCTCACTCCTGAATTCCCTAAAGAAAGCCCTATTGCTTTCGCCTATGGCTCAGGGCAGCAGCCTGAGATTATAACAAGAATGCCAACCTTCCAAGACCAGGCGCCGGGGCAGAGCCATGGGGAAGGGAGGGTATGGGGGTGAGTCAGTTCAGATCACCAGCAATTTTCTGTAGGGAGAATGTGCAGGTCTTGTCTGCAGCCAGCATGGGTACAGGCACTCAATTTTTAATGAGCAAACCACTGAGAGGAAAACAAATACAGCTTTAAATATCTGAGTAAGCAGGTCGGCTTCTCTGTTCATCTTAGTGGCCCACATCTTCTCCAACGGTATCGATCAGGTCCATTCCTAACCTGGGATTCCAAGCAGCTGGAGGTACCTGAGAGGAGCACCCACAGACAGAGCCCACCTGGCACTCAACAGAGTTAGAGAAGCAGCTCTCCTTCCCTCACTGTAGTTGGGGACAACTTGATAGAGGCCAGCCATCCTGCAGAGAATCACTTATACAAGTTAGGAGTGTTCCGGATGTATGAAAAAGTGACCCATTTAGCAACTCTCTGGAATCCCTGAGAGTGAAAAGTGTTGCCCAAGTCACCATCTTGTCTTCTTATGAGGCAACCTAGGGTGTAGAAGACAGTGTGGAGGCAGGGAAAATACAGACCCCTTTTCCTTCGCATCATAAACCAGGAAGAATCCTGGCAGCTTTAACATGTAGTAAGGCAGGTGAGGGAGGGGCCATGTTTCATATTCCTCAGGTTGCCACGTTCCTTTTTCAGTGCCCTTCATTTCCCCTCAGAAACAAGGTATAAAGTAAGAGCCCATGCCAAACATCGGTGTTTCCAACCAACAGATAGCTAGTGAGCACCTACAACATATCAGGCCCCATTCCAGGCTGGAGATAGCAAAAAGAACCTAAGAGACAAGATGTCTGCTTTATTGGAATTTTCCAACAAGAAAATAAAATGTCAGTTTCAGCTCATGATAAGTGACACGAAGAGAATAAACTAGGAGAGTGGGAAGTGTAATAGAGAATGGCTTCTTTAAGTAGAGAACACCTCTCTGAAAAGGTAACATTTGGAGCTAGGCCTTCAGTGATGACACAGGGAGAGCCATAATCTGGGAGAGAAGAGCCCCACCAAGAGGGAACAGCAAGCGCAGCCTTGAGACAGAAATGAGCTTGGTGTCTTTAAGGCCCAGAATGAAGGCCAATGCAAAAAAAAAAGAAACACAATGTGAGATAGACTACATTGTGCAGGGGCTACATCATGCAGGGCCTTGAATATCACAGTAAAGCATTTGGATTTTATTTTCTCCATATTCTGCCTAAATATTACTACTCCTGGTTCTTTAGCACTACAATGCTTTATTTATCAGAGACGTGGATGCTCCAAAACAGAGGTCCTCAAAATGTGGTGCCCAGACCAATAACATTGGTATCACTCTGGGAATTTATTAAAAATGCAAACCGCTGAATCAAAAATTCTGAAGGTGGGGTCCATCAATCTGTGTTTAGTAAGCCCTCCAGGTGATTCTGATGCATGGTAGTTTGAGAACCACTGCTCCAGAGAAAATACCTTTCTAGACTGCCAAAACTTCCTTAAGAACAACACATTGTTAAAGAAGACAAGAAAATGTGCATTATATGTTTTATCTTTAAAAAAAAAGGAAATAAAAACAGTATATGATCTTTTCTGGATAATTCATGCTCCTCATTGTGTGGACTCTGCCATGTTCTTAGGGTCTACGAAAGCTGTTAAAGCTGCTTGTTCCTATACTTATTGGCCTGAGATGACTATTCTTTGTGAGTTTTTGTGCTTGCTTTTTATAGCTGCTCTATAGCTTTCTTTGTTCTTAAGTATTGGCTTTACTTAATAATAGTAGAACAGTGAAATAAGAAATAGACATACCCAAATATAAGTGCTAATTTTTATTAGATTCATAAGACATAAAATTACTTTGTCATTTGCTATAAAGTCTTCAAAATGCTTACTCTCAAATTTTGTACTTCACTTTTCTCAGACCATGGCACTGACATTAAAAAACCAATGAAAAGTTTTATGTATGCTTAATTGAAGACCTGCAGGGTGAAGACAGAGATAATGGAACAGAAATATGACTTGAAGAGGTAATAGCTGAGGCTTTTCCAAAACTAATTACATATATCAATTGACAGATTCAAGAAATCCAAAACTGAAAATAAAGTCAAACCTAGTTACTTTAAAATAAAAGTGCTAAAGACCATAAACAAAGAAAATATCTTAAAAGCAGCCAGAGGGAGAATACAGACTGCCATCACAGGAGCAATAATTAAACTGACAGCTAATTTCTCAACAGCAACACTGGAAGCCAAAAGACAATGGAATAACAGCTTCAAAGTGCTGGAAGAAAATAACCTTCAACTTTCACACCTTTGTAAAGTCGAAAAATCCTAAGTTGAGCCATCATAAGTCAGGAACCATCTATATACTTATTACATTATACTTATTAAATGCTCAACCTCATTAATGATCAGATAAATGCAATTAATACCTCAATGAGATTCTACTACAAACTCACCAGAATGGCTAAAATTCAAATGACTGACAACACCAAATGTTGATGAGGATAATTAGCACGTACACCGTTGGTAGAAACGTAAGCTGGCATGATCACTTTGATCAACTATTGGGTGACATTTACTAAGCAGGGATATATATGTGCATTCTGTATAACCCAGGAATTCCACCTCTAGGCTTATATTCACTAGAAATGCATATACTTCCTGGAGGAAGGATATAAGTGCTTTATGAGTCTGAGGGTATGTAGTGGGGACAAGATGTTTGAAGAGATTATAAAAGTACAAGACAGTCTTTTAGTGCTTTTTCTCTGCTCCTGTGAGACTTTGAATAGAAAAGCTTTGCGACTGAATGTTTTAGAAATGCTTGGTCATCTGGGAGCCTTTAAGGTATGGGTCAGTACTCTGAATATCGGACCTGAATTCAAAATCCTGCCTTTTTACTTTTCTAGCTGTGTGAATTGGGCAAATTCCTTAACTTCCTTGGGCCTCATTTATAAAATGGAAATAGTTATAAGGCTGAAATTAAAGTGCTAACTAGTGCACCTGTTAAGATACTTGTCCCTTCTCCCAAGACAGGTACAGAGAAAAGGAACTAGGATTTGCCCAAAAGTCTGGGCTTTAGGCAAGAAGGAGTCAGGGGATCTGTGAGAGTACAACAGGTATAAGAGTAGGAAAGATATTTAAGACAATGGAATTGGGGGACAAGAGGAGATGGGTCACAAAAACAGATTAAGAAACTACATGCAGATGCTGAGAACAGAAAGGAAGGTTGGCTTCATAGTCCTCTGAGCTACCAAACCAAGATTCTTTAAATTAACCCTGACCAGCAATGGTCAAGTGGCTCTAGGAACGAGGAATGGAAGTGTGGTGGGACAAGAAACTAGACAAGGCATTATATAACTCCTCCTTTGTGTGCACACACAACAGGCAAGAGTGTTTTTGTAATTTTGTCTGGACTCCCATAGCATCCTTTACGTTCCTCTGTTCTAGCACATGTCAGATGACCAATAATAAGTCGCATATCTGTCCGCTTGCCACTACACTCTGAATTTCTGAAAAATAAAGACAGGGTAGTACTTGTCTTTGAACCCAAGCACCTAACAGAGTGACTAGCATAAGAGGCTTCCAATAAATACTGAATGAATGAATAGACAAATGAAAGAGTCTATGGTGTCATTTTGCTTGCAAGCATCAGAGATCTGGAACTGCACGCCACCTATGAAAACTCTCCAAACGGAGTGCACTGAATCTCCTTCCCAGTCCCCTTCGGCCTCATCCACACTTCGCCACCACCAACTTCTTCCCAATCCTGCAGGGAGAAGCCTGGAGCCTGAGGGTACATTTCCTGGCTTCTTTTATTTCACCAAAAATATTCCATTAGTTGACTGATATTTAGCTGAACGTTGCTTCTATTTTATTCTCCAGATCTGGGTGAGACTAGATTCTTGACAGCGACTATGACAAAACGATGTTGCCTTCCTCATGATCCGCTCCTGCCTCCATTCTTTACTTTGGGTTGAATAACTGGGGTTAGGTCTCAAGGTAGTCCAAGTGAAGAAATACAGTGCCTGGTCCGGAAGAAGATGTCCTATCCTCAGAAAGAGCTGCAGGACTTGGCTAAGATGTACCGGCATGAACTAGGGGGGACACATGTGGGAGCGAGTTCAAGGATGATAAACAGGAGAGGAAGGAGGGGAGCAGAATACAAAGGCGAGGGAGGGGTTGTTGACTTGGGAACCCCCTTAAAGTTAGGATGACTGTATTTCTGAATGGCTCCTTGAAGCTTGGACACGATGCCTTACAGTAAGTTACAGGGAGAGGCTGCAGTACAATGGCAGAAAATTGAAGGGGTCGGAATGCTCAGGGAGACAGAAATGCTCGAACATTTATGTGAGATTTATGCTTCCTGGGAGGGTTCAGAGGACATTTCCCTGCTTTAGGCAATAAGGAGTATGTCAGTCAGGGGCAACTACATCTCTGAGAAGCTTAGAGATGACTGTCCACTGTAGGCCAGGGTGAGAAGAGGTGACTCTGCCATATAATTGGGCTCCATAGTCTCCGTGGGAATGATGGGATTCCAGAATAATAAAGGCCAGAGGTCAGTGCTTAACCATCAGAGTCAAGGTGAACATAAACCACAACAAGCCCAGAGGGACAAGCAGAGTGCCTCTACCCACAAGGGTTTTGATGATGGCTAATAGACCATGGTGTTCCTGGGACTGGGTTAGACGATCAGCCAATAAAGGTATTACACGATTTTATAACAAGAAAAAAAAAGTCAAGAGCTATCAAGGAGAATGTTGATGTGCCCATAATCTCCAGATCTGAGTCAGTTCTCAGACCCCAAACCTGGGTTCCCTTGAGAAAGGATCCTGCAGTGTCTCCCACACTAGTGACGTTTTTAGGGATTCAATGATCTAATGCATGTCAGGATATCCCCTCCCAGATAAAGAACAAGTTATTACATTTTGGGCTTACTACTACAAAGAAAGAAATCCAACGCTTGGTAAGCCCCTTTGGGTTTTGGATAAACATAAGCTATAGTAGGGAATACTGCTCCAACATATGTACTGGGTGATTTAAGACATTCATGGTTTTGAATGGGGCCCAGAACAAGAGAGGGCTCTGCAGTAGATCCAGGCTGCCATGCAAGGTGCCCTTGGTTCATATGATCCAGCGGATCCAACAATGCCAGAGGTATCTGTGATGGACAGGGATGCTGTGCTGTGTAGAGTCTTTGGCAAGCCCCAATAGGAGAGCCATAGGATAGACTCCTACGGTCCCTCTGGAGCCACCTTCTTGAGAAGAGAATGAACTTCTGTTTGAAAAACAGCTCCTAACACGTTACGGGGCCATATTAGAGACTGACATGCTTTTTTGCTTCTCTTTATACCTAATTTCTTGAAAAAATTATCTACATCTCCACTATCTCCACTTACTCTTTTTCCACTCTGTTTTGAAACTACTCCACATTAGGTTTGCATCCCCACAATTCCACTAAAACTGCTTTTGTGAAACTCATCAATGACTTCCATGTTCCAAAGTCAATGACTAATTTTAAGTCCTCTTTGTACTTCATTTCTCAGCAGCATCTGACCCAATTGGATACGCCCTTCTTGAAATAGCTTCTCCCCTTGTTCTCTGGGACTTTCCTCTTTCTTCCTGTCTCACTGGTTCCTCATCACCTTGGCTGGTTCTTCTCATATCCCCAACCACTAATGCTGGGGTTCCCAAGGCTCAGCCCCAGGTTGCTTTCTGTTCCACCTATACTCTCTCTTCCTAGGTGACCTTATTCCATCCATAGTTTCAATTTTTTTTTATGTGCTTCCCACTCCCCAATTTATACTTCTAACCCTATCCTCCCCCCTGAACTCCAGGCTCATGTATCCAACAGTCTATTAGACTTCTCTACTAGGCATCTAATAGACTTAATTCCAAAGCCAAATTCTGGCTCCCCTATCTCCAAACCTGTACCTCCAACAGGCTTCCCCATCTTAGTAAACAACAGGTCTATTCCTCCAGCTGCTCCGACCCAAGACCTTGACTCATCTTTGCTTCTTTCTTTCCAGGCTCACATTCCCTTCATCAGAAAATCTTGCCAGTTATTCCTTCAAAAAATTTAGAATCTGGTAAATCCTTAGTCTAAGTTACCATCATCTCTTGCTTAGATTATCGAATCCTGTTTTCATACTTCCATTTTTGCCCTATTCAATTTATTTTAAAAGCAGCAGCCAGAAGGATCCTGTCCCACTTCTACTGAAAACCCTCCACAAGCTTCCCACCTCCTTCAGGGTAAAATCCAAAGTCCTTGTGGTGACCCACAAAGCCCCACAAGGTCTGCACCGCCTCTGCTTCCGGATTCCCTCTGACCTCACTGCCTACCATTTTCCCTGAGCCCTCTCTGGACGCCCCTTTTCTTTCTTTCTTTCTTTTTAAATTTATTTATTTAGTTTTGGCTGTGTTGGGTCTTGTTTCTGTGCGAGGGCTTTCTCTAGTTGTGGCAAGTGGGGGCCACTCTTCATCACGGTGCGCGGGCCTCTCACTATCGCGGCCTCTCTTGTTGCGGAGCACAGGCTCCAGATGCACAGGCTCAGTAGTTGTGGCTCACGGGCCTAGTTGCTCCGCAGCATGTGGGATCTTCCCAGACCAGGGCTCGAACCCGTGTCCCCTGCATTAGCAGGCAGATTCTCAACCAGGGAAGCCCCGCCCCTTTTGTCTTGGACTTGCTTCCTTCAGTCAGCCTCAGGGCTCACTCCCTCACTTCTGCTCCAACTCCACTTCCTCAGAGATACTACTCCTTTCCATCTCCTAGAGCCCTCTATATTTCTCTTCCTAGCAGGTCTCACTAGTTGGTAGATTATACAACACATTAATTTTATTGTCTGGCCCACCCCAGTAGATTGTAGGTTCTGGGAGAGCAATAGCTTGTTTGATTTCTTTGTCCTCAGCCCCTAGAACAGTGGCTGCAATAAGATAAATCCTCAATAGATTTTTGTTGAGTGCATGAATAAATAGCAAGTCTTTTGTAAATCCTAGGGTATAGGAGGAGAAATGTAGATAAAAAATGCTTAAGACCTATGTACACAATGGGATATTACTGAGCCATAAAAAAGAATGAAATCTTGCTGTTTGCAACAACATGGATGGACCTAGAGGGTATTGTGCTAAGTGAAATAAATCAGACAGAGAAAGACAAATATTGCATGATTTCACTTGTATGTGGAATCTAAAAAACAAAACAAGCAAAACAGATACAGACTCGTAGATACAGAGAAACTGGTGGTCGCTAGAGGGAAAGGTACATAGAAATAGGTGAAAGAGATCCAGAGGTACAAACTTCCAGTTATAAAATAAACAAGTCATGGGGATGTAATATATAGCCCAGAGAATATAGTCAATAATATTGTAATAATATTGTATGGTGACTGATGGTTACTAGACTCATCCTGGTGATCAATTTCTAATGTATATAAATGTCAAATCACTATGTTGCACACCTGAAACTAATATATTATACGTCAACTATACTTCCATTTAAAAATTTAAAATAAAAAATAGAAGTCAAAACATTGTTTAAAAACAAATGACTAAGACTTTTGGAAGCTCCCCGTTTGGTACCCTTCCCCACAGCATAGGGTATATACCTTTGTAGGTCACAACAAATAGTTTTACCCAGAAAAGTGTAATCAAGCACACCAAAAACTGGTTTTATTGCTTTTGCTGGTCTGAACGTAGGATATTAACTTGTTTTGGAGATTTGACACAGATCCATTTGCTATAGCAAATTCAGACGTAAACACCCTAATCCACATATATTTTCTTCTCCCCTGCGAAGTCCCACGTGGCCAGGTCTGGACTCACAGACAGACACCAAGAGTTTCCTAGATGCCTGAGTGCCACCATCCACCCCCCTCAAAAGTCCCCCCTACCCTCGTTCAGCAGAACCTGAAATTACACAATTTACAATTCATTGACCTCTGATAAAAGCAAGTCACGCCCCAAGGAGAGCTGCAAACAAAAGCGTTCCTGAGCCAGATTCCTTGTTGACACTGGTCTCTGGTTACACCCCAGGCATAAAAACGGAGGAAATTCGGTCTTCAAAGCTAGTGCATCCCCACTTTTGTCTGTCCCCAGCGGAATCCCTTCCCCCACTCCATCCTCCCCATGAGGCACACTCTGGGAGTTCAAAAACACAAATGCTGCCGGGGATTTTCAGGTTACACAGGATAGGTGATAGATAGATAGACAGATGATAGATAGATAGATCCAAAGTAACTTATAGGTCCCGGCTCATGTTACTTGCCTTGGCAAGGGTTTAAAGCCTTAAACAATTCCTCTCAAGTATGCCCTGCTGTGAATCCCCTTTCCTGTTCATAAACCTTTCTTGGCCCAGACCCCAGGAGTCACCTTTCAGAAGAATCTGGCCACTCCCAGCACGCCCTCTTTCAGTCTCCTCACAAAGCAGAGACTTTTCCCAAGGAGCCAGGGCCACCCCATAGGGGCAAGGCCACAAGGCTGACATCTCACGGGTAATTACCTTGTCCCCAGAATTCCAGAGAGGGCTCTCCTCGGACCCTTCTCAGTGTCCTGGACTGTGAGTCTCCTGTTTGCTTGGGGCTGGGTCAGGGGCCTGGATGAAGCACCACCCTCATTACACACCATCAGCAGATTTCACTCATCTACCCTGACTTCTGTTCTCTTGGCCTCACCCACCTTCTCAACACAGTGTCACAGAGCCAGGGACCAGGGGTAAGATACAGTGGTACTCGTTACTCACAGTTTGGGCTGGTTTGGTCCATCTATGCTAACCAAACGAATCATTTTTACAGAAGCCCAGAAAGTGGAGGCCAACGTGCTAAAGGGCAAAGAGTCTGTTAGGGTCAGAGATGGCGGCAGGAATCCCCACCTTACAGACCCAGACCAGGTTCCTCCTGTGGCACCAGCCTCTTCACTTACATTTTTCAGAGTTTCTCTCTTCCTGTTCCTCTCTCTCGTCCTACTATTGAACCTTCCTTAGGGAGTTTTTTTCTTCCAGAGTTTCCATCCAAACCCAGTCCACAGGCACATCTCAGTAACTTCCCCTTGTCCTACTTAAAAGTGCACAGCTCTGCTCCCCCAGCATCCTCAGCCCACTTGTTGGGCTCAGAGCCTCCACTGCTCCCTTCTTGCCTTCATACACATTCTGTCGTAAAGAATTTTGGAGTTCTTAAAGCATGTTTATGTACCACACCTCACTGATGATGGGGAAATGGGTTCTTTTCTTCATTTTCACAGGTGCTGGGGTTGAGATGCCAAGTAAGGGTCTTGTCCACAACCACCTAGTGGGTGAGTCACAGAGCCCAGGGGTAGGGTCTTCATTCCCCATCTCCTCTTCTAAAGGTCTTTCATGTTCCATCTTGTCTCCCTCCACGGAGTGGTTCCCAGGACACCATCCTCACCCAACATTTTCCTGTACACACATTCACTCCCCCGGACTCTGTCACCTGTCAGCTTCCAAGTTTCCAAATGTGTATATTTCTATTATTTCCTAGACATCTCCACACTTGGATGACACTTCAGGAGCCCTACGCTTCCCTAAGTATGCCTACCTCACTTACCATAGCATGCTGTCAGCTTAAGGGTTAAGAGTCTGAAATCAGACAGGCCCTTATCCGTGTTCCGGCTCTGCTTCTTACCTTCAGTGTGACGTTAGTCAAGTTATTTAACCTCTGAGAGCCTCAGTCCCTTCATTTGTACATTGAGAGTATGACTATTTATCTCATGGGGCAACTGTGAAGATTAAATAAGGATATGGTGGCACATGGTAAGGACGCAGTTAAACAGTAACTATCATCTTCATCATCTCTTACCTGAGATGGCAGGAGTCTCCTCATTATTCTCTTGCCCCCAAGTGTGCTACACCCCAGCTCCCCTCTACACCTCTACCATCACCTCCAGCACCCCACCCCATCCCATCTCCCACCTCCACCCCCCCAAAAAAACCATCTGCAAATTCTGACCAGATTTTTCATTAGGAGACATATCACTCCCCAGATAAAAATGAAACAATCTCCCACCACACCTTCAAGAAACAGACTGGGCTCTAGCTCTATCGAGCCGCTCAGTAGTCCCCAAACAGCAGACCCTTGCTGAAGAGGTTAAGAACCCGGGCTTTGGGGTTCAGATCCTGGCTCTCCCACTCTCTAGCGTGCAGCTGTGGGCAAGCAGCATAACCTTGCTCTGCTTCAATTTTCTCTTGATTAAAATAGGGATAAAATCTGCCCCAAAACTTTCATGTGAGAATTCAATGAGATAATCCATGAAAAATAGTTGGCAGGGGGCTGCACACAATAAACTCTCAACAAGTACTAGGCACTCTTACTATTATTAGGGTTCATATACCTTTGCCCTTTGTCTGTGCTAGTTCCACAGGATCCCATCGCCACCACTAGCTCCTCACTTCCTGTTTGTCTAGGCATCTGCAAGACACCTCCTCCGTGAAGCCCTTCTGGATTGATGCTTCTGAATTCCCTTTGTGGCAGGTACATATCCTTTTCTTTATAGCCCTTTTCACTCTGGCCTATCTGCATTTTTTTGCCTAGAGGTCTCCTTTACTATGTCACAAGCATCTTGAAGAAGACAAGTTTCTTGCCCATTGCAAGAGAGAAGCTGAGAAGAGAGGAAGAAGATGGTGGGGGGAAGAGGGAAGGTGGGAAGTAATGCTGATGCCTGAGCTGTAAACTCTCCAAATTTTAATGGTTTACCTTAACCAAAATTTATAATGTTAAATAGCATTATATTGACCCATAGATTCTCAGTATTATCCTCCCAATAAATATTTTTAAATATTTAAGAACCCCCATTTATGTCATATCACATCTGCCTCCAACTCCACCCCTCAGACTAGAATCCATTTGAGGGAGGGTGCCATTTTGGTGCCACTCTTTCCTAACATTCTCTTTTTAAATGGTTCTTGTAAAAGAAATCGGAAATTGTTATGAATTTATCATATCTGTTCTTCTTTATCCAAAGATCCTGGTCTAACAGCAAGCTGCTTTGCCTTGGAAGAATATGCTGTGCAGGGGGAAGAACCACAGAAGCCAAGGCTGTGAGAGCCGTAAATGCACAAACCTGCACCGAGCCTCTGCGAGACTCATAACACACACTCACAACAGATATTCTGGCCCCAAAGACCAAGACGTTTTATTTGCCATTATATATGTTCTTTCCAGGAATTAAATGCCTCATGGCAAATGAGAAAGAAATAGTTTTCCCACATCACCATCTTCTCCTCTCAACATCTCCACCAAATTCATACTTTCCACGTATCTATTAAAAATTGGGGCTATGGGGACCTCCCTGGTGGTCCAGTGGTTGAGAATCTGCCTTTCAGCGCAGGGGACACGGATTCGATCCCTGGTGAGAGCACTAAGATCCCACATGCAACTAAGCCTGTGTGCTGCAACTACTGAGCCCCGCACTCTGGAGCCCATGCGCCACAACTAGAAAGAAGCCCACACGTTGCAACCAAGAGTCCGCTTGCCGCAATGAAAGCCCCCGCATGCCACAACGAAGATCCTGCGTGCCACAACTAAGACCCAACACAGCCAAATTAATTAATTAATTAATTAATTTTTAAAAATGTTCATTTAAAAAAGCATGGGGCTATAGTTTATGCAAACAGCCCAAAGCAAATGAGGAAAGCTCAACATCTCCTGGAAATGATACTTCTGCATTTTACAAAAAAATAAACACATCTCATATCCTCCTTTGTTTGTCATGGCACCAAAGAAAGAGAGAGCGAGAGAGAAAGTCTAGATTCTGTTCATTTCAATCTGGAATGCAAATGACAGACACCAGCCTTCCCATCTCACAATGAATGCCTTGGAGAATGGTGATGTGCCAGGGGTGGGGGAAGAGCTGTTTTTAAAGAACCAAAGCAAAATTGCAGAAACTGGAATGCCCAAATGTTTGCAGTGTCTAAACTGGCCAAGAAACTAGTGTGAAAGCCCATAGCCCAAGTTTGCAGGTACCTGAGTGGCCGGGAAGTACAGAGCTCTCTGGGCTGAATACTGTGAACCGTAGGTGCAGGTTACAGATGGGAGGTTTGGCTCTGGGAACATGCCAAGTACATAACAAAACTCAATTGAAAGGAGCCAAGTATAAGATCATAACCCGAACTTGAATATATATAAAAGGAGAATTGTCATATTTTTCTTTAAGAGTTAATTTAAATACTGAGTAGGAGAAGGTAGCACATATTTACTTTTCACTGAGTACATTTTCATGATAGGGTCAGCCCTACAGAAACAAAATTCTCCTGCATGTCATTTAGTTCTCCAAGCATTATATCAGACTCAGTCCTAGCTTCATCAAAATAAAAACAGTTTAACTTTGTTTAAAGAATGTTTATAGAAACTTGTATATTTAAAGTCCAAGTGTAAAATGAAGCAGCCAGGAATATCCTAACACTAAAACAACACAGTTCTAACTTAGATCACAGTTTTGCCTATTTTAATCTCCAGATTGACTTATACTGGTGGAATGGATTGGGAAAGATGAGAAAGGAATGAATATTGATGAATGAATGATGAATATATATATTTTTTAATATTATCTCATTTAAAAATGAATATTTTTTTAAGCCTTTACAAAATGCTAGGCTCTGTTGAGATCCCTTACAAACATCTCTGATCCTTACAACAGTCCCATGAGATAGGTATTATTATTCCTATCTTACTGATGAGGATACTGAAGCTCAGAGAAGCTAAGTAACTTACCCAAGATCACACAGCCAGTGAATGGCAGAGACAAAATTCAAATTTTTATACTTAGGATTCTTCCTTGCCACATTTAATAAGAGCCTTTATATATATCACTGGGTATTACAGAGAGTATGATGCAGACATTGGTATTAATGAAACTTCTTAAAGTGAAGTGATTTGGGATAAGATTTTACTACTCATTAGAGAAGAATTTCTGGGAAAGTGTTTATGTATTGTATTTTTTAACATGTCAGAATTTGAACTTGGGGGCTTCCCTGGTGGCGCAGTGGTTGAGAATCTGCCTGCTAATGCAGGGGACACGGGTTCGAGCCCTGGTCTGGGAAGATCCCACATGCCGCGGAGCAACTAAGCCCGTGAGCCACAACTACTGAGCCTGTGCGTCTGGAGCCTGTGCTCTGCAACAAGAGGGGCCGCAACAGTGAGAGGCCCGCGCACCGCGATGAAGAGTGGCCCCCACTTGCCACAACTAGAGAAAGCCCTCGCACAGAAACGAAGACCCAACACAGCAAAAATAAATTAATAAATTAATAAACTCCTACCCCCAACATAAAAAAAAAAAAAATTTGAACTTGGGATTTATACTCCAATTTGCAATACTTTAAAAATATTATCTCCTCTAATTTAGAGATATTTTCACGTTTTCCTTTTTTATTTTATTTTTTTGATGTAGTTCTGGAATTATAAGTGAAAAAAGAAATCCTAATTTAGCATGTTCTCTGCACTTCCAGTTTTTTTTTTTTTTTTCACTTCCAATTTTTTTAGCCATTACTAGTAGCTCCTATATACACAAACACGTGAGAAATCTCTAAAGTAAATTTTCAGTTTTGAAAAAAACAGCTAATCACATCAAAGAAAAGTAGGCACTGGAAGACACTTTCTAGAAAACAGTATTAATATATAATTATTTTAGGAGAAACTATGACTCTGTTAACACCCCCCCCCCAAATTAAATGACCTAATCAGATCACTTAGAGAAATAAGTGCTTTTCCCTGCCCTACCCTGAACTCATATTGCTATTTAACTTGCTTTTAAACAAACAAGAATTTTTAAACACTTTCTATCCTTTAAACAAATGTTCTTTGCTTGGCTAAATGACAATGTTCCAGAAATGCCTACCACAGAAGCATAAAAAACCCTTGGCAACATTCCAGAAGAAATTCACCCTGCATAATGTGTTCCAGCAAATGCTCAATAGCTTTTCTGGTGAACCTGCTAGTTCTGTGTGCACTTGAACAGGATCTGAAAAGAACAAAAGAAAAAACTGATAGACATTTTCCTTTTTGTTAGTCTGGTGAAGTAGCCCTCAGCTCGAATGAGCAAACTTTCCAAACTTGGAAAAATGAAGGCATGTATGGCTAACCTAAACCCGGCCCTGGGCTCTGATGTAAACTTTGTTTTACTACATTTGATTCCCTGAAATTCAAGTATGATTATATTGTCTGTCTTTTTATCTAATAAAATGTGCATTAGCATTTGATTCTTTTTGGAGTGTAGTATTTGTTTATATGAATGTATTCATTCAAATGATTAGTAGTGCTGTCATAATGAGAATGCTTTAGATTAGACATAAACTCTCGATATAATATTAAAAAGAGGGAGACTAGAGGGACAAACCTCTTCAGAACGTTTCAGAAGTGTGTTCATAATTGGCTAAGGCTATCAACTTCTCCAGATACTTATGAGAACTTCACCAAGTGCAAAAACTTAAAGATGAAATCCATTTCCCTTTTATAAAGTGAAATAGATGCAAGTTTTAATATTTTATGCCCCTTTGCAACTTTTTCTTGGGGTGAACATTTCCTACTTAAAAAATCAAATGGTTGGACATTTTACAGTCTATGAAACTGTACCGATGATACATTTAACCCCAGTTCTCTTTGAACATGGGGGGAGGCAGTGTTGGGCTGGGCTGACACAGTGTGTACTGAAAGCCCGTTTGACCTTAAATGCCCTGACGGGGCCAGGGGAGGATGATTGGAAAGGTGAAATTTTCTCCATTTGATGTTCTAGGACACATGCATAGAGCTGAAACTCAACCCATTTTGCAGGTGAGACCAATAGATACAAATGCCAGGCCTGGGGGAAAACTCGAACCCTGGGGAAGGACTGAAGGCACTAGAGCTTGCCTTCACACGCCTCCCACTATCATTCCATCAGCCTGCTTCACGCAGAGCCTTTCTCTGGTTCCCTGGAGCCACTTGGAGGAGTGCAGCAGGAGGACCATTGGCCCAGGATTTAAAATATAGACTTTTGATGTTATCACAGAGATACCCTGATAGGATTGAAGAGAAAGGACTCATTGAACAACTTTAATGGCTAAATATAAACATTTTAAATGTACTGTGCTGATTGTAACATTCTTCTGGCATTTCTTCATTTATTACTGTGCTGGAAGCCTCAAAATAATGGAAGAGACCCAGCTCTCGGGACCTCTGAGAGGCCCTGGCTACCAGGAAGACATGTGGTGTATTAAGAGAAGGCAAGATATTTACAAAACCGTCAACTGCTTTCTGCAGAAGAAAGCTGGGCCTCTAGACTCCCAGTCAGCAGAGTAAATTACGAAATGCAAAATCAGCACAAAACACATGGAAACTAAAGAGATTTTTGACTGACATCCTTATCCTGATCTCTCCATCCTCAAAAAGTAACCATGATTATGAGTCAAGGTGTTTCCTTCCAAATCTTTAAAAAGAAATACACACACACACACACACACACACACACACACACACACACACAGAATAAATGATGTTATTTTATGTGTTTTTCTTAAATATTTGGTATAATGCTATACATATCCTAAAAATTGCTTTATTTATTTAACAGTATTTTGAAACTTATCCATGTGGCTTCATATAGATTTATTTCAATACTTTTGGCTGCTGAATAGTACTCCATGGTTCGAAACCACCACTTTTATTTACCCATTTCCCTATTGAAGTACTTTCAGTATTTGTCTGTTGCTGATCTAATGCATTCTTCCAGCCTACTTAAGCCTTCCCTTCTCAGAAGTCTGACTGTACTTTATTCTCCTTAGTTTGTTCCACGTATGTGAGGTCTGTCTCCCAGACTAGAAAGTAAACTTCTAGAGAGCAACTTCTATGGCCAGTATCTAATAGAATCATTGCATCTATGTAATAACTTGACAAATGATAAACTTTGGCCTTTTGACTCTCTCAGAAAGCTTAATAGGAGCTTTGGACTCACAGAGGCTCAAAAAATTCTATTTATTTATTTCCGCTTGTTCTTAAAACAGAAATTCTGTATTTTCAAAACAGGTTCAGCTAAAATTCACTTCCTTTCCTAATCTATATTTGTGGTGGTCAACATCTCCTGGTGATAAAGTTTGCTTCTTTTAAAGATGAGAGTGTGTGTGTGTGTGTGTGTGTGTGTGTGTGTACGCACATGTGAGAGAGTAGA
>NW_020837950.1:12778527-12913489 GCF_003676395.1 Aethalodelphis obliquidens | reverse complement strand
AGGGGGAGGAGGAGGAAGGGGAGGAGGGGGAGGAGGAGGGGAGGAGGGAGAAGGGGAGGAGGAGGAGGGGGAGGAGGAAGGGGAGGAGGAGGGGGAGGAGGAGGGGGAGGAGGGAGAAGGGGAGGAGGAGGGGGGAGGAGGAGGAGGAGGGGGAGGGGGGGGGGGGGGAGGAGGAGGGGGAGGAGGGGAGGAGGAGGAGGAGGAAGGGAGGAGGAGGAGGAAGGGGAGGAGGAGGAAGGGGAGGAGGAGGGCAAGGAAGAAAAGGAGGAAGAGACTGAAAGGATCCCAAACCAACCTTGGGGCGTGGCCCTGTGGCCCCTGCTGGCCCAGAGGCAAAGCCAGGCACAAAGGACTGATTCTCTTTGCAAATGAAATCTGGATAACAAGTACTTTTCCTTCTTTTCCTTTAAAAATCTTACCCTGCCACTTTTACTTTACACTTCCAAGTTGCTGTTGTCAAAATCAGTTTTCATTTCTTTCTCTGGAAACGCTATTCTCTGACTCTTTAGTCTTCCTAAAGAAATTTTTTTAAATTGTTTTTAATTGTTAATGCTCTTTCTAGGGACAATGAAGAAAGTGCAAAGTCTTCACATCCACTCACCAGAAACCCTCCAGACCGTTCAACCAGACTCCGGATCATGTCATGAAGAGCTGCTTGGAAACTGTGAAGATCTTGCCAAAGAGACTCATCTGTTGTGCTGTTTGTTAGAGGAAAGGAGAAGGTGCGGACCTATTAGAGCTATGGAAGCAAACAGGTATTCGGGGATATCTCTGTGTTTGTGTTAGACCATGTTTTCATCTTTTGAAGCCATTTTAATTCCTTCCTAGTCTAAGACACATTCGGCAGCAGTTCTTGGCTTTTTTGAGTCTGATCCCTTTGCTTTGGCCAGGTCCCCACCCCGCCCCCGCCTCCCAAAATGCACATAGGCTTATATACATGCAATTCTGCAAAGAATTTCAAGGACTTCAAAAATCCCCCGAGACTAGAGGAGTCCAGGTTAAAAAGATCTAAAGTAAGGAGAAGTTGCCAAGAATCCAGATGTTGGCAGAAACAATAAAAGCGACACGCACTCTATGCAAGATAGTAGCTACAAAACAAAAGCAATGTCCATATTTGGGTTTTGGAGCGTATTTGGGTTTGATCCTGAGTTGGTCTTTTCAGACACGCCCATATCCACTACGGATAGCAAGAGGAACAATATGTCATCAACATGCCACCATCTTTGAATACAGAGAATGACTGCATCTGGAAGCTAACATGCTGGACAAGGCACAAGACAATACTGACCATGAGGAGATTGTCTCATTGAAAGTATCTTGACAGTATCTACACCTGTAGCAAGTGCTAGAAAAAAAGTGAATAAATGATCTTGCCCATCAGTGCCCTTCACCTCAGTTTCTTACCACACCCTTGGCATCATTTCTTTCAGTAGCTACCCTATCCTCAAAATCATTCTTAGTCCTATTTCAACTTCAAAGACTTCTTCACATGCCATCTTCCTTAGATCAAATCTATTCCAAACCCTTAGCTATTCCCCAAACCATACACTCATAAGATCACTGTCATCAGAGTAACTTTAACCATTTACAGAGTGGGTCCTCTGTGTCAGCTATGCATGTAGCATTACAAATACGCTATGTGTGTGTCTTAAATCCACACAATAACTCTGCTAGGTAGACTGTAGTATTTTCATTTAAAGATGACAGACTTAAGGCTCAAAGAGAAGTGACTTGCTAAAGGTTGCAGAGCAAGGAACTGGCAGAACTGGGTTTATCCTTAATTCCATTTGACTGCAAACTTTATCTCAGTCTTGTTGGCTGGTGCCACCATCCCATTCTTCCAGAAATTTCTTAAAATTACAGGATTCTCAGTTTAGATGGGTTCTCAGCCTTCTTTGGCTCATAGAAAATTTGAGCAGAAAAAGATGTTAGAGGCAATCTTGTCTGACCTTCACACTTTACAAATAAGGAAACTGACAGTCACCTAGGATGGGTTACTGCTCCAACCACGACCTTCCCTTTTCTAGTTCTCAAGGAGGCAGGAACCACATCCTTTGGGAAGTAATTTCATGCTTCTCCTAGCATAGCTCTAAGTGCAACAAAAGTCTGTATGTGGACATCTGATGACTATTCCACAAGGAGCAGAAACTCAAGCCCAGAACACCTAAAAGAACAGAAAAAAGGAGGGCCAGGGTCAGATGGCATCTACCTCAAAGAGAATAGAACAATCCACGTGTGCCCCTTGCCACTCCCCCCAGAGGAAGCCAAGGATATTGCCTGGTCCTTGAAGCCAGTGTAGCAATGGAAACAAGACATATAAAACCACAGCAAAGGGGGCCCCCAAAACCAACACCTGCATCCCAAAGCCACTTCTACAAATAGCAGTGACCTGCAGCCCAGTTAAGGAGATAATTTCAAAGCCCTTCTCTTTAAGTCTGTAGTAGCTGGAATGAGCAGGGAGAAGACAAGTCAGTGCTTGAAAGCTTGCCTTTAAGTTTGTTATCAAGAATAACAAGTGATTGCCATATTTCAAATGTGTTTAAAAGTCCCGAATCACATAACTATCCTGCCTTGCATTGTCCTTGAAAAGGCAAAAATAGAAATGGAAGAAATTATCTAAGGGCAATAAAGCAGGGCAACAGAGATTAGGCAGGGGTGTGGGCTGCAATTCACTATTACCGATGCTTATAAACACTTACTGTATGACGGTAGTTGACAAGACCTGTTAAGAACAGAGTAATAAACATGGTTCCAATCTCTCTCCTGGAGAGAGAAATAAAAATAGGCCAAGAGAATAAAGAGTGTAACTGCTTAATAGGCATTTTTATTTTCTAAAGAAGGCAGTTTAGGTGACCCAAATGCTTTTAACATTCATTTTTGTCACTTCATTATATCGTTGGGTTACACCAAAAACACAAAATGCTTTATTTAATATATCACATGAAACAAGAGAGGACACACTGGGTGGGTCAATGACAAAGGCTTGCCTGAATTAGCTTTATTGATTCATTTAACATCTCCAAGCTTCCCTGGGCTATTTTGTAAATAAGTATGATTAAATACAAGGGGCTACATAAATACTCAATGTAAATATACACACACACATTCACACATATATATGTTGCATATATGGTGACCATTTGCTACATCCAGGTACTAAGCCCGCTGACCAGCTAAATTAATCAGTTTGCTGGGCTCTCAAAGTATAAATCCTGAGCCCTCGCAGGGCACAGGCACTGTTTGCTCAACCCGTAAACACATCATTATTGAACTTGCCTTCTAAAGTAACACCACACCCTGGATATGATGCAAAACCCAGCATTACAAGATAAGCTCTGTCTCAAGTTTCTGCTCGCTGTAGTGTCTGAAGTGTTTGCTCATACGCTCAGGGACCGAAGCAGAAGCAAACAGTCAGGCCAGTATTATAGGGACACCTGTGTTACAAAATTGACTTTATTGTGAAAGCAATGAATAAGTTCAGCAGGATCCTGTAAGAACGCAGATTCATCCCACATCACGTTGGTCCAACAGGACTTCAACCTTATCGCCGGCCTCCCTCAGCTACCCAGGGCAGTCCCCTTCCCTGGGGTATCAGATCCAAGCTCCAAGTCCCGGCTGCCACACCTCACCTCCTGCTTGTCTTCCGTCTGCGCCCTCACGCAGCTCAGTTAGCCAGGCCTCCAGTGAGGAGGCTCAGATGCTCCAATGCTCAGATGCTCCAATGAGGTCTCTGCACGGTGCTCTGAACCTGCCTGGACTCATGAGTCTCTTTACCTTTAAAACTCTACAAAAATCACTTCTTTTGTGAATCTTTCTCTAATTAGACAGAACACAGTGTCCTGCACGAGAGGCTCTGGCTCAACCTTGCACGGCACTTAGGTATGATTTTTGATACCCTTCCCTCCCCACCAAGATGTGATATAGCTGAGCGATTAAGAGCCAGAACCTGCGAGCCAGACTCCTGGGGTTGAATCCTGATCCGCCACACACTAACTGTGCCTCAATTTCCCTACCTGTAATTCATGGGTAGATATCTAGGTGGATAGGTAACCAAAGAGCTTAGAATAGTGCCTGGTATGCAGTAAGTGCTACCACCTAAATGCAAGCATAATAAATGTGATCGTAAATGGTAGCTCCTATCTGCCTTGGTGTTCAGGAGACAACGGGGGGTGACAGGGCTGCCTCTGGACTGGCCTGTCGAGGATGTGCCTGAAATGGCTGCAGCTGTATTGCCAGCTGTCCCTGTGGAGGGACCGGCCTGGTATGACCAGCTGTTCACAATTTCAAGAGAAAGCAAAATCCACATCTCTGGATTTTAAGTTATTTGTTTACATTGAAACAATTAATGTTTGAGCCAAAGAAAGCACATCTAAAGGCAGATTTAGCCCTTAAGCCACCATTCTGTGACCTCTGACATTTACAAATCTGTAACAGTGTGTGTGTGCATTTTCATTTTTCTGTGTTTATCCTCCATACTTTTTCCTCAATTAAATATCCTAGGGGTAGTAGAAAGCACGTGGAAGGTACTCAATTAAGATCAGCTGACCAATGAAGGCTTATTAATGAACAGACACCAGTGGAACTTTTCTGAAAGGAAACAATGAATCAATTAGTGTCCCCCACGTTCAGTGCCCTCTGTGGCTTCAGTTCTGGTAAACAGGACGAGCCCTAGGGACACAAATAGGAACAAGATGTAGTCCCTGATCTTAAGGAATATACAGACTTGTGGAGACACAGCTGTGTAAACAACTGCAATGTTTACAAAACACATGGACACTTCTCATCTCATTTACATCTCAAGAACCCAAGGTAGTTGGTAGAGCAAGTGATTGTACACCCACTGTATAGAAGAGAAACCGAGGTTAAGTGACTTGTCCAAGATCACTCCAGTAGTACCTGGAGTTGTAATAAGAGCCCAGTTCTGCTGACTCCAAACCCGGGGCTCTTTCTGCTGTACGCTTACATTCTAGCAATAACATGCCTATTTCCCAGTGCCTGTGACACTGGAAAAATCGGGCTCATGAAGAGGGTTGATATCCAGTGAGCTAGAGGGAGGCATTGATACCATCAGGGAAAGCAGGCTTTGAAAAGCACCTTCTTCTCATTAATTACAATTTACCATCTACCAAAAAAGAATTTGAGGCTACTTTCAACAAAGCATAATGCCATATATATATATTTTTTTAAGTTTAAAATAACAAAATACTGAAGGGAAACAGAGATGAAATCCCTGTTTCAGAAAATTGAGGGTAAGAATAGGTAGCACGAGTGGGCATAACTCTGAACTTCCTGAGAGAAAAGGCAAACTGGGAAGTGACAAGTTTCTTGTTTATAAAAGGAGGTGGACTAATTTTAATTTTAGCATATATTATCACCATTTGTTCTCTGATTTCTGAATCACACAGCAAAGATCAGTATTCTTATGGAAAACATTGATTTGAAAGTATAGCATTTTACCAAAAAAAAAGTGAATTTATTATACTTGTAAAGTCTGTGGGTTGATCAGAAGATTTGGAAATTTTGTAACAACATACTCACTAGCACATGATTGCCAACATTTATGGTTTGGCCTGTTCTCTAAAGGAAAATGGGAGAAATGGCATCCAGTTTAGAAGGACTGTGCAGCAGAGTATCAGAACTGTGATGGGGGATTGGGGGTGGGAAGGGTGAGCAAAAGGTTGCCCTCTTCATAAACAGCACACATTTCAAGTTCTTAACTGGGTGAAATACAGGCAAAATGGCGCCTCAAACACAAGACGATATTCACCGGCTATGAGGCTATTTCATCATTCATTCACTCATTCAGCAAATAGTTACTGAGGGCCCACAGAGTGGGCATTCAAGCCCTGTCCTTAGGGATGGAGACAGCAGTGAAGAGCACAGACAAAAATGCCTGCCTGCACCAAGCTTCCCCAAGGCAAAGCCTAGCATATTGCACAAATTAAAGATGGATGTGTACTTTGTCTATGAGAGAGCTGGGGTTCCCACAGTCACACTGGCATCCAAATCAGCCTCCCTAAAAAGGCGACAGCCCTATATTTCTGCAGACGGTGAAATAGATGCTTGGCTTTTGTCACGGAACTATCTAGAGCATAGGCGCATAAGAGCAGCTAAGAAGGGACATGCAAACACCGATCCTAACGTCCATAAAACAGGGCTGACGCATAGCACAGGGAGATCAGCTCGGTGCTTTGTGACCACCTGGAGGGGTGGGATAGGGAGGGTGGGAGGGAGGGAGACGCAAAAGGGAGGAGATATGGGAACATATGTATAACTGATTCACTTTGTTATAAAGCAGAAACTAACACACCATTGTAAAACAATTATACTCCAATAAAGATGTAAAAAAAATAATAATAAAATAAAATAAAATTTTTAAGCAGAAAAAAAAAAAAACAGGGCTGAAGCCTAGGTCTCACCTTTCGAAGCTCTCAATGGATGGAGGGTGGGTCAACCCTCCTGCTGCAGAAGTAACCGACAAGCACCTCCTTCAGTCTGCGGAAATGGTCCTCTCCTGTCCTAAAAATGGCTTTAAGAAGCAGCTGGAAGAAGGGTGAGGGGGAAGCTACAGCAGCCACAGACGCAGTGGTTAGACAAGGTAAAAAAAAAATAAGGTTTTTTTAAGATCTATGCATACATTTATTCAACTAATATTTATTAAATCCTCACTACATATGCAAAAAGCACTGTGCTAGGAACTAAGGAAACAGAGATGGGGGTGGAGACATGGCTCCTGCCCTCATGTCTCTTACCTTCTAGAAAGGGAGTCAGACATTGAACAATTAATTAATTAATTAATTAAAAGTAGGACAACTACTAGGAAGAACTGTCAGAGTCTATAAGAACTTTAAAAGGACAAATTAACCTAGTGCCGAAGATAACAGAAACCCTTTACACAATCTCACTCACTTTCTCTCTCTTTCTCTCTCTGCCTCTCCCCCATCCCCTCGCCTCCTCTCCCCTTCTCCCTCCTCTCTCAGACACACACATACATGCACACACACTCGTGTGCACACAAGGGCACACACAGGCATACATAGCTGTGATGGAATCAGGCACCTCCTGTCTTCCTCTTTCAGAGAGAGAACTTTTGAGCTGCAAATACTAAAGATACTATTCATTCTGGCTTTTAGGCTGCAACCCTGGCAAAAGCCATGGCCAAAATTCTTACTCCGAGCTAAGATGCAGCCAGGTCTAGAGAAAAAAAGGAATATTTCAACTGATTACATCTTCAAGTGTTTTCTAGATCTTTGAGTTTATGGTTGTGCGTGTCCTTCTTGATACTTAATTAGAATGTACAGGCCTCAGATGTGAACTTGCAGGAGAACACAGTGTTCAAAATGAAAATGACAGCTTTCCATTGGATTGTGTGCTGTTCTATAGCAGCTCAGTGTCAGGTGCTGAAGTTAAGCTAAACTACATAAAAACAGAAGATGTAAAAGCTAAAGTTAAAAAATTGTAACAGAGTTTCATATACTGAACTTTGATTAGCTATTAAATTATAATGTCAGATTTTTCAGTTATATAAGTACAAAATGTTTGTGGTAGATAAAAATTAGAAAATACAGTATATAGAAGAAGATAAAAATATAGCCATATTTAATAACCAAAGCACTTTCTGTAAAATGACTAGATCGAAATATTTAACCAATTCTTTATAACTGGACATTTATTTTTTTTCTAATCTTCATTAACACAAATGTTTTAATGAATACCTTTATACATGCATTTCTACATGCATCTCTCATTATTTTATTATGATAAACTTTTAGAAGTGGAATTTTTTTGCTGGACAGTATTCAGATGTTTAAGATCAGAATTACATCAATAGCCGAATCCAAAGTCTCTTTAAATTCTTTCTTTAAGGTGCTTAGAACACCTTCAAACTTCAGAAGCATCCAAAACTTGAAAGAAAACAGTCTTTATTTCCATATCAAACTCAATATTAATATTACATAGATATAATTTCAAGACTCTGACATTTCTTAAAACCTCACCAAATACTGACAGACAGCAATGTCATATGGTTATAGATACTTCTCAGAGAGCAAGCCTGTTTCTGATTATAACACAACAAATATGTTAACCGATTATTTCATTCCTTAATTTAAAATGCTGAACGGAAAACCAATCACAACAAACATAGCTATAAAATTTTTGAATGTACACAATTGCATTACACACAACAGCAGAAAGATACCAGACTGAAATGTTTATTTCTTGGTTTGGCTGTGAGCAGGGCTACAATCTCTCTGGGTCTTAGTTCTGAGGGGAAAGACACAAGGGCTGGAGTTTCCAGAATTTTTGATTTAATAGAACAATTAAAACTACAAGCATATAATTCATAACTAACCTTAAAATGAGAGGGAGAGATAATCTCAGAATAGGAAATATTATTTAAACTGAATGCATTTAACCTGAATTTTTTTTAATCTGCTCCATTGCTCATATTTTTCTCATTTTTCCTTGGAGTGTGGAAACTTGCACTAGTCTACAGACTCTTAATTGAAAACAACTCCTCTAGATAACTCCTAAGTCCTTCCCGTTTAGAAAGTGCTGTGGTTTTGTGATTCTAAATTTCAATTTAGGCTCCATGTAAAAAAGTAATTCACAAGAAATTTTAAAATTCAGTGTCTCATACTTCTCTGAGGATCCCGGAAAGGGGGTGTGGGCATTTTACCCTCCGATTTAGTGGGGGCCTCCTGTAGCCAGGCACCGGGAACACAGTGACACAAAGCACAGCTTCTGTCCTCAGGGTGTTCTCACCTAGAAGAAACAGATACTAAGGTGGCAGTAGGGCACAAAAAGTGTTATAATATGGGAGGTATGCCTCAAGACACGGAGCACTTAGCAGCACCCTAACCACTGGGCTGGAGGTGGCTAGGGGGCCAGATCTTCTGGAGAAGGTGATGCTGAAACTGAGTCTTGAAGGACAGGACGCGTGTTAGGCAGCTGAGGATGTCATTACAGGCAAACGATCAGCCTGTGAAAGTGAACGTGTATCAGAAACCATGGAGAATCCCAGGAACTCCACGCCCTGGTGAGTTCCAGTGAGGGCAGAGTCTACGTGTTGGCAGATGGCTGAGGACACTGGGGAGGCTGGCAAGGGGCCAAATCCAGGACAACCTGCAGTGCTAAGTTAAGGAGTTTGGACTCAATCCCCGACACAATGGGATGTCACAGAAATATCATAATCAGAGGAAGAGACTGAGCTACATCTATGGCTTGTCTCTTCTTCCATCTCAAAGTTTAAAGGAGAGCTGTACAGTTGAAAAGAAGCTCAAGGTGAGAAATTCCTATGGTACCTTTATTTTTTAAGAATTAAGATCATGTAATACAGGCTCGTTAAAATAAATTCAAACAGTAGAGAAGTACATAAAATAAAAGAGGAAAATTTCATTTCAAGCCTGACTTCTCCCCATCCCCTCAACAAAATCTTACTCCCCAGGGTTAATCACTATGAAGAGTTTCATGTAAATCCATGTATATATTTTCTAAATATATACAAAAGCATTTACATATAACACAGATCTTTTTGTGAGTTCTCTAATAGAGAATGCATTGTGCTACATATCTTGGTCTGCAACTTGACTTTTTCGCTTAATATATCGTCAGTCCAGATTGATCTCATTCTTTTGGACTGCATAGTATTCCACTATACGGTAAGGGTATGTTTCACATGTATTTATCCATTTCCCTGTTGGTGGTCATTTAGGCAGTTCCTAATTTTCTGTCATTGCTGCAGTGTACGTCCTTGACTATTGCACACCTATGTTTGTTTTCTTAAAGGATGTTTTCTTAGGATTGGAATTACTAGGTTAAAGGACCTAAGAAGTTGTTTCATTTTGTTTTCATCCAGAGTATACAAGAGTGTTCATTTCCCCCAACTATGGCCAAGCTTGGTATTATCAAGTTTTGAACCTTTACCCATCTGATAGATGAGAGATGTTATCTCATGGTTGGCTCAACCGATTGTTAGTAAGCTTGATCATCTTTCATATGTTTATTGGATAAATATATTTATTTTTGTCTATGAATTGACTTTTTACAAACTCTACAGGTCAGAGATTCTTAAATCTGGGGTTCCAGAGCCCCCGATATATGGTATGAAATTTTCTGTGTGTATTGGATGTGCCTTATTCTCAGGATAAGGTCCAAGAAATATTGAGAACCACTGATCTTAAACTCTGTAAGCTGAGAGGAACATGTAAAAAGAAAGAAGCAGGGATAGAAGGAAGGATGTGAAAGGGGTGAGGGCAGGGTTCCGTGATTGGTTATATGCATGTACACACACACACACACACACACACACATACACCTTTTCTTATCTTACCCTCATCAATATCAACTTTCCCAATAACACTCCCTCGTTTCCCTCCCCAGAAGGACCCCCAGCCACATAGGGGCTACTAGATCATTGTAGATGGGGCTCACTTCTTACTAATATTTGGACACATATCACAGAGAATCCTGACAAACCACTCAAGACGCTTCTTTATTTACATTTTGGTTCATCAAAACATCCAAAAACCTTACACATACAAGCCGTAATTTATTTATTTGAGACCATGGAAAAGCCACTGACTTCAATTTTATCTCATAAATATTTCTCTACTCTACGCGTGTCTCTTCATTTCCACTCCAACCATCACATCTTGCTTTGACCACTGCAGCACCCTCCCAACTTGCCTCCCCGCATCCTATCTGCCCTCCTCCCTTATCCCCTGTCTGCACTTTAACCTGAGCTATCTTTTCATTTCAACATCCGCCAGCTTACACCCCACTCAAGGCTCCCCTTTGCTCTTGAACTAAAAAGCCAGCCACTTGACATGTGCAGCTACATGGAGCTACCTGGTCTGCTCATCTACCTCTTCTCTTACACTAAGTCCCTCCTCCCTCCCTCTGGCTATAGCCATACCTGGAAGACTAGAGGCACTCTCTCTCCCACTCTGCAATCTTTGTTATTCTGTTTCTTCTGCTCCAATGCTTTCTCTCCCACTCTTTCCTTGAGTGAACTTCTACTCAGCTTAAAAATAACTTCCTGGATCATCCAGGCCAAGTCATGTGCTGCTGTCTCATGCTTTCATAGCACCCTCTACTTTTCTTCTAAGCACTTATCCCAAATTTGCAATTACATAGTTCATTAACATCTGCTTCCCTCTGGCAGGTGAGCGCCATAAAGATAGAAATAGGATCTGTTCTGTTCAGCTCTGAAATCCCAGTGCTCAGAGTAGGGTTGACACAGAGCAGGTGATCAATAAATACTGTTGAAGAGAGGGAGAAAAATGATGCTATTGTCAATGGTGCCTTGTAGGCTTTTATTTTCCTATACATTTTCCTTCAAATATGAGTGGATAATAATTATGTCCTCGATACAGAAATTGGCTATTTCAGGTCATTCCCATTACTTATCAGGGACCCATTGTGTGTGTACTAGGCACTTTTCCAGGAGCAGGGGGACACCACAGTGAACAAAATAGACCAATCTTCTCCTTTCTGAGCTTACATTCTAGGAAGAGGAAACAGAGAGTAAACATAATAGATAAGTAAATTATAAGGATACTTAGAAGGTGAAAAGTGTCTTGGAGAAATATAAAGCCGGGTGAGTTGGGTAGGAAAAGAGAAAGAGAAGGGGGAGCTAGCACCCGTTCACTGTGTGTTAAAAAAAAATAGGGAGACCGAAATAGAAAGGGTGTGAGTACTCTCATGAAGTCTAAAATAAATTTGAGAAACACAAGGGAAGTAGATACAGCCACACACCAACCCCGGTATCGTGTATGCCTGTGCGTGAGCTGCATTGAGGGCATGGCCGCCAGATTGCAGGAGCTCCTCCCACCTTCTGTGCTTCACCGTCCTTCTCAAGAACGTCATAGTACTTCTAAATGTTACTCTTTTCCTCTGAACCCTCTGTTCCTCCCCCGCAAAGTTGGTGGAGCTTTCTTCCACGTTCCTACAACCTTTAGATCATCTCTGTACGACGTCACTCATCTCCTTGTCCTGTAACGATCTGTCCACGCATGTGCCAGCCCTACTGAACTACAGAAACTCCTTAAGAGAGGGGACCAAGTCCCAGCACCCAGTATCTGATTGGTTCCAGCACTTGGTGATATATTGGGTTGGCCAAAAGATTCATTCAGTTTTTCCTGTAAGATGGCTCTAGTAGCACTCAGTTGTCTTTAACTTCATTCGAAACAATTTTGTTAGATTGTATTGTGACAGCTGTCATATCAGCATGCATTAAAAAACAATCTTATCAAAATTAGTGAATTTTTGTGTAGCCATTTTAATACTGAAGATGGAAGAAAAAGACAACATTTTCAATGTATTATGCTTTATTATTTCAAGAAAGGTAAAAACACAACTGAAACGCACCAAAAGATTTGTGCAGTGTATGGAGAAGGTTCTGTGACTGATCGAACGTGTCAAAAGTGGTTTGCAAAGTTCCGTGTTGGAGCTTTCTCACTGGATGATGCTCCATGGTAGGGTAGACCAACTGAAGTTGATAGCGATCAAACTGAGACATTAATTGAGAACAATCAATGTTATACCACGCGGGAGATAGCCAACATACTCAAAATATCCAAATCAAGCACTGAAAATCATTTGCACCAGCTTGGTTATGTTCATCACTTTGATGTTTGGGTTCCACATAAGTTAAGCGAATAAACCTTCCTGACCATATTTCTGCATACTATTCTCTACTGAAACGTAATGAAAACATTCTGTTTTTAAAACAAATTGTGACCGGCAATGAAAAGTGGATACTGTACAATAATGTGGAACAGAAGAGATTGTGGGGCAAGTGAAATGAACCATCACCAACCACACCAAAGGCTGGTCTTCATCCAAAGAAGGTGATGTTGTGTATATGGTGGGGTTGGAAGGGAGTCCTCTATTATGAGCTCCTTCCGGAAAACCAAATGATTAATTCCAAAAAGTACTGCTCCCAATTAGACCAATTGAAAGCAGCACTCGTCGAAAAGCGTCTGGAATTAGTCAACAGAAAACACATAATCTTCCATGAGGATAATGCAAGACCGCATGTTTCTTTGATGACCAGGCAAAAACTGTTACAGCTTGGCTGAGAAGTTCTGATTCATCCGCCATATTCACCAGACATTGCACCTTTGGATTTCCATTTTTTTCGGTCCTTACAAAATTCTCTTAATGGAAAAAATTTCAATTCCCTGGAAGACTATAAAAGGCACCTGGAACAGTTCTTTGCTCAAAAAGATAAAAAGTTTTGGGAAGATGGAGTTATGAAGTTGCCAGAAAAATGGCAGAAGGTAGTGGAAGAAAATGGTGAATACATTGTTCAATAAAGTTCTTGGTGAAAATGAAAAATGTGTCTTTTATTTTTACCTAAAAACCAAAGGAAACTTTTGGCCAACCCAATAGAAAGTGCTCAAAGGGGCTTCCCTGGTGGCGCAGTGTTGAGAGTCCGCCTGCCGATGCACAGGACACAGGTTCATGCCCCGGTCCGGGAGGATCCCACATGCCGCGGAGCGGCTGGGCCCGTGAGCCATGGCCGCTGAACATGCGCGTCCGGAGCCTGTGCTCCGCAACGGGAGAGGCCACAACAGTGAGAGGCCCGCGTACCGCAAAAAAAACCAAAAAACAAAAAGTGCTCAAAGTATTTGATAAATGAGGGGATGAAAGAATGGATAATAAATGAATGAATGAACAGAAACAGAGTTGGAATGAGTGTGGCTATGACAATCAGAACGCATCTTGTCCTGCACCTGAGTTCTCTAGAGATTCTCCATATTTGTGTATGCTATTCTTCAACACTTCTGGATCCCAGGAATATTGGAATGGTCAGATAAGCTATTCTCTAAAGCGAATAAAAATGCTTGGGTAGGGGCTCATTTGTCAGTTACAAAATCTATTTAGTAGGTCTGAAAAGCATTTTTAAAATTAACTATATCAACTATATTTCAACTTAAATATTTTTAATTAACTAGAATACATGATAAAATAAGAGTGCATCAAAATGAATAAGGGTAAGTGGTTTTGTGACACGTGGCCCAATTTTCCCATAACATCCCCAGTTTATTCCTGTTGGCTCAGCATAGTTACTTTAAAAAAAATAATAACTTTCCTAGTTTGTACAATAAACTAAGAGATAATTTTCATTATATATAGGTATGTGTATAATGTATCTACTGGTTTGTGAAGTAAAGTTATTTCTTACTGGGGACAATGGTCCAGAAAAGTCTGAAAACGGCTTTTCTGGAGAAGGTCAAGCTTTTGAAACTCTGAAGAAGCATCATGGAGGAGAAAAGCTAGGGAGAAGCGGAGAGAAGAAAAGAATACCTGGATGCCTTCCTCATCCTCACACTATCCCTTTCGGGAGGCAGAACCATTCCATCTTACAAATCTGAGAACTAAAGCCCAGAGAGCTTAAAGACCTTGCCCAAGTCGTAGTGCCAGCATTGAAATCTAGGTCTACACATGGGAACAAGTAAAAGCATTTTGTCCTACACATAAAGAAGGGAAAGTATTCTTTCCACTTCTTGGAGATGGCAACATTTGTAGCCACATAAAAACTTAGGAGGGTATAATGCAGCACATCTCCCACTCTAGTATTATGAGTTTTATAGTTTAATAAACATATTTTTATTTAGAAGTATTTTGCATTTGGAACTGCTTAATATTTTGACTCAGATGGCAGTTCTTAATTGTGGACTCAAAAAGTGGATAAATGTTTAGAAGTGATGAAATAAGTCTTGCTAGGCAAAAGCACAGAAAATGAGCTGTTCTGTGTAGAGAGTACATTAGTAAAGAGTGCAGGATCTGGAGACAGACAACAAAGGTCCAAATCTTAATAGCTATGGGACTGTGGACAGGCTTTTAAGTTTTTCTGTGCTTTAGTTTACTTATTTATAAATGGTGCCTACCTCACAGGGTTCTTGCAGAGGCTAAATGAGATAATTCACATACCACTCTGAACATGCTTCCTGGAATGTGGTAAATGCTCAGAAATGTCAGCTGCTCTAAACAAGAATGGAAATCAAGACTATTGTTCCCTCTTTATCTTTACTTCTCGTTGGCACACATCCCTACCTTCAATGGTCTTCCTCTAGATTTTCTTACATTCCTGAAATAACCCTTACCCCTTTGGTCATGATGCATTATTTCTTTAAGAGATTGCTAGGCTCAATTTGCTAGTATTTTGCTAAGGGTTTTTGTGACTATGTTCATGAGGCATACTGATCTATAGTTGTTTTTCTTTTTTTCTCTCTTGTAATGTTACTGTCAGATTTTCATATCAAGGTGATGCTGGCTTCTTGAAATGAGTTTGGAAGTATTTCATCCTCCTATTATCTGAAAGAGTTTGTGAAACATTGGTATGCTTCTTTCTTAAATATTTGATAGAATTCACAAGTGAATCCATGTTTTCTTTGTGGGAAATTTTTTAATTTATACATTTAATTTCTTTACTAGATTTAAGGATATTCAGGTTTTCTACTTCTCCTTCAGTCATATTTGGTAAGTTGTATCTTCTATAGAATTTGCCCATTCATTTAAGTTGTTAAATTTATCTATGTAAAATTATTCATATGTTCATTTATCATCCTTGTGATGTCTATAGCATCTGTAGCACATCCCACTTTCATTCCTGATATTGACAGTTTGTGTCTTTGACCTTTTTTTTTTCTTAATGAATCTAGCTAGAGGTTTATACATTTTGTTGAAATTTACCAACCAGTTTTCAGTTTCGTTGACTCTGTTATTTTTTTTATATGTCATTAATTTCTGCTTTCGTCTTTATCTTCTCCCTTCTATTTTCTTCAGGTTTAATTTGTTCTTTCTTTCTTTTTAAGGTATAGTCTTAGATTATTGATTTTAGACCTGTTTTCTTTTCTGATATAAACATTTAACTATACATCTCTCTTGGGATTCTGCTTTAACAACTCATAAATTTGATACATGTTTTTATTTTCATTTTCGTTCAAAATGTTTTCTAAATTTCCTTGTGATTTCTTCTTTGACCACCCATGTGTTGTTTTTTTTTTTCCCTTGGCCATGCCAGACAGCATGCAGGAACTTAGTTCCCCAACCAGGGGTCGAACCCATGCCCCCTGCAATGGAAGCACAGAGTCCTAACCACTGGACTGCCAGGGAATTCCCAATCCATATGTTGCTTAGAAGTGTGTTGTTTAATTCCTAAATATATGGAGATTTCCCAAATAGCTCTTATTCAATTCTAATTTTATTTCACTATGGTCAAAGGACAAATTCTATGATTTCAATACTTTTAAATTTGTTAGCACTTGTTTTATGACTAACATATGGTCTCTTTTGGTTAATTAAATGATTTCCCCAATGCCACACAACTTATTAATTTCAAAGAATTTAAGTGATTCCCAGACTTCTGACTCATTCTGTCAGGTTTTGTTTCATGTATTTTGAAGCTCTATTACATTTAAGATTGTCATATCTTCCTGATGAATTGACTCCTTTATCATTATGAAAGCTCCTTTCTTTTTTTTTTTTTTTTTTAATTTATTTTATTTATTTTTGGCTGCACTGGGTCTTCATTGCTGCGTGTGGGCTTTCTCTAGTTGTGGTGAGCGGGGGCTACTCTTCGTTGCGGTGCATGGGCTTCTCATCGTGGTGGCTTCTCCTGTTGTGGAGCACAGGCTCTAGGCACGCGGGCTTCAGAAGTTGTGGCACGCGTGCTCAGTAGTTGTGGCTTGCGGGCTCTAGAGCGCAGGCTCAGTAGTTGTGGCGCACGGGGCTCAGTTGCTCCGCAGCCTGTGGAATCCTCCCGGACCAGGGCTTGAACCTGTGTCCCTTGCATTGGTGGGCGGACTCCCAACCACTGAGCCACCAGGGAAGCCCGAAAGCTCCTTTCTTGTTCCTAGTTGTCTGCTTTGTCTAATATTAATATAGCTACTCCAGCTTTCTTGTAATTAGAGTTTGCATAGTATATCTTTTTCCATCCTCTTTATTTTAACGTACCTGGTCTATATATTTAAAGTGGTTTTCTTTTTTTTTTTTTTTTTGCGGTACGTGGGCTTCTCACTGTTGTGACCTCTCCCATTGTGGAGCACAAGTTCAGCGGCCATGGCTCATGGGTCCAGCCGCTCCGCGGCATGTGGGATCTTCCCAGACCGGGGCACGAACCCGTGTCCCCTGCATCGGCAGGCGGACTCTCAACCATTGCACCACCAGGGAAGCCCTAAAGTGGTTTTCTTACACAAAGCATGTAATATAATCTTACCTTTTAAATCTAGATTGACAATCTCTGACTTTTAATTGGAGTTTTTAGACCATTTATATTTAGTATAATTATCAATATGGTTAAGTTTAAATCTGCCATTTACTATTTGTGTTCTATTTGTCTCATCTTTTCTTGTTACTTTTTTCTTCCTTTCCTGCTTCTTTTGAATTAATTGATACTTCTTAGTATTCCATTTATACATAGCACTGTCGGTGATACATATTTTTTCTTAACTTATTAAACTTCTAGTGATTGCGTTACCCTTTACGATATGTATTTTTAACTCATAATATATATTCAAATAATATTATATCACTTTGTATACAACATAAAACCCTTACAACTATGAACTGCTATTTTCCTCACCCTGTCCTTCAAGTTATTGTCATATATTTTACTTCTAATATTTGATAATTCTCAAAAATACATTATAATATTTTTTATACAGTGAAATTAACTTTTTAAAGAACTTTTTAAAGAAACAAAATCTTGTATATTTGTCCACATATTTAGCACTTCTGGCACACTATACTCCAAGTTTTCATCTGGTATCATTTTGTTTTAGCCTGAATAATTTTCTTTAACACTCTTGTAGTATGTATCTGCTGGCAAAATAATTCCCTCAAGTTTTGTTTGTCTGATAAAGTTTTTATTTCACTTTTGTTTTCGAAGGACATTTTCAATGGATACAGAATTCTAAGGTGACTTTATTTCTTCAGCACTCTAAAGATGTTATTTCATTGTTTTCTGGCTAGAAAAGTTTCTGAGGTGAAATGTATTGTCTCTCTTATGTTTGTTCCTCTTTGTCAAATCTGTATTTTTCTCTAACTGCTTTTAAGGTTCTCTTCAATGCTGGTTTTCAGCAATTTGACTATTATGTGCCTTAATTTCTTTATGAGCTTTTAAGGTTTTGGATTTATAAAATATAGTTTTCATCAAATCTTAAAGTATTTCAGCCATTATTTCTTCAAATATTTTTTCTGCCCCCTCTTCCTTTTCCCATTTACAGTAGATAATTTTATATTATCCCACAGATCACTGAACCTCTTCTCCTTTATTTTTTTCAGTCTTTTTTTTCTCTCTGTGGTTCATCTTGGATCAATTCAATTGCTAGGTTTACTAATCTTTTCTTTTGCAGTGCCTAATCTGCTGTTAACCCTATCCAGCAAAATCTTCAGTTCAGATATTGTAGTTTTCATCTCTAGAAGTTTCATTTGGTTCTTTTTATACCTTTCACTTTTCTTCTGATTCTTTTATTGTTTTCCTTTAAATACTTATACATAATAATAAAGTCTGTTTTAACACCCTTGTCCACTAATTCTATTACCTTGTCATTTCTAGGTCTGTTTCTCTTAACTAATTCTTCTCCTTGTTGTAGGTTTTTTTTTTTTTTTTGGTCCACTTTTTAGCATGTCTAGTTATTTTTTATTTGATATTGACAAGTGTCTGCATTGTGTTGTCTTCTTTGGATCTTTAGTCTAATGCTCTCCCAACTGACCTATTTTGGCTACCCTGTGTTGTCTTCTTTTAAAGAACATTGGACTTTATTTTGGTGGGTGGTGAAGTTAATTGCTCATCAGTTTGATTCCATCAAGACCTGTTTTTAAGAGGTTGGAGTTGTGCTATCCAATGGTAATCACTATGTGGCTATTGAAATATTACTAATCTGAATTAATATGTGATATAGGTATAAAATACACAACAGATTTTGAAGATTTAGTATGAAAAAAAGAATGCAAACATTTTCATTAATAATTTTATATTGATTACATGTTGAATTGATAATATTTTAGATATACTGGGTTAAATAAAATATATTATTAAAATTAATTTTACCTATTTATTTTTACTTTTTTTATTGTGGTTACCAGACATTTAAAATTACATATATGGTTTGCATTATATTTCTATTGGTCAGTGCTAGTCTAGAGCAGCGGTCAAACTACAGCCCATAGGCTGGCCACCTGTTTTTGTTAATAAAGTTTTATTGGAACACAGCCACACCCATTCACTTATGTATTGTCTGTGGCTGCCTTCACACAATAGTGACAGAACTGACTAGCTGTGATGGAGACCATATGACCCACAAGCCAAAAATATTTGCTATCTGTAAATTTAAGAAAATATTTCCAACACTGTTCTAGAGGATCTTTCCCTCCAAGGATAGTTCAGACTCACTACTAATGTATGATTACTTTAGAGTCTCCACTGGATGTTCCAAGGATGAACAAGGACTCACCCCTTTGGCTAGTCAAACTCCGAACATTTTCTCACTTCATGAGTGCCCTGGGATTTATTCAGTTTAAAATTCATCAGTCTTTTCTGCCCAGCCTTGTGGAGTCATTCTATACATTTGTGTCTTGGTATTCAACAAAAACACAAGACATCCCTACACTACATGTTCCTGGAGCTCTTTTTCTGCATAGCTCCCTCCTTCCCAAAATTCTGCCTTACTACAGACTCCCAAAACTCCAACCTCCATCTCATCAACTCAGCAAGGCTGCCAGGATCTGTTTGGATCTACAGTCTAGAAATTGCTTCCAGGCAGAAAGCCAGGGCAATTATCAAGCTCACTATGGTTCTCTTCTCTCAAGGATCACAGTCCTATGCAGACTGTTGTCCAATGTCTGAAAGTCAGTGTTTCATATTTTATCTAACTTTCTAATTATTTACGGTGGGCAGTTAAGTCTGGTCATTGTTATTCCACCATGCCTTGAAGGGGAAATCCCCTCTACTTATCTTTTGATAGGTGGAATTTTCTAGATAGTGTACCCTAGCCCTTCAGACTTTCCAAAGGACATTTGTTGGATTTAACTGACTTGTGTGGAAACAGAGGGGTAAGGTAGATCCTTTCCTGGTGGATTTGCCTAAGTAGTTGATGATACATTATATTTTTGCTGACCTGGATTTCGCATGTCCAGGTTGTGACAGAAAGGACACAGATAATTTTATAGGAGAATCTGAAAGCAGGTTAATCTTGGGCTGTACCTTTCTGAATTCATTTCTCCATTTATATCAGAGGTACAACAGACACATTAGTAGACCCCCAAAGATGTGACTCTTAAAAGTTTAAGAAGTAATTACCATAAGTTCCAGATGCTGTATTAAATTAAACAGATATAACTATCTCCGGGAGTTTATGATTAAAAAGAAAGAAATAGGGGGCTTCCCTGGTGGCGCTAGTGGTTGAGAGTCCGCCTGCCGATGCAGGGGACGCGGGTTCGTGCCCCGGTCCGGGAGGATCCCACGTGCCGCGGAGCGGCTGGGCCTGTGAGCCATGGCCGCTGGGCCTGCGCGTCCGGAGCCTGTGCTCCGCAGGGGGAGAGGCCACAACGGTGAGAGGCCCACGTACCGCAAAAAAAAAAAAAAAAAAAAAAAAAAAAAAAGAAAGAAATGATCCAAAATATAAATAGGTGATAGATATAGATAGATATATAGATAGATGAAAAAAGGGGGTTGTTTTATATTAGCAGCATCTCTTTATTAAGGGATGAAATTCTAATTAGCTGGCCACAAACACACAAAAAGAATGTATGATTAATTTTTTTGTACCTGATTAGAAAATTTTCAGAAAAATGTGGGGAAACAATCTATTTGTTGAAAATAAGATGAGAAGTGATAGTTTAGCCAAAGGGGAGAGGAGTGACAGAAAGGACTGGGAAGGGTGTAACACTGAAGATGTGGGTCAAAAATAGGCTATCCAAGAATCAAATAAAGGGGCAGAAGGTTAAAGCGGTCAAAGGAGAGAAAAGGAGAGGAGAGAGAAGATGGAAAAGTAAAGGATTGGGGGCACAATAGTGCCGGGGACATTGTAGATGTTCAATGAAGATTGGGTGGATGGATGGATGGGTGGGTGGATGGATGGATGGATGATGGATGGATGGATGGACAGTCAGAAGAATATAATAGAAAAGGATAAATTGATGGCTGAGGGTGAGAATTCAGTCTTATTACAGACAAAGAAGGAATAATGAAGATAGAGGGAATTATAGTGTTGGATTTTGTAGGATGTCAATTTGTAACTATTTAAAGTGCAGATAAGTTTTCCTCTAGCTAACTCATGTGTAAGACCACAAGTTAAAGGTGACTTTCTTAAAGAGGGCTTTTCTGACTATTAATCTAAATTAAATCATCCTTTTTTTCCTCTCTTGGCACTCTATATTTTTCCTTTATAACACTTACCACAGTTTGTAAACAATATTTTTGGCAATTATTTGTTTAATATCTGTTCCCCACTAGACTATAGGCTCCCTGAGGGAAAGAACTATGCCTTTTTTTGCTAACTACTCTGTCTTTAGGGCCCAGCATAAAGGTTGGCACATGTGAAGCTCCCAATAAATATTTGTTGACTAAATGCACAAATAAGTGCATGCATCCATGAGCGAATGAGGTTGGGACAGGGGGAAATGCAAAGCTGTGAGGCTTATCCAGCCTCATGAGGATTGAGGCCTATTAATTCAAGGAATGGCTGTAGTGCAATATAAAATGCCCTGGAAATAGCCAAGACACAGAAGCAACCTACATGTACATCGACAGATGAATGGATAAAGATGTGATACATACATACAATGGAATATTACTTAGCCATAAAGAGAATGAAATAATGCCATTTGCAGCAACATGGATAGACCTAGAGATTACCATACTAAGTGAAATCAGACAGAGAAGGATAAATACCATATGATATCACTTATACATGGAATCTAAAAAACTGATACAAGTGAATTTATTTACAAAACAGAAACAAACTCACAGACATAGAAGACAAACTTATGGTTACCAAATGGGAAGAGGGGAGGATAAATTAGGAGTTTGGGATTAACAGATACACACTACTATATATAAAATAGATAACTAACAAGGACCTACTGTATAGCACAGGGAACTATATTTAATATCTTGTAATAACCTATAATGGAAAAGAATCTGAAAAATAATATATATATATATTACTGTACACCTGAAACTAACACAGCATTGTAAATCAATTATACTTTAAATTGAAAAATAAAATAAAAATTTTAAAAATGCCTTGGAATTGGAATCATAAAGTCTGAGTTTAACACCTGCCTCTGTTGTTTACTTGTTGTCTTAATTAGGGCAAGATAACTTATCCAAGCTTCTGATCTCTCAAATGAGGATAATACACCTCACATGGTTGTTATGAAGCTTCAATGAAGAAATTATTCAGAACTTCTCAAAGGTTTTCTCCCAAGAACCCCTCAGGAAAGTGGGGTGGGGGTTGTAGTTCACACCTCTGTTGAACTGAAGGCACACTCAAAACAAAAGCAACTTTTTTGAAATAGGTTTCATCTTGAAAGTTTATGAAAAGTTTGTATTTTATACTATAATATATACCTATATTGTTTCAGTATTTAAATTATGTTTTAAATTGTTCACTGCTAATTTACTTAAATTTTTTCCCATAAAATAATGGAACAAAATGGATGCTCATAAAAAATGCCCTGTATTATCCTTCAGTTTTCCATATTTATGAGAAGCATGGATTTATGTGAAGTGGCCTCCCACATGATGGTTGGTCCTCCATAATTTTGCTGAACCTGAATCTGTCCACCAGAGGAGCAGCAAGGTTAGTTCAATAGGCAAAACAGATAATATGAGGAGGATTCCCTCCATAGAGGCAGTGCCAAGGCAGGTTTGCTAGTCTGGACATAAATCAAGGGTAAAGGTTAGAAAGGATCTATAACTTCATTTAAACCTATATAATCAAAAGGAAAATGATCATTGCTATGTAAACTGTAGAATTTATATACTAGATAATTATATATTCATTATAAATAATTACATTTATTTATAATAAATATATTATTTATATTTTAGTTATAATAAATATATTATTATATATAATGTTATCACATAATACAACATATTGAACTATCTTCAGAGAGAAAATTATCAAAGATTACTCCTATCTTTTGTTTTATTCTTAGAACCAAATGTAAAAAAAAAAACCCTCCACCCTCTATACTAACAACTAGAAATTGTCAGTTCTAAATCTGAACTAGCCCTAAATATATGCTCTATACATTTAGCTGTGGCTCACTTTCCATTGCCAAGGTTTCAATCCAGTGAAAACATTAAACACAGTATCACTAAAGCAAACCCCCATACGAACTAAATGTGGTCTGCCCTCAGTTTCCTCATTATAAAGTGGGGTCAGCAATACTTACTTCACAGGCTGGTTATAGCACTAAATGCAATGATGCCTATGAGTGTGCCAGGTACAGTGCCTGACACATTGTAACCAGGACCACCTGAGTTCTAGGCTTCATTCACTGCTCTGTCATCGATGCCCACCTATTATGGGCTGAATTGTGTCCCATGCCCACCCCCTTGGCCAAATCCATATGTTGAAGTCCTAACATCCAATACCTCAGAATATGACCATATTTGGAGATAGGGTCTTTAATGGAGTAATTAAGTTAAAATGAGGATTAGGGTAGGCCCTAATCCAATATGTCTGGTGTCCTTATAAGAAGAGGAAATCTGGACACAGACAAGTACAGAGGGAAGACAATGTGAAGACATAGGGAGAGACCATCTTACAAGCCAAGGATCCAGGTCTGGAACAGATCCTGCCGTCACGGCCCTAACAAGGAACCAATTCTGCGGACCACTTCATCTCAGATTTCTAGCCTCCAGATATGTGAAAAAATAAACTTCTGTTGTTTAAGACACTTAGTCTGTGGCATTCCTAGCAAACTAATATACCACTGGAATGAAAGCTCCATGAAAGCAGAGGTTTTTCTTTTCTTTTTGTTCAGTGATGTACCCTGAGTGCTTAGAACAGAGCCTGACACAGAGCAAGCACCTAGTAATTGTTGAACTATTACATAAATGTCCAGTCCTGTACTTGGCACAAGATATTTAGCAAATATTTGAAGACTGAATAAATGATGCTATTTCCCAAATACCAAATCAGGACATAGGTTGAAAAAAAACTTCTGTAAGTATATTTATGTAAGCAGTGTAAAACTTTCAATATTAAATCACACTTGACAATCACCTCAATTGAAGAGGGCAAATGTCATGAAATTCAAGCTGGTCTGGGAAAATCCAGCTTTGGTAGAATAAGTTGCCAACTGTTTGATGTCCCTACCCCTTGACCTAAATTGAAGCACCGTACATACAGCTCTCACTTGCTTTTCCAACCTCTTTTCTCCAAGTCTTCCACACTTTGCTGGAACCACTGTGGTCTCTGCATCTGTTCCAGATACACCAGGCTCAACTCAAATCCCTCCTCCCACATGAAGCCTTTGCTGACCCTCTGAAGCCAAGGCTTATTTGGCTTCAGATATTTATTTATTTATTTGGACTACTTTTTAAAAAAACGTATCATCTACTTCCTCATACCATCGGTTATCTTTGGGTGAAGATATCTTTCTGGTTTCCATTTTAGATTGAAAGGTCTCTGAGGACAGGGATGTTGTAAATTACTTAATTCTACCCCTATCTAAGTAGAGGTCCAGCAAATATTGTAGATTATAAAATTATGTCATTGGAAAACGGCATAGTCAGCAGTTACGCCGAACCCCAGCCCTGAGTCCAAAGAGTCAGGAAAGGCACTGGCAAATCCAAATCTCTTTTACAACTTGGGCACAAGTCCTACTAAAAGTGGGAAATGGAGAATTGCAATTACAGAGCCGTGGTGCTGTTAATGTCGCCATTAACATCATTCTAATAAACATACATCAGGCCCTATTTTTGAATAATGTCTATTTGACTAATGCTGGGAGTTTCCTTTCCAAGGATTCTTACTATTCTTTCCTTTGGCTGGTTTTTTGTTTTTTGTTTTATTTTTTTGATTGACCAGACACCGCAGATAACCAAATCAGCAGCAGGGTGCAGAAATACGTTTGATCTCTGCCTCTGTGGGCTTGGCAAACAAGCTAGAGTGTGTTTATGCAATCATAGGCAAAAGAAATACTGCATAGAATTAATTACTCTTTATTTTTTACTATCAGTCCTTTTTCTGATTTTCCTGATATGAAACATGACCCAGTGTAAGGAAAAGTCTTTCCTCTTGATTTAATGCAAAAACTTTAGGAAAAATAAGTGTGATATTCCTCAGTTTGTTTTCTGACCATTTGATCTCATCTTCATATGACCTTTAAAAAAATCCTGTTGTTACGTTTCTTTTCATTTAATTGGATCCAAACAATAATGATAAACAAGATAACTGGAGAAAGGAGGGTCCTAACCTCACAGGTAAGTGTGGATATCACCGTCTTTGACTATTTTAATGTGCTCCTCATTGAATCCCCAGTCTAACTTTCTCTCCATTTTTATGTGATGTAAGAGGACATGTTGAATGGAATTTTTATTGATAATAGTTTGAATAAAATATTTAATTATAATATTCCCCTTGGGAAATTAGACTCTAATAACACTATTTTGAGTAAAGTTTATATTTTCAGGAGTATAACTCAGAAATACTAAAGCAAGTGATACGGAATAAGGTATAAAATATCAAAATACAAATCAATACTACATAAATCAGACTGTGGACATCCTTTTATAGATAAATAAATTCAAATGGAAAAGATCATTTACGTGGTCAAGGAAATTAGTTGTTGGAATAATATAGAATTGTCCATTAAGTATAAAGAGTTGAGACAGGAACTATAAAAAGATAAAGCCCTTACCCCAATCAGCTTACAAATAACTACTGGAGTGCAAGCTAACTAGAAGTATAAACTGCATGGGGAGCTGAGGAGGGAGGTAATTCTACTGATAAAAGCAATTTTTCTTTAATTTTTGAAAGATGCCTTTTTTAGATTCAAAAAGAAAATTTGAATTATACACATTTTATTTAAAAAAAATGATACAGGAAAGGTTTTCTTTAAAATAAGATAAACAAACTTTGCCTTCCTTCTTTAGTTTCTAAAGACTATAGAATAGAAAGATTGCTATCTAGAATTGAAATAACATAATCAACAGTGTTATTAGGGAGGGCATCAGGCATAGCAATCACTGTGTCTGAATTAGACAATACATCTTTGTCGGGTCATCTGTACCAAATGGTCTAGATTAAATTAACTCTTTTTTTTTTAAAGAATCTAAAGGTACTTTTGCTTCAAGTACAGAAGAAAGTCAAAGGGAATACATTAAGAAGTATGACAAATTTTGTCATACAAATAGCACTACTCATTTGATAGCACTACCACCTAATCAAAACCGCAAAGTATCAAGGACTGGACTTTGGAAAGGTTCTTTCAAATGCAGCAGAATGGGGAACACCTCGAGATATTTGGTGAGGGAAAGCAAACAGATTCTACCAACAGTATCTCTCCTGAAACATGGTAAATAAATCCTCATCAAGACATTTCCTGGGAATTTCTGGTGGCGCAGTGGTTAAGAATCTGCCTGCCTAGTCAGAGGACAAGGGTTCGATCCCTGGTCCAGGAAGAGCCCACATGCCGCAGAGCAACTAAGCCCGTGTGCCAAAACTACTGAGCCCACACTACACAACTACTGAAGCCCACACGCTCTAGGGCCCGCATGCCGCAACTACTGAGCCCATGTGCTGCGACTACTGAAGCCCGCATGCCTGGAGCCTGGGCAACAAGAGAAGCCACCGCAATGAGAAGCCCGCACACCAAACGAAGAGTAGCCCCTGCTCACTGCAACTAGAGAAAGCCCACGCGGAGCAAGGAAGACCCAAAGCAGCCAAAATTACATATATATAAAAAAAAGGCCTTTCCTGTATCCTCCTGAATCTTGGGAACTTCTCTAAAATGCCCTCATCTTCTCAGGACTAAGTGAAATACAGTGAATTTTATTTGAAAATTGTGCCAAGTAAACACACATATGGGAAAGGAGAAAAACTTGTGTGAATCTGGGGGAAATCTTCATTTTTCTGACAGCCACAAAATACTAAGAGAAATGAGTTTAGGATTCCACCATTGTTAATTTCAGCTTCTTTTGAATCTTTATATTTCTTATCTCCAGCACAGAAAAGGAAATTGGTTACATAAATTACTGTGTAGCAAAAATTGTATTCAATGAGTTTTGAAAGTGTTTCCCTCTTTTTTTTAGAAAGTGAATTTTCTATGAAGATACTGTGACTACTAGGCAGAATTGTATATTCAGTGGTACTGATGACTTCTTTTATGATGGTATTCCAAAAAATTTTTTAAATATTTCTCATAAACCTGCTAAACTTAAGAGGTGCTAGAATCCATAATGTTCATTAAGTAATAGATCCATTTGCAACGATAATGAACAAAATTGAAATGTAAGTCTAAACAGCTCATGTAAAACTGCTGACTGGCTAAAATATTCTTTAAAATCTAATAAACTAAAGATTATACTGATAGCATAAACACAGTATACATTGTAGATCTTTCTTGTACATATCATAACTGAGTAACTTTAAATAGGCAAAGATCACCCAAAAAGTACTGTACATAGTTCAAAGTTCCCCCATATTTCCTTTTTATCCCCTCCTGAAAATACAGTGTCTTCAAGAAAAGGGGTGGAGGGAGACAAACACTGGAATACACACTGAGACATAATTTAGAGGTGTTCATGATAGAAGAAAGCACAAGTCAGTGAATTAAAAATTGAATATATGCCGTGCCTTCTTTGGTATGAGAACACATAAAAATAGAAATTTAAAAGTAACTAACCAAGGGAAGAAAAACATGGCTAAAAGGGCCGGTAGCTGAGTTGGGGTGGGGATGGGCTGGGGGACAGAGTCAGGGAGACAAACAGGATGCCAGGAGGTGAGAAATAAGGGTGGGGAGTAGTGGGCAATCTGAAGAGGAACTAACAAGGTCTGTTGCTTATAGTTACCCAGAAAACTTTAAGAATAATAACAGACAAACAAATGTAGCTTAAAGAAACCTGAGAGAAGCTAGCCCCTGCTGGCTGGGACGACAAGCCCCCCTGTATTAATGGTGCTTGGGGAGGCGAAGGTAATCTCCCACATATTCACATTCAGCACAACTGCTGACACTCCTGTTTCCCGTTGAATCAACAGATCCTGGTGAAAGACCACGGGGAGAGGGTGGGTGGACCTTGTGCTCGAGGAAGTATATTTCTGTCTCTTGAGAAATAGGAACTTTGGCTCTATTCAGTCCAGTGTGCTGGGTTTTCTGGTTTTTCGGTTTTGTTTTGTTTTTTAACTTTTTCTCTTTGGAGTCGCTTTTAAAGCAAATACACGCTATTTTGAGGAAGAATCTCAGTTCCAAGAACGTGCACAGATTCAAGAAGCAGTTAAAAAGCCAAACAGTCAATAAAGGAAGATGGTTACCCTGTCTCGCGACCTCACCTCCTAGAGCCCCTCCCTTTCCACCCACAGCTTCCCATACGCCCCCCCACCTCAAAACTCACAGGCGCAGAACCACACCTCTGACTCCGGGTGCCTTCAAGGGGCCACCTTGTAAAACTGTGCTTCAGGCCCTACATTTAATTACACACAGCATGCACATTACTTTCTTAGCTATTTAAAGAAGCACACTTCTTATAACAAAAGTAATATATGCCCACTAAAGAAAAACAGGCACATAAGAGCATTGAATGGCAAAAAAAAAAAAAAAAATCACCTTCACTCTTATCACTTTGCTATTACATTATTATGATTTCAATATTGTCTGCTGTTAGCAAATCTTTTTCTATTACAAGGGCAATGAAGAATTCTCTACTGTTCACGTGATCCCACCATATGCTTATTATTTTTCTAGACGTATCAGCAAACTTGTAAGGCACTTGTGAGTGTGGACAGGCTTGCCAGATTGGGAAGCTAAGGAATGAAAGTTGAAGCCTTCTTCCCCAGTAAGTACCAGGGAAACTGGTGCAACTGGGCTTTTACACAGAGGGAAACGCTTCACATGTCACAGTTCAGGATTTGGAGGTAAGCATGCAACACACTTGGAATCGGCTGAAAAAGGAAGGCAGCGAGGCCACTTCCCTAGAGTATAATTCGCACAACATCCCTCTGCTGGCTTAGTTACTGAAGAGGGAAGATGTGTGAGTGTGTGTGTGTGTGTGTGTGTGTGTGTGTGTGTGTGTTTAGAGTGAAAGAGATGGTGTGCGCACACACACATATATATGTGTTTCTCCCCATGGCACACGCGCCATAGTTGCTGCCTCCTGCACTGCACTGGTGGAACTTTCCATTAGAGTTATTTATATTTAATGTCCTTTTATATGCTATCATGCATCTCACTTGTTCAGAAACCTTCCACGGTTTCCCAAAGTCTGCTGGAAAAAATTGCATCTCTTTGGCATTGCATTTTCCCCCCAGCACAGCCTCAGCTGACCTTTCCTAGCTTTCCTTACACCACGTGGTTCGTCCACCCCACCCACCACCCCTCCACCACCAAATCCTGGGCCTCTGGGCACCTCTCCAGACTCCAAAATGCAGTGTGGAGCCCCCTCTCCCTCCAGCAGTGAAGTTCTGTCACTGTTTATCACCTCCTCCATGAAGATTTTGGGGATTTTCCTGACCAATGTGATTTCCTTTGCAAACCTATAAGCTCCTTGAAGACAAGGCCCAAACTGCACAAGAATACTCGTAGTTTTTGAATGAATCAGTTTACCTTTTTATCCTTTTAACACCCATATAAGGGTTCTTTTCTAAATTTGGCTCATTATATTCTGCATTGTGTAATAATTAATTAAGCAAATATATATATTCTTTCAAATCTCTTGAACACAGGGATCATATACATATTTCTTGCACTCCTACACCCACCCCAGACCTATAGCAAATATTCAACCAGTACTTACCAAACTAACCCAAATCCAGGATTTAAATGCCAATACATTTTCCATAATATAGAGGAGAGGTTTGGAAACATAACGAGTAAGGCTCATTCCAAAACAAGCTGAAAGATAGGAAGTAGTTTATCTTACTTTGTGGGTCTCCCATTCTCTTAGAAATAAGTTACAACTTAGAAATAAGTTACATTCTCCATTTTTATATGTGTAGGTCATTGACTTGGGAATTACAATTCATTTCCCTTTGAAATAAATGTTATAAATAATGTTTAAGATCCCTGATAAGTCCCCCAAAGCCAATCTGAACACTCAGTGAAGCAGAAATAGTATATTTGCAATAAAAAGTAGAAAATAAAACTATTGATATATTTTACTAGTAAATAACCAATAAAAACAACCAAATACAAGTGATTATTTTTAACTTGAATAATCATGATTCAAGGAAAGCAGTTTTCACTATACAAAAAGGAGGATATATCTAATCATTCTCTCCTGGTTGCTATCATTCACCAGTCTCTTGGGAAATCAAGATGTGGCCTGAGGACCTAGGTCTTACTCTTGATTCCCCAATCTGGACAAAATTATGAGTAATTTCAGCATCCACATGGAACCACATTTAATACCCCATTCGTTCTGTTCCTTCGTCTCCTCATTTTCAGGGATATTCTCCACCCATCTCTTCTCCCACTCCCACAGGCACACCCTGAACCATGCTACCCCTGGGGATAGCATGCATCTCCTTTAAATGTTAAACTCATATATCCCCACTCTCTGGGAACTCACCTTCTAACCTTCCAGGTCATTCATTACATTATTCCCAACACACCCATTCTCCGACCTACTTGAAATGTCCAGTTCACTGATCCTTTGCCCAGATCTCTAGAGTGTCCTTCTGTTTTAGCTCTCCAGCTCAGATTCCAATATCCAACATTTCAACTATTTTTGTACTACTGTCCTTCAATTGCATTGTTCTGTCAAACATAATCCAGGACAATTTCAATTGTCCACCTGCATTAGAAATAATGAGAGCTCCTGGGTTGGGTGTGCAGGACACATACCATTTTGATCTTTATTAAAAGTCATGGTCACCTAACTCAACCTCAGTATTTCCTGGCAATCCTAAATTGGATGGTTGGTTGGATGGATGGATGGATAATATTAGTGAAAACTTGTAGAGATGCTAAAGAGAATCTCTGCACCCTTTGTAATGCTTTTGAGATGGGCGACCCTTAGTCTAGCATTTCTAATTTTACTTCAAAACATGTGGCTTTGCAATTCTGAGAAAGAGTAAAGTTGGAGGCATCACAATGCCTGATTTCAAAACTATGTTACAAAGCTATAGTAATCAAAACAGTATGGTACCAGCATAGAAACAGACACATAGAACAATGGAACAGAATTGAGAGCCCAGAAATAAATCCACATGTAGATAGACAGTGATATTTGATAAAGGAGTCAAGAATACTCAGTGGGAAAATGACAGTCTCTTTAATAAAAATGGTATTAGGAAAACTGGATATTCACATGCAAAAGAATAGACTGGACCCCTATCTTACACTACACACAAAAGTTAACTCTGAATGGATTAAAGACTTAAATGTAAGACATAAAAACATAAAACTACTAGAAGAAAACATAAGGAAAAATCTCCTTGACGTTGGTCTTGGCAACAATTTTTTGGCTATGACACCAAAAGCACAAAGAACAAAAGAAAAAATTAACAAGTGGGATTACATCAAAGTAAAAGGCTTCCGCACAGCAAAGGAAACCATCAACAAAATGAAAAAGCAACCTATGGAAGGGGAGAAAATATTTGCAAACCATCTATTTGATGAGGGGTTAATATCCAAATTGAATAAGGAACTCATAACTCGACAGTAAAAAACAAAAACAAACAAAAAATAGTTTTAAAAATGGGCAAAGTACTTAAAAAAACATTTTTTCCAAAGAGGACATACAAATGGCCTACAAGTGCATGAAAAGGTGCTTGACATCACTAATCATCAGGGAACTGCAAATCAAAATCACAGTGAGATACCACCTCACACCTGTTAGAATGGCTATTATCAAAAACACAAGAAAAACAAGTGTTGGTGAGGATTAGAGAAAAGGGAAACTTGTGTACTCTTCTTGAGAATATAAATTGATACAGCCACTATGGAAATCAGTGTGGAGGTTCCTCAGAAAACTAAAGATAGAACGACCGTATTATACAGCAATCTCATTTCTGGGTACATATGCAGAGGAAATGAAATCACTATCTCAAAGAGGTATTTGTACTCCCATGTTCATTGCTGCATTATTTATAATAGGCAAGGTATGGAAACAACCCAAGTGTCCATCAACAGATGAATGGGTAAAGAAAATGTGATACACACACACTCACACACACGCACACACTGGACTATCACTCAGTCATTAAAAAAGAAGGAAATCCTGCCTTTTGCAACAACATGGATGGACTTCAAGGGCATTATCCTAAGTGAAATGTCAGACAGAGAAAGACAAATACTGTATGGTCTCACTTACATGTGAAATCTGAAAAAGCCAAATTCATAGAAACAGTAGAATGGTGGTTGCCTGAAACTGGGAGGTGAGGGAAATGGGGAGAAGCTGGTCAAAGGATACAAACTTCCAGCTAGAAGATGAATAAGGTCTGGGAATCTAATGTACAGCATCCTGTATATAATAAACAAATTGTATTCTATACTTGAAAGAAGTTGTTAAGAGTAGATCTTAAATTTTATTACCACCAGAAAAAAAAAAGTAATTATGTGAGGGGATGGAGGTGTTAACTAACTTTATTGTGGTTATCATTTTGCAATATATATGTGTATCTAATCATCATATTGTACACCTTAAAATTACATATGTTATAGATCAATAACATCTCAATAAAGCTGGAAGAAAAAGAAAGGAGAAAAAAAACATACATTTTCCTTTAGGGTAGATGTGTCTGTGTTGATCATAATTTCACAAGCACGTGACAATTTTCTGCCTTCATAACTCAGTCCATCATCACACAAGGAGGAGAAACTTTCCTGGGGAAAGAATGGAAAAACTCTGAAAGAGAGTGGAGGAGGGAGAAAGAATCTCAAGAATATGTGTCTGTGTATCAGAAAGAGATTGCCTGAAACGGAACTAACTGTGATATAAGCCCTGAAAGAGAAAGTGGAGGTTTATAGTGGCTTGTATCCACTAGGCTCTCAATCAATCTCAACATAGTGTTATTGTTTAGTTGTCATCTGTTAATCAACAAATATTTTTGGAACAACTTATATTTGCCAGACACTGTTCCAGGAGTTTGGGAAACAGCATTGAAGAAGACAAGAGGGTGCAGAGAAAAGGAAACCCTCCTACACTATTGGTGGGAATGTAAATTGGTGGAGCCACTATGGAGAACAGTATGGAGGTTCCTTCGAAAACTAAAAATGGAACTATCATATGAGCCAGTAATCCCACTCCTGGGCATATACCATAATTATACCATAAAAAGCCATAAAAAGCCATAATTCAAAAAGGAGTGAAGAAGACAGTGTCCTTGCTCTCATGGAGCCCAGGTTATAATGGGGAGAAAAGGTTAAAAAAAAAAAAAAAGCAAGGAGAACTAGACATTGAATGAGGAAGGGAGGGATATTTTAGATTGTGTGGTCATTCCTAAAGATGTAATATTTGATCTGAAAACTAATGTTGAAACAAAGAACTATCTGTATGGAAATCTGAAATCTTGCTTTCCCCTCATGACTACAAGATGGCTGCCATAGCTTCAAGCATCACACCCTCACATAACTTCCAAAGCAGGTCTGGGGGTTTATCCTTACAAGAGTTTCCATTCATCAGGAAGAAACATTTTCCATAAGCCCCAGCACACTTCCCTACAGGTCCCACTGGCCAGAACCAGGTCACATAGATATGGTTCTCTCCACTCACCAGCAAAAACGATTGCAATGATTGGTTGGGAGGAATGATGCTGGCTCCAGGGAGGGGTACCCTTCCCTGAGCACATGCTGCCCCAAACCTAAACCAGACTAGCCTGCTATCCTCAAAGAGCAGCAGTGAAGCAGCTACTGGAAGGACCAAGCTTGAGATATTTCATTTACCCAGGATATATGGATTTATCCAGTACCAAAGCTTGTGCCAGGCACTGTACTAGTATTAGGAATAAAAAGAAGACCTAGACACCACTTTGTACCATCTCCTTAAAAACAGTGAGGGGAACTCCTTCTTCCCTCTCCCTCACTATTTCAAAGGTACAGTTCATGGCCACTTGCCACCCTGAAGCCCCCTCTCATCTTTTTGGTCTGAATGACTTCTTCTCAATTCATAGTTCACACTTACTCATTTTACAAACATTCATTGAACATCTGAGCCATAAGGATACAATTTTGCTAAAAAGACAAGGTCCGTGCCCTCACAGAGTTTCTATTTCAGTGACATAGAGAGGTAAAGAGTCAATTACAAGAAAGAATAAAAAGAGGTGAAGCCTGGGTGCTATCAGGGTACCAAGGAGCACCTCCACTCATCCAAAGGTGGGGTGAGAGATGGTAGTAAGAAAAGATAAATTTCATTGAAGATGTCATTTAAAGGATGAATAGAATTTAGGGAAATGAGAGTGGAGGTCAGGAATTGGGGAGAAAGCCAAGGAGGCTAGTCCAGCTAGAAAAATGAGCGTGTGCAAAGGGCCAGAGGTGGAGACAGAGAGTTGGAGGAAAGCAAAGGAAAGAAGCTCATTGTTGCTGGAGAAAAGAGTGGGAGGGGAGCCCAGGTAGAGATGAGTTTATAATGACAGGTGAAGGCCAGGTCAACATTGGGGCTAAACTCTTGGACTTTATCCAGAGAGAAGCCATTGAAGGGTTTGACACGTTTAGGTTTGCATTTTAGAAAAAGGCATTCTTAATCCTTTGCTCCAATCCCTTACCCACACTTCAGCCGCGCTGCAAACAGGATGACCAACAAGACACTGTGGCAATAGGCTGGGCCACGGTGGTGGCCAAGGAGTGGGTGTTGATTGAGGAGGTCAGGGATTCAGTGAACCACAGGACTGTGACCAGCAAGGGAGGGGGGAGGAGTTAAGGATGACTTCAGGCAGTTCTGGTTGGGGCACCTGGAGGGATGGTGGTGTCCTTCACTGGATGGATTCATTTTTGGACAAGTTATGTTGAGCTGTCTCCCACAGGGCACTGAACACAGTTGTGTTCATTAATTAATCTTTTTTATGACTTCTCTCCTTCCTCCCGCATCTTTCATATCAAAGCCCCTCCCTATCAGATAGACCTACTTCAATCTTCTCTTCAGGTTTTCATTACTCTGTGTCCCCTGAGTGAAGCCTGTAGTTTTTGAGACCCCACTATGAGCGAGGCACAGAAATGCAAAACAATTTCACCAGTCATCACTAATATGTTGTTGTTTTTTCTCAGCTAAGTCGTCTAATCAGACATTTAACGGTGTCAGTGATCAATGGGTTGCAATTAGTAATTGACCCGAATCCAACTTTTTCCCTTGTATTTGTCTTTATTCACTAAAACAAACAAACAAACAACCTCATCCCTTTACATTTTAAAGATTAATCTTATGGGACAGTATGATGGCACATAAACCGGTGTCCATTCTGGGTGTTTTCCACGTGGTCTTTTATGTATACGCATTTTTTTTTTACAACAAGCAATTTCACTATTTGAGGTTTCCCGGTACTAATTTTATAATACTGTGTAGTTACATGCCGGGGCTCCGAATATACTCTATCTCTACGTTTTAAGTAGTACCATGCCTGGATGAAGCATCAAAGAGAGAAGAGTGAACTTAAAGGGACTTTAAAACATCTTGAAGCAATAACAAGCCATAGACTGCAGCTGGGGCATTTTAAAACAGTGCACAAGACTAAAACAATTGAACCAATTTGTCCTTTGTTCTCTTTATTGCATTCTTTATTACATTAGTACTGCTGAAAAAGAAACTCGAAAAGCATTAAACTTGGGTACCAAGCTCTCCAAAGTCCTTCCAGGGGCCTGGCTGGGACAGAAAGCGAGTTTCCGCCTCCCGGCTCCTGTGAACTCCCCCGAGGACGCTCGCGCTCGGTCCCAGGGAGGCGACACGAAAGGAAAGGTCGCCGCTCCGAGCCCTCAGCTCGCTCCGAGTTCTCCCTCTGGGCGGGAGGATCTGGACCGAACTTTGCCAAGTTTTCCGACAGGCCTGGCTGAGCAAATGCCGCTGCGCCCGTCGCCGTTACGCTCCAGCGGCAGGCCCGGCCGTGGGAAGTTTGTTCGAGGGTCTCCCGGCCTTCAAAGAAAAGTCCCGGGAGGTGGGGGCACCACCCTGCCGGGCCGCACCCCCGTGGAGCGGGCGACAAGGGGGCCCCGGCGCCCCCGGGCACAAAGAAAGCGCGCCAGAGGATGGCTAACGACCTTGGAAACTCCGGACCATTTTAGGGTTTAAGTCACCCTAACTGCCCTCCCTTTCCTCGCCGCTCTTTCTCTCCCGAATCCGCCCCCGTCCACCCGCTGCTTCACCAGCGGTGCCTTTTTCTGCTTTTTCTTTAAGAGAGTTGTCTGCGCTGGGCCCAGGAGGGGCCGCGCTGGGCGCGGGGCCCAGCCCTTCCCGCCACGCCCCGGGGCCGCCCTTCCCGCCGGAGCCGGCTGATTGATGGCCCCGACCGTCCCGGGTCCCCCGCCTCGGCTCGCCCGCGAGCCCGGCTGTGTGTTTTGGAAGCGGCGCAGCGGGCTGCAGCGCTGTGACGCCCGGAGCGGCCAGCGCCGCCCTTCCTTCCCCCCGGGCTCGGGCGGCGGCGCGGCGGCGGGTCCGGGCCGGGCGGGGCCGCGGGCTCCCGGGCGGAGGGCTACAGGGAGGGGACTTCGGGGCGGGGGCTCCAGGGCGGGGGCGCGGGGCCGGGCGGAGGGCGGAGGCCGCGCACGCCCAGCCCCACGGCCGCACCGCGCCCCGCGGGACAGGTTGGGCAGGCGGGGCGGCGCCCGGCTCCGGGGAATAATGAGTGTCTGTCAGGCCGTCCCCGGGTGACTGGGCGGGGCGGGGCGGAGGCGGCGCGGGAGGCGAGGGTGGCGGGGGAAGGGCGCAGGGCGGGGTGCGTGTTTGCGCTAGTGACTCGGCCGACCCCTCCGGCGGCTGCCTCCACCCAAGTGGGTGGGGACCCGCCCAGCCCGGGCGGCCGCGGCGGCTCCCTCTCCCCTCCCTGACCCTCCCACCCCGGGTCCCAGCCTCTACTTACCCCGCCAGCCCTGGGAGGCTCGCAGAGCGAGCGGCGCCGGCGTCATGTGACTGCCCGGAGTTGGTGCCAGGAGCCAGAGGGGAGCCAGGAGCGGAGCAGCGCGGAGCCGGGGCCCGAGCTGGAGCGCAGCGCGAGCGCCCGCCGAACCGAGCCGAGCCGCGCCCGCCGCACGCGCGCCAGTCCCCGTCCCCTGCGGCCGCCACCGCCAACGCCGCCGGGACTGGAGCGCTGACACCACTGCATCCGCGGGTTTCCAGGCAGCCCGGATCCGGGCCTTTATTTCTCGCCTGCAGCGCTCAGCCCCGCGCCTCGAAAAGTAAGTCCCCTCTCCCTCACCTTTCCTTCTCGCCCCGACTCCCGCTGCCCCCCTTTTCGACTCGTCCGGTTTCCTTTTTTTTCCCCCCAAGGGGGGGCGCGCAGTGAATGGGTTGGGGGTGCAGCGCGGAGGTTGGGGCGCTCCTGGGCTTGGGAAAGTGCAACAGCTCCAGGCAGCCGGGGGTTGGGGTGGAGGAGGAGGCGAGGAGGAGGGGGCCCCCGGGTTCAGCGGTGGAAAGTGTGGGATTGGGGAGAGCCACCGTGCGGATCGGCGGGTGCGGGGAGCGAGGCTGGCGGCGCCTGCCGCGGCCCCAGTTAGGGCGCGGGCGGGGGCTCACCTGTGTGGTCCCCCGACAGCCGCCCGCCCGCCCGCCCGCGATTCCCTCCAAAGCCCCAGAAATCTCAGTTCCCTCCGCGTGTGGCAACGTTGTTTGGAGAAAGGTAGCGCAGAGGCCGCGCGCTCCCGCTCCTCCCCCTCCTGTTCCCCCACCCCCCGCGCTCTCCCCCTCCCCCTCCCCGCCCTCCGCCTGCGCCCCCAGCAGCCCCCCTCCTCGGACGGGGCGTGCTGTCGCTCACCCGCCGGCGGAGCAAACTTGGAGCAGCTTCGCGGGCCTTCTGGGAAGAAACTTGGGGCGATTGGGAGTGAAGGCAAACATCCCAGTCTCGGTGCTGGAGCCCAGGAGCTGCCAGGGCGTCTGGATTCCCGAGGGCAGGAGAAAGAGCTGGCCGGGTTTGGAGAGTCCTCCTCCGGTGCAAGGAGAACCTGCCGCAGTGTCTGGAGCAAGGATTGCAGCGTGGCTGGAGGCGGAGAACGCCTTAGGCAACTGCCCGCAGTGTTAGGGACCCGAGCCGGGTGGGGACTGAGGGACGGATCCCTGGACCCGCACCCTTGGGACCTACCTTTCCGAGTGGCTTATTTGGAGATGGCAGACAATACCTGGAATTGTCATAGCTACTTCTTTGGCAGATAAAAGAGAGAACACTCTACGCTGCTTTAAATTTTACAGCAATATACAATAATACTAGATGAAGAACGTGTGAATGGGACTTTTTTAAAGTCAGGTTAAACGGAAATTGGTAATTGCTCACCTTCTTGTATTTCACTAAAATAAACATTTTACACTGAATTTTTTTTTTACTCAGAATGTATTTTTCCATTAATGTCATCCAAGACACTTAAATGTATTTATATTCTCACAAGAATCTAGTATATGGAGAAAAGTATGAAGTAGTGTTCTGAGTTCATTTAGATTTAGTATCTGTAATTATTAAGCAAAATCAAGTGGGGAATAGGGCAGTTGTTCACTATAGGTTATTCCACAGAACAATTTTGTGCTGTCCTTTGCTGAGTGCTTTATGTATGAATTTGAGGAGCATTTTTAAGAGAGAAATCCATCTGGATGATAATCTGCCTAGCCCAAGAGAAGACTTGCTTCTAGGGAAAAAACAATTTAATAACACTAACCTCTTCAAAATTTTGTGAGTTAGTATCTTTAAAAGAGTTAGTAGTATCTTTAAAAGAGTGGATGAGTTTCTTCTGACTTGAAACATGGATTATGGGAGTTGCCCTTATTCTGGTAACAGAACCTGAAATGGGATGTTTGATTAATTTCATTTAGCTCCCTAGAGAAACTGATATCTCAATTTCTACAGTCAGTGGGGTTTGCTGCAGAACTGTTAGAAGAAAGCAGCCTAATGTACTGTGGGTGAGGTCAGTGAAGATAGGCTGTAAGGAGCATTCTGTTTGCATGAGGAATGCAAGTATGAAAATCCTAACGTGAGAACAACAAAAGTAACTGCTTAGACCACAGAACCTTGTCAGAGGTAAAACATGACAACATAGCTTTGGAGAGAGCTATTGTTTTTTTCTCTGCAAAGTTTCTAAATTAAAACCCAATCTTCTGGTTGCTATGGACACAGTGATGCCTTTTTTTTCTTCTTTTTTTCTTTTTTTTTTTTTTTTACCTGTAGTTATGTCTGCACACAGATTCTTAAATCTCTGCTAATAGAAACCTGAGTTAAACAGTACTGGCTAACAAAATAAAGAGAAAAATCAGAAAAGGACTAGTGAGTGGATTTTGCTACCTTAAAAATACCTAAAGGAAAAACATTTTAGGATATCTTACACAAATTGATACTCTATTCTGCAGATTGTATAACAATTTTGGATTAAATGAAATATCAGGAACAGAATCAGATTCTCAAAAGGTGGATTTTTGTAAATGTGTGTACATGTAGAACAGATGTGCAGCTGTGTGGAAGTATCTTCGTAACTATGCAGTTGAAAAAGACAGTGAAAATTTGGGGTGACTCTAGATGTCCCACACTCTTCATCTTAGAATTTAGTTCTGTGGCTCAGGGACACTTACAGTTGGTCCCACTTCGGTTATGTGGAATGACCCCAGTGTCAACTGAATTCTCAGCAGCTGTGCTGTCTCATTTTCCTCTTGATGCTCTGAGGCTGAACAGTGATCATTACCCTATTACCTTAACCCAGAATTTGATCGTGACTAGAGACCATCCATTAGGATGGGGGAGAAAGAGACAAAAGAAATTGGTAGGGAGGCTGGTGTTAATTAGGAAGGTTTCTGCTGCTTGAATATGATAAAATCACATGTTCACTTACGGTGTTTACTGTATGTGGAAGCTCCTATTTGTAAATAGGGCAGGTCCCCTGTATAAAGCTGGTGTTATTATTCACACCCATAGAACAAACACCTCCACCCCCCTGTTGTTGTCTTAAAAAACTCCAGCTGCTCATGAATATAGGGTCAGGGAGGGCCGGCTAAATGTTTCTCTGTGCTTTCTCTCCAGCACAGCCAGCAGAGCTGTTTCCTGTTCTTTGTTTCAAGGCTGGGGTTTGCGTCATACATTCCAAGTGGCATATGTGTGCTCTTTCCTGTTTCAGGCTGTTTTCTGGTAGATCAGTAGCCCAGACCAGGCCATGGTCCCTGCCCCTAAACTCCCTATCCCCACCCAGGGAGTTATCATGTCTCTACACACTTACGATTGCCTAAGACGCCTGTGTTATGTCATAATGAGAAGTCAGTTAACCTTTTCACATACACCCTTTGCTCCCATGTGTTTGTATGGGTGAATAAATGCATTTACCTTTTTTAGTTTATCATTGCCAGCTTGTGATTTTAAGAAATGTGTGTGCATGTTGGCTAGAAATCTAAAGGAGGTTGTTTTGTTTGTTTGTTTTTCATTCTTGTTTTGAGATAGGCATTTTGCCCTGAAGCTGTCAATTTTGGATGGGGTTACCACCTTACAGTTTTAAGAAGATCTAGCATGATCTGAAGGATGTGGCTCACCCTTGCATTTCACACAGGACATTCAAGGCACAGGAGGCTTCATGGGATGGAGAACTCAAGCAGCCTTGGCAGCTTGGACAGACTTGGAAGTCTTGCTTATGTTTTAAGGGAGAAATCTTCTATTGAAGCAAAACATAAGATGTATTGAGAGTACTACAGGATTATTTCTTTTTAAGGACAAAGATTTGACTGTATGCTGCATCTGATTTCCAAACTGTTCTAAGAATAAAAAGCTCAAAAAAAAGGAGAACTGGAATAAGTTCATTTAATGATAGTTTGGAAATTTTTAACCTTATATTTTGAAGACAGAAGGAGAATGCTCTTGTTTTTATTGTTTTACAGTAACAACTTTCTCATAATCCACCCCCTTTTTTTTGGTATATTCTGTCAGTTGTGAGTTAGCAAATTTCTGGATTAACCATTTAAAACCTACTTTAACAAACTATTTTTCTGTGGTTCTCCGGAAATGAAGTTTTAAAAACAAGGTTGGAAAAGAAAACTTTTGACAAGTTTCCCCCTTAAATGTCTTATTTGGGGATTTTCTCTAAAATCTAAAGGAATTATCTGCAGTGTTCTCTAATGGAATTGATGGAATGAGTTGCTGAGGAAGCACATCAGGCCCTACCTATTCTTCCCCAAATCGGTAATAATAATAATAATAATGCTTTGGTTTTAACATCTCTTCCCATCACGTTTTTCTTTGATAGATAAAAGGGAAATGCACAATATGCTATTAAGAAACCTACTAGGGTCAAATAGTAGGATATTGACAACCTTCCAAGAAAAAAGATGGGAGTTTGGAAAGTTTCAATAAGATTTTTCCTTTCTTCTTTGGAGGAAGCAAACTTGCAATACTAAGCTGCTTGTAGGACAAGAGGCCTTTAAACTAAATTCATAAGTAACCCAAATTGAAGTAAGGTTTTTGGTTTAGTTCCAAAGTTGTGAACAATTCAACTAGATTTGGTAGACTGAGTCTTTATTTGGCTAACCCCAAATCATTCTTTCCTCCCTATTTGTTGGGAGAGGGAGGTGGTTAATAGAGGTGATTAGGATCTAATATGTTCTGTCAGGAAAAATTCTGCAAGCTTTTAAATGTAAGCTAAACAGTTGGGGAAAATTGTACCAGTCTGATAGTTATTATAATTACCAAAAAAGTGAGGGAGGTGAACACAATAGTTTCATCTCTAAACCATGTAAATCATTTATCTCCATACCTCCCCTTTTTAGATACTTGCCTTCTTAATTTGTCCAAATCAACATTTCTGCTATAAAATGAACAGCTTTCTTAAGTGGTTCTTACTCTCTGTTTTCACACCCAGTTGTGTTTAAGAAAAATAAATACAGGCAACCTCATCCTTTAAGTATCAGGAATTACATTATTCTGGAAATTGGGTTTCTTTCTGAAGTGCTTCAGTTATCATTGGTTATAGCTTAAAAAAAAAATCCTAGAGACATAAAACAATTGATATCTGGTTTGCTAATATGTAGTATTCCAGCCAAAACTCATGATGGAGTGAGTTGGAAGGGAAGGATTAGGATGGCTTTTAGCATTCTCATTTTCAAGCCTGATCTGTCCCTTTCTTAGACCCCATTTCTCATCTGAAGCAGTAATGCCAGAGCTCGAGACAGGAAACCAGACAGCAGTCTGCCCTGATAAGAGAGGGCATTGTCTAAGGAAGGTAGCCCTGCTTTCCCCTCCTCAACTCTCCTTCCTTGAAATTTAGTAGTAATAAGAGACACAATGCTATAGACACAGTTTCTGAACCAGAACTAGGACTGTTTTTTCCCACAGCAAATATATGTATGTATATACATATATACACATACATATATATACACACACACACACACACACATATGTATGTCTCTATGTATATCCTTTTAACTGGCTCTGTGCGTTTTCTGGAAAATCACCATAGTTAAATGGCACATTAGAAAAAATTATCAGTATATTTTGTATCTATTGGTCAGAGTATTTAATAGTAAGTTTCTTTCTCTAGCAAAGCAGATTCCTAGAGCTATTGGAAACTCATTCCTTTGTGTTGGCAGGCCGAATACATTATCACTTCCCCCATCTCATTATTAAGGGGAGCTGGAGACTGAATGTAGTCAGCTAAGTGGCCCTTCAGCCCGTGCATTCCGTGTAACCCTGGGTCTAGCTCTTACCCTCTTCCCGGAAGGGGGTGCCTCCTGAGACAGCCCCCTTCCAAGAGGACCCTGAAGGAGCCCAGCTTAACCTGGGACATGCTTAAGATGGTTGCCAATCTCTAGAAGGCCTGGGGCTCTCCAGAGATGGCCTGGAGCTAGTCTCAACCCAGATCAGTGGAGTTTGGTCAAATCTAGACAGAAGAGGTCCAGCAGACACTGAGGTCAGCGCCTTCTACCCTGGAGAGCGACCTGTGATCCAGTGTGGGGTTTTTCTCCTTTGTCCCATATGCTCTTCATTCTACTGTTCTCCGAGTCTAATCACTGAAATCCACTCTTCTGTTTGTTCTTGCACTTTACACCCTGGTACCTTCCAAAGCTTTGCACCTCCAAACCGCTAACATTAGGAAGTTCAAGTTCCTGTTCCACTTAGTTCTCCAGACAAGGGTGTTTTGTCTCCCAAGCCTCCTGAGTAAAGTTTTCACATTTACTTAGCGTTTCGGGTTTTAGAAGATGATTTTAAGGCTAGCTGCACTGGCCCCTGGGCAGATTTTCCTTGTGTGAACCCCTTGTGTACAGTCACTCTGAGGCCCTTGCCCTTCATTTTATCCTAGCATGTAAGAAGGGTAGTTTGACATCCATTCATGTATTCATCTCACAAGTATTTACTGAGCACCTACTCATTAGAGCTAATCTAAGATTGCAGTCATTTTTCTCAGTTATGCCACAAAATGGAGTAGGTCCAGAGTGATCTGAAAAGTCACTTGGAAATCGTAATTGTCTGCTGGAACCTCCCCATGGCACTGCCTTCCATGGGCCAGTGTGGCACACACCCCCCACGCCCGTGGCCCCAGGGGAGTGCCCCAACTATAAGATGATTCTCCTTGAGAGTGAGTCCCATAGCACAGAGTGGAGCAGAACAGCAAGAGCCGCGAGTCTGCAGTGGACAGACTTGGCTTCTGGCTGCAGCTCCAGCCAGCTCTGTGAATTTGGGCGAGTCTTTTCACCTCTGTTCCTCCATTTCCTCATTTCTAAAATGGGGACGAGGACCTGACCCTTCCACCTTTGTACAGTTATTATGAGGATTTCCGTATTTACTTGGGTGAAGCTGCCAGTTTTTTCTGAACAGTTTTATGGATGCACTGGCTAATAATCGGCTAATTTGGGGCCTTCAGAGTGTGTCTTTTGATGTTGCGTCCAGGCATGCGCTGAGACAGGGGAGGCATCAGGGACCAGCGGGAAGGAGTTGCAGTCACCACTGCTGTAAATACACTGCCCCTGGTTCCAGATCCCCGAATGACAGACCTGTCTGCAGAACTCTCCATCCCACTCTTGATGTGTGTTGTCCCCTGCCAGGGAGACAGCAGGGTGGAGTGCCAGGTCCACCACCAGCCTTGAAGTCTGACTACTTGGGGTTCAAATCCCAGCTCTACCACTTTACCAGCTGTGTCATCTTGGGCAGATTAATTTACCTCTCTGTTTCGGTGTTATCAGTAAAATGGGAAGGTAGTACCTCCCCACCTCATAGGAATGAAATGACACAGTCCATGTAAAGAACAGCACCCAGAGAGTGCCAGTAGGAAACCTGTGACATCACTGAGCCCCTGGCTTTCCTTGGTCAATAGAAGAGGCTTAAAACAAAACAAAGCGAGTGTTTGTTACACACACACCTTGAAGTCGCCTCTTTCTCTTCTCTCTTGCTGTCATTTTTTTTCCCCCTGTTACACACACACACACACACACCTTGAAGTCGCCTCTTTCTCTTCTCTCTTGCTGTCATTTTTTTTTCCCCTTATATTAGGTGTTTTTTTTTGTTTGTTTGTTCGTTTTGCGGTACGCGGGCCTCTCACTGCTGTGGCCTCTCCCGTTGCGGGACGCAGGCTCAGCGGCCATGGCTCACGGGCCCAGCTGCTCCGTGGCATGTGGGATCTTCCCAGACAGGGGCATGAACCCGTGTCCCCTGCATCGGCAGGCAGACTCTCAACCACTGCGCTAACCTACTGTTAGCGGTTTGGAGGGAAGCCCCAACCTATCTTAGGTTTTAAAACAGAATAGAGACCTTGACACTAGACTTGTTTAGAAGATCTGTGGGTGGGTAAAAAAAAAAAAATCAGGATGATGCTGATAAGGTCTCCGGAGGACCCGGAACAGGCAAGGTTAAGGTTAGGAGCATACCTTTTTTTTGAGGAAGTTTGGTTTAATAGGTTTCCTATAGGTTAGGTCCCCTTACTCCTATTACTTATTTAAGGGAGGTTTGTTTGTTTGTTTGTTTTTATTTAAGGGAGATTTCAAGTGCATTCGAAGGGAAAGGGAAGTGACTGTGGGACTCCTCATACCGGCTCAGTGCTTTTGTATTCACTCCTTTGGGCCGGGCAAAAAACTTAGTGGACGTTCCCGATCTCCTCTGGGGAGCAGGGAGGGAGCCCCTCTAAGGGGATGTAAAGCACTCCTGTCCTCAGGTGCTGCCAGTCCGGGTGGTGGTCCTGGGCAGACCATTTGTAAAGTAGAAAGGCGCAGCCTATCTAGGTAAGAAGAGGGGGCCTCAGATTGGTCAGGGAGCGATCAGCTGGCTGCACCAAGCGGCGAGGGCCTTGAGCTGGTCTTTGAAGAATTAGGAGGATTTAGATAAGCCGGAAGGGGACGGGCATTCCACCCTGGTTGCCCAGCGTCAGGGCCGAAAATGAACAAAGGCGGGGTAGGGAGGCGGGGGTGGGGGGGACAGGGCAACCAGCGTGGAGGGTGCCTGGTGGAGCTGGGGCCGCTGGTAGGAGAGGGGACGCTGAGCGTGGTGCTTGAACTGACTCTGCAAGCCCTGGGGGTCCCGTTGGAGGAAGGTTTGGGAGCTTGGGAAAGACCAGCTGAGAAGAGGGCTTTGAAAAATGTAGGTGGCAGGGGCGTCAGGATGGATTCTCCATCCTGGGATGGACTAGTGGAGGTGAGACCCCAGTAACACAGTCTTGAGGTACTGAGGGCCTGGCCCCCTGGTGGCAGCGGTAGGTGTGGAGAGAAAAGTTGGGGAGGAAGGCTTAAAAGATGACCTCTAGGCTTCCACGGTGAGTGACGAGAAGATAAGGCAAGTGGGGGAGGGGAGCAAGGAGGAGGAGGGTTTCCGTCTGGGAGGGGTTGAATTCTCTTACATAGCACTGGTGCAAAATGCTTTTTTGTTTGTTTACTTTTGAAGGAAGAGGGCAGTATTAGCTCAGTTCCACATCCAGAGGTTCTGTGGCTCTGAAATAAACGTTTAATGGAGCATCCTCAGGAGCCGGGGGAAATACCACCACTTCTTTCTGGTTATTTGCAAGGTTCCAGCCATCTCCGCTCAGACTGGAATTTCCAGGAACTGTCAGCTGACCTGAGCCAATTGGTCCCTCCCAGTGCTCCCCGCCCCCCGGCAGGGCGGGGCCCCATGGGTGGAGGCCCCTTAGGGTGGAGTTGGGTGGGTCTCCAGTGATAGGGCACCCAGCGGAGAGGCAGACGGAGGCAGTGGCCTCACGCAGCCCTTCTGGGTCTGATTATATAACACTTCACAGAAGAAAACTGAGGGCTGAGGCAGACCTTGTAAGATGTGTACACAGCAGGAGTACACATTCGAGGTGCTTTTCAATTGAGTTGAGGTGGCTCGCCCTTAAAACTAAAATACAAAATTGTCCGAGAGCGTGAAGGACGAAACTGAGTATGTATCCTCAGTAGGGAAAATGATGAGTGTTCGCTAAAATTTCTTTAAGAAAGATGTTGTAGGCCAGTAACTAGGTGGCCTTGAACTTGAGAGTTTACTAAAGGGTATGGGCTTGGGTTTCCCCTCCCCCACCCCTGCTCTGCTGGGCTCCAGCTGGAAATGTGTAGGGAGGTTGCTTGGTTGTTACCTTTGCACCTGTCCTTATTTACATGCAAAGGCAATTGCTTCACTTGGTCTTTCCGAAGTACAGGGTGTGGGCAGAATCTTATCTGAAGCCATGTCCTGTTTGGACAAGTCAGACTGCCTTGGCAACTCTCCATAGGGTGGAGCAGATGGGCGGATGCAGGAAAGTAAAGTTGGGTGGCTCGTTAGCCGAGAGGGGAGAGGGCGGATTGTTTGCTCATGGGTCATTACAGTTAATCTGAAACTAAGTAATTAACTTCTTCCCCATTTACAAAACATTTTCATGTAAAATAACTAATTTATGAGGGGCAAAGATTCAGGAGTGTTCCATGGAGTTTTTCCTTTCGCACCAGCAATAGAAGACTGAGCTAGGAGACAGATCACCGAGTGACGTGAAAACGAGACGCCTTTCCAGGTAGGTGCCAGCATTTGGCTGTCCTGAAAGGAGGCTCTGACTTAGAAATGCCTGCTTACATCTGTTGTCTGGCCTCTTGTATTTCTGGCCAGAGCAGCTGCCTTTAAATATTCAACTCCTGGGAGCTCTTGGAAGAGTTTGGGTACAAAAGTAAAGAAAGAAAATTTCTTTGGAAAGGAAGTTTAGCTACAGGGATGTTGCCTGCCTGCCCTGGTCCTCCTCCTGACCAAGAATTACACACACACACACATTTTTTGTTTGTTTGTTTTAACTCTTTTCTTAATTTTTTCCCCTGAAGCTCCTTTGAGGAGGAAGGGGTGAGGCAAGGCAACATGCTTCCCTCCTTTAACATCCAGACACTTGGGAGAATTGAAAGGGGCGCTTACAGACGGTGTGTTGGTTTGACCATCCTGTTTTTCTCCTTACACCTGGCTGAGGTCGGCTAGGAAACAGATTAGCTTTGAGGGAGGCAGGTAATCTGGAGCCTTAGGGTCAGGCTGGGCTGGGGGAGAAGAATACAGGGACCCTTTGAGTGCATTAAACAGGAGATGAGAAGGGACAATGTCAGAAGCAAATCCTGATATATCACCAAGAAATTGACTTGAGATGCGCACATTCTCTCTCCAGACCCCCCTCCGTCCCCCGCCTCACACCTCTCTCTCTCTGTGTCATGCTTCTAAGGAAGGGGCAGTTATTTATAAGGTTGTTTCTGTAATAAAATGAGCTGTAGCTTCAAGACAAGCTACTTTCAAAGGAGGCTGGCAACATAACCTCCTCTTACATTAGGGCCTGTCTGTATTTCTAAGCTCTGCGGCTTATTTGTACCCTCATAAAGCAATTGTTGAGTAGGCCTCTTGGAGGGCTGGAAAGGAGACGAAACTATATTGCTTGTGAAACTTCATGTAAGCGATTCACCAAAGCTTTTTAAGACGTAAACATGCGGTTGTGCATTTTGGCAAAATTCTGAGCCTTCTTTTGACATCTGAAAAGTCAGAAATATAAGTAGAGAGAGTGTGAAGGGAAATCTCTTTCTTCCTTTTGGAGGAAAATTCAGTTGTATTGGCCCTTCCCAGCAAAAGAACACGGTTAGGGGAAGATGACATTTGTTCCAGTGATGGAAGATTATTTTGGCAATGGTGATGTTCCTATATTTTTGCTTTTAAGCACCTTGATAACTTAGAAGTTTTTTTTAAACCAGTTTTGCCACTTTTTTTCCTCTTGTAAATGCAGTTGTGTTATCCTGGGATTGCTAGTTTAGAATGTATGTTTCCTAAGCTAGTTAATAAACACAACTAAGATGTAAATGTGTTAATGTTTGGGAAATAGTTGTGAGAAAAAACAGAACCATTTTGGGGGGCCTTCTCGTCTCTGTGCTAAGAATTCCTGAGCCTAGTTAAAACCCCACCACGTTTAAAGACCTTGGTGTTGGCAAACTCAATTTACCGCCTCTGTCCTAGTCTTTATACTTGTTTTAGTGCGCCACCTAATGGTCCTACTTGGGACTGCTGTCAGGGTTGTGTAGTAATAGTTCTACAGCATTTGTAGTTTACTCAGCATTCTTTTAACATGATGGTAATAGCCCCAGAGCACTGAGTCGCCCACGCGTTAACAAAAGCCACTAAGTTTAGGAACCCCAGTTCTGCCAGTGCGTGAGTTACTCCCCAGTTATATGGAAGGCCCTTTGGAGACACTGCGGTCACTCTTTTCTGATTCTAGATCAGAACCCAAAGACAAGATCAATGCTCGTGGCCAAAAGTGGTCTGTTCAGAGACAGAAACAGTAGGTACAGAGTCTAGACGTTTTCTGCAGTAAATTAACGAAAGCCTGATTTGTGTTAATGTGTTTGATTCCCTTCCTAAATTTGGTTTCTTTCTAGCTTAGCTTCCGTCTTATTTTTATTAAAAGTTTTAATTATAGAATTAATAAATTTAAAAACGGGCACGCAGGTGTGTATAAAGCTGCTGCCCCACCCCTCCCAAGAAGCTCTTGTTAAGGGTTAGGGTGTGTCTTTTTCTTTTCTTTTTTTTTTTTCACCACGTGACCTCCTCCATATCCTGTGACTATCATTAAAAGTATAATCAGTCATTTTAGAAGCTACCAAATTCAGACCAAAGTGCTGTTAAGCATGTGAGTGGACAGTGAGTTTGGTTCTGTTCATAGTGATATTTGAATTTTGCACAGACTTTTTATTGTCCGGTGATGCATTTTTTAGCTAGGAGTTTCAAAATGAGGTATTCTCAATTGTATCTTGCTTCTTCATTTATTAATACTTGTGTATGAGAAATATCCCTTCATCAGTGATTGAGTTACTCTTTGAGGTACAGTTCTGAACAAATAAACATACCTTCACAATTTTTTTTTAATAAAAATGAATCAGGTTTTGTTAGAAGGGATGCTTTATGTTAGACGATTTTTTCTCTTATAAGTCTTTCAAAGCACTAATTTCCCTAAATTTAGATAAAACACAAAAATCAAAGAATGAAAGTAATTTAGGTAACGTCTTAAAATGACCCAAGCTATAGCAGGTTAATGTGTAATTCATTTCTAAATGGGTTCAGTTCTTATGGCTATAGGCGTTTGAAAAAGTTATTGAAGGCTTTATGAGCTAAATGATGGTGTTAAAATTTGAACCAAAATGAGCTACAGAGCCCATCATCTTAATTCCACCATGCTGCTCCTGCTTGTAGGAAAGGATTCCAGGTAAGGCGAGGTGTGGAGATGCTAGGAAGCTATTGCGATGGTACAGCAGTCAAGTAAGTGACAAGGCCCTATGTAAGATCTCATACAGGGTGTAGGCAGCTCTTACCTTTGAAACTGAATTTAGTCTGCATTTTTTAAGGGTGGAGGGGATTGACCTCTAAGGCTAGGTATCTTGGCAAAGAGACAAGTACCTGGCATTTCCGAAGTCGGAACCAACAAATTTAGTGCTGTTTGTACAGTATATAGATCCAAAAATTGTGTGCACATTCAGTGATATAAACGACTTAAGAGGGCAAAAAGAGGTGTTTTGTTTTGTTTTGTTTTCATCTCATTTTTCCCAAAATCTTGAAGGTAAGTGTTTTAGGAAGTAGGCAAAGGAGGTGTCCTCTGCATTTTACATGTGAAAAAGGGTCTCCCTCCTCCTGTCCCTCATGTCAGGGGTCAGGTGCAGATCTCCTGCTTGAGTCTGCAGATCAGGACTCTTTGCTTACACTCCTGAGAATGTGAGTACTTTTGTTTAGAAGGATTTGCAGCAAGATACTGTCTAGTGGAGTGGATGAATCTGTAAGAGTAAATTAAATTTAAAAGGCTTGGGGGAGGATGACCAGCTGTGGGACGAGGCTGCTGAATTATCTGACCTCATTGATGTAAGGAGGCTATCTCACGTCTTTTGTTTACGGTCCGCTGTAGGGCCCTGGACAGCAATTCTTAGAACCATATCCATCTGTACAGCTGCTAGCCTGGGAACTGGTTAATAATAGATCCAAAGACACAAAAGGGGTTTTCATCCTTCATTATGAAATCATCCATTTTTCACTGGCTGTGGGGTTTGTTCTTGCTGGGATACAGAAGAGGGTGGTAGCACCATTGATTTGAGCAGCCTGGTATCAAATTGTGTTCACAGATTATAATACGTCCTGTGATGTAGGAAAATATAATTTTGAAGTCAGGGCCTTATGTTGAGTTGATGATGATATTCACGTGTTGTCACAAGACCCAGGACGGTCTTTCTTCAATGAAGCAGTGAAGCACAAGAACTACACAGTATTACTTTTATAAGTGTGTGTGATGATATCTTAGTTTAACCCATAGAGCATGGACACCACTGGCTACAGAATTGCTATCATGGAGGTGGGGATGGGATGTTTAAATACTGAAATACAGGAAGTAATCTAAACCAGGGATTTCTATACCTTTTTCTGGTAGAACTCAATCTAGAACTTGTTTACGTTCCCACCCAAACCAAAGTAATACATAAAGACTCACTTCTCACCAAATTTGGATAGGAGGTGCCTGAAGAAAGTTGTTGATGATCTGGGTAGTATGCGGGCGGTATGAAACGCAGTTAAATGTTCAGCAGACTGAATATTTTGTCTTGTGAGGAAGTGATTGATTTGATGTATTTTAGTGCTAGAAGTGGACAGTGTAGAACACGGGAGGAAAGGGATAACGCAAGCATCACAAAAGGCGAAGAGAAAGATCCAGCGAATCAAGATGGACATCTTCTTTACATTAGGCTAAAGATTGGCTTATTTCCTTATGAGGAGAAATTAGAGTAAATACAAGGTAATAGTCTTCATATTAAAAAAGTACTTAGAGGGCTTCCCTGGTGGCGCAGTGGTTGAGAGTCCGCCTGCCGATGCAGGAGACATGGGTTCGTGCCCCGGTCCGGGAAGATCCCACATGCCGCGGAGCGGCTGGGCCCGTGAGCCATGGCCGCTGAGCCTGTGCATCCGGAGCCTGTGCTCCGCAACGGGAGAGGCCACAGCAGTGAGAGGCCCGCATACCGCAAAAAAAAAAAAAAAAAAAGTACTTAGAAAGCCATAAGCAGGGACCGGGAACTCAAGACCTGAATATAGGCATTTCTCAAAAGAAGAAATGTGGGGAATTCCCTGGTGGTCCCGTGGTTAGGACTCTGCACTTCCACCGCAGGGGGTACTGCTTCGATCCCTGGTCAGGGAACTAAGATCCTGCGTGCTGTGCAGCGCGGCCCAAAAAAAAAAAAAATCAACTTGTAAAAGAAGAAATGTAAATGGTAAATAAACATGAAAAAGACTCAGCTTCAATAATTAAATCAATAGAGAATAAAAATCGTTTGTCATTTTGATATTAACAAATTAGCAAAGTTTTCATTTTTTTTAAATGATCATGCACATTGCTGGTAGGAATTTTGGGAAACAGGTTCTATTTTACTGATGGAAATTATAGAGTATCTTTGCTGGATGATACAGCAAATGCTTTGGTAAAAGTACATGCTTCTCGCTCTAGAATTCCCCTTCATAAAATTTATCCTAAAAATTAAGGATGTGCAGGAGGATGTAAGTATAAAAGTGCTCATTGCTATCTGTAATGGTGAAAATGTAGAAGCAACTTAAGTGCCCAATAAAAGGAATTTTTAAAAACCTGATTGGGGACTTCCCTGGCGGTCCAGTGGTTAAGACTCTGTGCTTCCTCTACCGGGGGCCTGGGTTTCATCCCTGGTCGGGGAACTAAGATCCCGCAAGCCGCAAATATCTGATTGGTTCACACAGTGGCACACTGAACTTGATGGTATGGGACCACACTTACCGAAAAAGAAACATTTTCCCAGTAAACTGTTAAGTGAAATTATGGGTACTGTGTAGTATGCATATTACTATTACTATTATAATAGTAATAGTACTATTACTATTACTATTACTGTAGTATGCATATTACTATTACTACCCAAATCCACTTTAAAAGAGAGTTTGGAGGGATAAAGACAAATATATTCACGATGGTTGGTTCTAAGTTGTCTTTTTGCCTGCCTTGGTTTTTTCTGATTTTTCTGTAACAAACAAAAGGGGGAAAGGAAAGGTGTTTAACATTCATATATAATGTTAACTTCTAGTGAGCTGCACAGTAATCTTGAACAAGCATGGCTGCTCAGAAGAGGCTGTACCTATTGTTCCAGAAGCATCAGGGTTTATGTATTTGAGTTAGAAATGCCCGTTGGCTCTCACCCGGTTATGACCATGGAGTCTGGTTTTAATTATATAAAATGGCATCTTTCATAGGTAAGGGAAACAAATTCCAGCCATTCCGGGGGCAGGGGAGGGGAAGGAGCAGAGAGGGGGGAAGAGTGGGGAATATTATATATATTTTCGTTTTACTGATTTATATTGAAAGTAACCTTGGGATTCAGAGAAACACTTTGTTTTGTTTTCTAGGCCAAACACCAGAGCACCCTAGAAAGCATAATTAAAAGAATGCTCATGTTTGACCCAGTCCCTGTCAAGCAAGAGGCCATGGATCCTGTCTCGGTGGTAAGTTTTCCAAAACCGAACACCTCTTCTTACTTATTCCAAGTGGTAATAACTCTACTGTGTGTTGTGTTATTCCTTAAAGCCGCTCGTTACTGGACAGACATTTGATAGGCAAACTTTTCTGAAAGCCCCTGGTAGTAAGTGAGGTAAATACCCTCCTAGCAACTGTGCTGGGATCCATGTTTCCTTAAGCCCTGTGCCCCAAACCCCCACCTGCCCCCAAGATGTGATCAGCGCAGAACTTGGGCCACAGGAGCATCTGCTCACAATAGAAGTAGTTTTACAAAACCCCCTCAGTTACCAGTTTTTTAGTTTGAGTTCTCAGGATTATTGGTTTTGGCAAAAATAAGTTTGGCCAGATTAATTTTTTAAAATTAACGTGTATTTAGGGATATTAAAAAAAAAACTGGTATGCAATGTTTATCATGATTAGGAAGCAGTTTCCAAATGTACCTATACGAAATCTGCATCAAGAACGAGTTTACCCATAATTCAAAAGGAGTCGTGTACCGCAATGTTCATTGCAGCTCTGTTTACAATAGCCAGGACATGGAAGCCACCTAAGTGTCCATCGACAGATGAATGGATAAAGAAGATGTGGCACGTAGATACAATGGAATATTACTCAGCCATAAAAAGAAATGAAATTGAGTTATTTGTAGTGAGGTGGGTGGACCTAGAGTCTGTCATACAGAGTGAAGTAAGTCAGAAAGAGAAAAACAAATACCATATGCTAGCACATTATATATGGAATCTAAAAGAAAAAATGGTTCTGAAGAACCTAGGGGCAGGGCAGGAATAAAAACACAGACGTAGAGAACGGACTTGAGGACACGGGGAGGGGGAAGGTAAGCTGGGATGAAGTGAGAGTGGCATGGACATATATACACTACCAAATGTGAAATAGATAGCTAGTGGGAAGCAGCCGCATAGCACAGGGAGATCAGCTCGGTGCTTTGTGACCACCCAGAGGTGTGGGATAGAGAGGGTGGGAGGGAGACGCAAGAGGGAGGGGATATGGGGATATATGTATATGTATAGCTGATTCACTTTGTTATACAGCAGCAACTAACACACCATTGTAAAGCAATTATACTCCAATAAAGATGTTTTAAAAAAAAGAAGCGTTTACTTAGAGGTGTTTTTCACTTGAAATCACCACCCAGACTATATAGAAGAGTTTCTTAAACATGTTTGTGAATGTCGTTTTTTTTAATACTGGAAGAAAAAAAAGTACTCCATTTTATCTCATGTAGTGTTTAGGCTGTCCTTCAAGGAGCTGATTAAAAAGATGAAAACTGGGGGACGGGGGAACTCCTTGGTCCTTTTGCATGTAAAAATATATTAAGAATAAAGTGATTTGCTTAAACTTCTAGCCGCCATATGGAGCTGTGACGGGAGAAGCTAGGGAAAGAATGAACTTGACCCTGATGATGGAATTTCGTATCACTCAGAAAAGTCTGTGACTGGGAGGGAATTACGTTCACTGTTTTTTTCAACACCTTAGTGCTAAGCTAGCCCCTCCTGTAAGCCAGGCGCCTCTACATGCTTCTCGGCCACCAGGGAACAAGTAATTAGTCCAGGTGTTTATAGAGGTGCAACACCAGTGCTATGGAGGTGGGACATGGGTGACAACAGAAAGGTGTCCATGACTGCAAAGCAGGGAGTGGCTGAGACTTGAGGAGATCTGGTTTAGTGAATATAACAAGGCCACGCTCCCAATTCTGTCCTGCTCTTTTCTTCCATGGGCTTGGAAAATACTCACAAAGGGAAAAACTTGGCCTGAGTTGTGTATCTGAAGGTTGGTAATGACACGCTTGCAAAAATTAGATCATCCTTATGCACTGGCTGTGGAGGTTCCTGCCAAAACTGTTTATACAAGACACAGGGGTCACTCCGAGGCCCTTGGAACTGAGTTGCCATGGAGATTCCTGTGCCAGTGAAGTGTTTACCACTGTGTACAGTGAAAAGTTGTCAGGAAATAACATTCACCTTCCTGCATGATAACTGGATAACTGCGTGTCTGAATATGATAATAACAGAGCAATAAGAATTATATTAATCAAAAACTAAATGGACTTCTAATGTTACTCGTTTTGTCATCAACCCCTTCCCCCAACTACTGCATGATCATATTGAAAGAATATGAAGGTATAAAATTTCCCCGTTAATTATATCCTTGAAATATGAATAGGTTTTTAGTACTGAAGAATATGATTAATTTGATAAATGATGCAGGACCATCAGTGATGCATTTTGTAATCAAGCATGAGAATGTGTCACGAGAGCCTAATTTAAAGCTAAAATGAAGTTGGCACAATACAGTGAAGTGCAAGGAAATACACTTTGCCGAAAAAATGGAAATAAGATTAATTTGAAGTACCGGTTATACTTGTAATGCTGGAACTTATATTAATATATGGAGTTAAAATATGTAGAAGTATTTTTGCAATTAATGGTCTTTTTCTCCTTCATGCTCTAGTTTTCAACTTCTGCAGATGCTTATAGGATTTAATTACATTGTCTCACCAAAAGGTAGTTTCAGTCCTTATAATAAAGTTTCTTTTTCTTAATTCAGCAAAACCTCAGTTAACTAAAACATTTGGGGAGCAGGGCATTGTGATTATTTTACATGACAAAATTAAAAGCTTTTGTTTCCACTCTTAAATCTTCCTATTTTATCTTTCCTGCCTTCATAGGTGGAGTATATGAAACCTGATTTATTGTGCCTTTTTTCCTTTTTCCTTTTTAATTCTGCCTTTGACCTGAAGGTTGAGGTCTTTGTTTATTCAAGTCAATGTTCTAAACATTAAGCCGTAGACATGTGTAAGATTCTTTCTGTTTTAATTCCACATATGAATAAAAATATTTTACAGAGACCTATTCCCCTCCCCCACTCCTTTTTCTTAAAAAGTGAGAAGAGCAGAAGCAATCTGCCTATTTGGTATTTTGCTATAGTTTAGAGAAAGTGAGGAAATGTCATTTTTCTCTTGCTGAAGTATAAGCCTTCATACTTCCCACTAAACCTTGTGCCTTGAGGCACATTAGACTTTGGATTGTCAGTCCTGTTAAGATTTGCAAGAATGGGGAGCAGAGTACACCTGCCTCTGTGCCGTGGATCTCTGTTACTTACTATCAGTACGATGCTGGCAAAATCATCAGCAGCTCCCTGAGCCTCCAATTTTTTTTTTTCTTATTTGTGAAATTGGAGATTTTTAATTTGTAAAATGTGAAATGGCAGGTGTATATAAAATATGCCCATAAAGGAGTTGTTTTTACCGATACTGCCAAAGAAGTTTGAAAATTAGAACTTAATTCAGGAAGTGAGAAAGAATTTTTAAAAGTATTCCCTCATATTCTTTTCCTACAGGAAGATTACTTTTGAAGAACGTGTATTTTTTTTCTTTTTCTTTAATGAAAATTATCATCTAACGGACTCCTTAAAGATTGAGAAGTACTTAGAAATCAGTAGTCCCTCTGCTGTGTTCTGACAGAAACTTGTCATGACTTTTCTGAGCCTGGTAGAAAGAGAGCTTTCTGCCTTTGTTTGCGTAGAGGGGCATGACATTTGCTGTTTCCAGCGAGTTTGTTTATAAATGCACCACGCCTTCCTGCACTTGGAAGCCCACCCTTGGTATGAAGATTCCTTTGACTTGCCATCGCCCTGTAACGGAGGGCACGTGGTTTTCATATGAATGAACAGTGAAACAGAGACTCGTCCACGTTTCATGGAGTCACTCCATCCACTTAAACCATCTTGTAGTGGAAAACTCACCAAAACTATTTCCAATAAAATGAGAAACTATTAATTCTCACTTTCATATGAAGTGATAGCACTGGAAAATTATCCAACCCCTGTGCCTTTTTCCTCACCACACTTAAAAAAATCATGTTTTTGAGAATCAAAGAATTGGTATTATCCTGAGCCTTGTCAGTAGTAAAACCTTGCAGGGAGAGCCTGTTGATTCACATCGTCCGTTCATCCGGTGTTCTTTGAGCACCTGGGCTGGACCCTCATCTCCCAATCCAGTGACAGGAAGCCGCCAGCAAAGAAATAACCCACAGCGCGGAGGTGTGAACACTTGAATGCGTGTTACAACAGAGGGAGAGAACTTTTCTTAACAGCAGATCTTCTGGAAAAGTAAACCCATTGCTGCCGCTAGTGGGGGTCAGGAGTGGGGCAGCCCTGCGTGAGTCTTGTCTGCAGGCTGCTCTGTTCCCGCGAACAGGGCTCCTTGAGTAAGCAGTATGCATACGAGCCAGTGGATGCCTGGCAGTGGCCGGAGGCCCTCTTTCTGCCTCATCAGTACTTGCCTCTGATTTGGATTTCACTGGTGCAGCCACACTTATCTGCATTGCTTTGTTAGAAGACAGGAATGGTCTGGAACAGAGAAGAAGCAACTATTACCAGGGTGTATCCACCCAAGGTACACACCCTAAGCAAGCCCGGTATCAGTCCTTACACTGTGGAGAACCAGACTGTTGCAGGCTGATTGCAGTGGCTTATATGCTCCACCCAAATAAACATGTCTCATAGAAGGTTCTGGTAAACATTGCTATGAAATTTGCTAGTGAGACAGTTTGAAGAACCACATTTCTTCACCCTTTGGCAAGGCAGTCGGACTGGAAGTTGTTAATAGTGTACTCAGTCGTGTGCCCAGGTCCCAGCAGTCCCCCTTCTTTTAGCCCTAGAGTCTTACAAATACCACATGTCCAGTATAGCTGGCAGGGGGCGTTCACGGGAGGGCAAGCTCTCTGCAGAACTGTGCACAATGTTTGTAAAACTTAGCTCTATGTGTGGATGTTTCTTTCTTTATGGCTTGAGAAACCTGAGACTGTTATTAAATTTGCAACTCTCCCAGGTTCTAAATTCCTGCTTTCCTTAAACTCACCCCACAGATAGAAAAATCCAACAATGACAGCAATAAAAGTATGTCCTCATTTTGCATCCTATGTAGCTGCCAATAAGTTGGCATTAAAATCTAGGTCATAGGAATGTCTTTGAAGACTAGGGCTGAAAATAAGGGAGAAGCTACAATTCCGTGAGTAGAAACAATGAATACTGCCTCCCATTTCCTGGAGTTTTTGTTTCTCATACCAGAACTTTTGCCCTTTAGAAAATTGTATCAAGATGGTTAAACTTTAGAACCAGGAGAAATCTTTTTTTCGTCCTATAGTTAATTACTTCCTTAAACCCTCATTGTACAAAGTTTGTAATGTTTTGTTAGCAAACCTTGTGCCTCTTTTTCTTTTGCCTATTTCAATATTTAAATTTAAATCCATTTCATATTAATATTACTGTATATTTTGGGCCTCTCACCTTGTGTTGCACCTGTGTGTGTCTAGTTCTAAAGAAAGGTAGAAACAGTCTTTACCTCATTTGATCCTTAATATGTAATTCAAAGCTATTTTAAAAAAACAATTTGTATATTTTTACAAATTCATGTTTCCTGATTTTATATCCTCATGTCCTTGTTTTTAAGCAGTATTATTAGTGAAAATTCTCCCCGCCCCCGTCTTTAAATTGCATTTAAACAGTATACCATTTTAATAATAAAAATTAGTATTTTTATTCTGTATCTCTGTCATTTAGAGCCAGGCTGTTCCAAGAGTGGTCTGTGGCACCTTAGGTCACTCCCCAGTAATTCAGAACCTGCCTTTTAACAAGATTCCCAGGTGAATCTGTGTGCTCAGTAAAGTTTGAGAAGCCCTGATAGGGAGCATCAAAGCCCATTGCAGTGCACACCTCTTGTATAAGGAAGGAAGACAAGGGACTCCCAGGACTACGGTGTGTGTTAAAGTTCATCACATAGGTATCTCATTGAGTCCAATTTTAATCTTAACCTCACAACCTCCTGGACGGTGGGTATCCAATACCACCTTGACAGATTTTGCCATATCCTCATGGCTCCTGCGCTCCTAATATTTATTTAGTAATTTTTCTTGCCCTAGAGATAGAATTGCTTTTTAACATAATAAAGTTATTTTAAAAGGGAACTTTGTATCACTGCTGTAAAAGTTATTTTAAAAAGGAACTTTTTGTCACTACTACTGAGAAACATAGTTTTTTCTTAATGCACTTAAATAAACACATAACTATTCTAAAGCTCTGTGTCTATCAGAGAGATGAACACCAGACTGCAGGAGTCACTGTTCCATGTGGTTATGTAGGTTACGAATGAGGATACAGGTAAAGAAAGAGAGGACAAAAGAACAAAGTGCATCTTAACGATGAGAAACTGACATCAAAACCAGATTCAGATAAGTACTTGCCTGTCCCCTTACTTTCCAATACTCTGATGCTCAGTTGGCCCAGAGAAGGGATCAGGCATCTGGAATTTTAAAGCAGCACAGCTGATTCTGATGCATAGTCCGGTGGAGATTTACCCAGTGAGGCCCAGAGAGGAAAAGGGTGTGATCTCAGTGGTAATCCCAGTCAAAAACACTGCTATTCCACAGTTATTTATAACTCAAATTCGTGGCCATTGGAGGGGCTGGGGAGGCTCAGAAATTAATAGTGCATTTAAGCTGTTTCATTATAAGGCCCCACTGGTGGGTTTTCTCACTTGCATCATGAGCTAGTGTTGCCTCAGAATCACAAACACATCGGATTTTAGAGCTGGAAGAGAGGCACAGTATGTTACTTTTCACTTTCACTGTAAAACATTCAAATACAAGTAATGTTCTGCAGGCAGACTTGACATGTTACCACTAAAAATTTCAGTTTCCCTAAAATGCCTACAAGTAAAGAAAATGACTTATGTTGAGTTTAATTTTTTTAAAGCATTCTACAACAGAGTTTTCTATTTTTTAATGTTAGTTAAGGTACAGAAGTAATTTTAGTGAATTCCATGGCCAAGGACAGAACCCATAGTGTGCAATTATGATTGATTTATATTTAAAGCTGGTACATGAGTTAGATTACCTTGATATTATAAGAGAGAAATGAACTTGAAGATAAATTAGGTCAGTTGTGGAACAGATCTTAGATATGGGAGGAAAACCATTGGTGTCTCCTCCAGTATCTTGTTCGGTTGTCCTGCAGCCTCTTTTGATGAGGGGGGTAGCAAGGTGGAAAGGAGAAAAGGCAGGACCTCGGCTCGTGTGCAGGTCCCTTCCAGCGTCACGTGTCTTTATTTGAGTCCTGTTACATTAGCTCATTCTTAACAGTTCTGTGTCATCCACAAATTTGGAGATTAAGTCATCTTCTACAGTTTCATTCAAACTGTGAATAAGTCCATCGCACAAGTTGGAGCCAAGAACATAATCACCCTCCTGTGGGTGGCCTTCTACCGTGTATAGGTGTGTAGGGTGACTGGCCATCCTGGTGTGCCTGAGATTGAGGCATTTCCTGGGATGTAGGACTTTCAGTGCTGAGGCCGGGACTCGTAGCATGGATGTGTCAGTGGCTGAAGACCATCCTAAGGTACTACCATGCAGCTCTGCTTGTCCCTGGTACGCACAGCGTATGAGAAACGTTCAGTGTCTTTCTGCTGGGCTGGAGGACACTAAAGGCAGGGAGAGTATTTCCTGCCAAGTAGGAAACCCCAGCAGAAAATCAACAAGGTTAGCTGGCTTGGCTGATTCTTGGTGAACCTCAATGCCAGCTCCTAATGATAAAGGCCCATAAGCCTTCTGTTTCATGATCTATTTTAGAATTTTTCCAGGTATCATCCTCTGCCTTAACATTGGACATGGCCATAATCGTAGAATTAAATTTGAGATTTTTCGTGTGACACAGTTATCACATTAACTTTATTTTTTTATTTTTTTTTATTTTATTTTTGCGGTACGCGGGCCTCTCACTGTTGTGGCCTCTCCCGTTGCGGAGCACAGGCTCCGGACGCGCAGGCTCAGCGGCCATGGCTCACGGGCGCAGCCGCTCCGCGGCATGTGGGATCTTCCCTGACCCAGGCACGAACCCGTGTCCCCTGTATCGGCAGGCGGACTCTCAACCCCTGCGCCACCAGGGAAGCCCACCACATTAACTTTAGTACTTACGTTTATTAGACCAGCTGTCTCTCATAGCATTGTTTTAGGGTTAAGCACGTATCTAAACCCAAACCACTTATTAAAGTCCATGTGATTGAAGGTGCCTTGTTGTATTTTTTCATCTTAATTCGTGTTTCAAGCAAACACACTTACTTGGCTATTGATACATTTCCGTATTTCTTTTCCAATAGTCATACCCGTCTAATTACATGGAGTCGATGAAGCCCAACAAGTATGGCGTCATCTACTCCACACCGTTATCTGATAAGTTCTTCCAGACCCCAGAAGGCCTGTCGCATGGGATGCAGATGGAGCCGGTGGACCTCACCGTGAACAAGCGGAGCTCGCCGCCCTCTGCCGGGAACTCCCCCTCCTCCCTGAAGTTCCAGTCCTTGCACCGGAGAGCCTCGCCAGGGCTGAGCCTGCCCTCGTCCAGCCCACCGGGGAAGAAGTACTCGCCGCCGCCGCCGCCCGGCGTGCAGCCCTTCAGCGTGCCGCTGTCCATGCCGCCTGTGATGGCTGCGGCCCTCTCCCGCCACGGCATCCGGAGCCCCGGCATCCTGCCCGTCATCCAGCCTGTTGTCGTGCAGCCCGTCCCTTTCATGTACACCAGCCACCTCCAGCAGCCGCTCATGGTCTCCCTGTCGGACGAGATGGAAAATTCCAGTAGTAGCATGCAAGGTAAATTCTGCCACTCGCCCACACTGCCGCCCCCCTGCTTAGTCCGGACTTACCGGGTCTTCACCAGATAGTCTGGGTGAGGGAGCAAAGGAGGCAAGGGGCCAAGAGCTGTTGCACTCTGAAAAGGAAATATTCGAGTTAGAGTCTGCCTAAGGCATTTGCTTTTTTTTTTTTTTTAAGTGTTGACACTGGAAGATCTCCCAAGAATCAGGCTGTCTGTTAAATGCCATGAAATGATTAGTTTCACTATATACTTGTCAACTTGGGGATAATAAGAATCTTGACTTTATATTTTGCTTTATTGAATACCAACATGGTTCTAGGTGCAAAAAGGCATTTAAGAAATACCTTTAGACCATGTGATAACTAATGGCTATTAAAAGCCACCTTGTTTACTGACTGGTCAGAGGCAGAAGGCTGGGGTAACAAGGAGATAACCAAACGTCATGAGGAAGAAATCCTTTGGGGGCTGATGTCTTAAAAGTCCAGCTTCCTCCATACGGTGCTTGCTGACAAAGTAATCGTTAGGAGGAACAAGAAGCGCCCACCGATTCATGTCTGCTGTCATTTTGCCAAAGGCAAATAGATACACATCAGTGTGGTAGCTAGAAGCCGTGCAATAAGCTTTTAAAGGCTGAAATCGGTAAATGGTACATAGAGTAACTTTTCTATTTTTATTTTGTAGTCCCTGTAATTGAATCATATGAGAAGCCTCTATTACAGAAAAAAATTAAAATAGAACCTGGGATCGAACCACAGAGGACAGATTATTATCCTGAAGAAATGTCACCCCCTTTAATGAACTCAGTGTCCCCCCCGCAAGCACTGTTACAAGAGTAAGTATATTGAGGTCTGCCTGGCATTTACGTAGCGGCGTGCATCTCGGAACTGGAATGGAAGCTGGAGCTTCCCGCTCAGGATGTGGTGTGGATTGCCAGCCGGGACTGCCTTGTCGTTCGGGGCAGCCCCTGGGCCAGATGGGAGAATCTCTCCAAAAACTATGTGCTCTGTTACATGCGTTACGTCACGTTCTCAATGATTTGGTCACACATGATTTTGCCACTTTACCCCAGAAATCATTTTTATCTTGTTTTTTTCCATCCTTCCAGACTATGTGTATATAGTTCTCCCATCATCTTTAGCCCAACATGGATTGAATTTGGTGTTCTAGATATTCTACTTAAGGTTGGATCCTGGAAATGCTTCATGGGATCACATATCGTCCTTCCCATTGTCAGTTCTCATAAAGTGTAGTGTTTCTGTGGTGGGGAATGGCTTTTAGTCAGAATTTTCTGGGCCAACCACAAATCCAAGAAAGATACTCCAAAACCAGTCCCATGGCAACAGAAAGCGACCATGTTGCTCAGAGAAGCTCGGCGTTGAAAGAACTGTTTAGTCTCCTGTCTTTCTAATTGTGACTGCCCTAGAATGTTCGGTCTGCTTTAGAACCACCATCCAGTAGGAAGTTTACACTACTGGTCAACATCCAGGCACCTGAACGGTGGTTTAACTTGCTGTGTGTGACGGTGTCACACACAGTCTAAATAACATCATTACTGAGATTTGCCACTAGAGATGCCCTTGACTTCTACCAGTGATTACACTGGAGGCTGTGTCTGCAGTAGGTACAAACGTGGCCTTCGGATCCAACATCTTGGATCCCAGCTCTGCTCTCCACCATGTGTATGACCTTGGCCTAGTCACTTAATCTCGTTGCCCCTGCTTCCTCTTTATTTTCATTATTGGTTGTAATTATTTTTCTTGTGTTATGGTCTTTACAACATTGGATTTAATGGCCAGCTTCCTAGTACAAAGGAAGTTCAACAATTACTGTCTCCTCAGGGTCCCTTCTATCACCTTCCTCCCCACATACCCTTTTCTCCAGCATTTCTGCCCACCTTTCTGCTTTATCTACTGCACTCTTCTCCCTTACGTAATGAACTCTGTAACAGAATATGAATGCTCTGGTTTTAGAACAGCTATTTTCTGGAACTTAACATGTATTCTGGTTGTATCCACATTCAACCCAAGGAGGTGCCTTCATAATAGCTCATATATCAATTGTCATTTGCATCAAATCCGTCCGCTTTTTTTGCGGGGGGTGGGGCGGCGGGGGGTCGTCATCTACGCCTTGATAGATGAAGAAGAGAATGAACCTTCTTCCTCAGCCACATCAGTAGGCAGACTGTCTGATGGTCTTGTACATTATTGCCCTTCACAATTGCATAGTGCCTCCTTACCCCCAGAAAGGAACTTTTCCAAGTGTTTTCAAAGGAGTTATTTCATTCTCCCAAAACAAGCAGGTGGGAGTCAGAGCAAACAACTGATGAGCCAAGACATAAATAACTTGCCTGTAATCATACCATTAACAGCAGAGGGGGCCTGGGCTGATCCCCTGCTTCCAGACGAGTGGTCTTCCTGCTATTTTTAGGCCCTATCTAGCTGATTGCATCTGCTGCTGCACTAAGGGAAAGGAAAAATAGACTAACCAATATGGACACATCTTGTAGGCTGAATTACCTTTTTTTTAGGATGTCAGATGTCTTTGGTGAGGTAACTGGCAACATAGCTTGTACCTGCACAGGTGATGAAAAAGATGCTATAAAGCCAACTGCCCACATAGCAAGGGATCCATTGACTGAAAAGGGGGTTATTCCAAAGTCTAGGTTATTATAAATTACAGTGTAACACATTACGGAAGAATAATTGAAAGCAATATTCTGTGCTCTGAATGCTGCTGGAAAGAAAACAGCTTTTCTCTTTTCTTGCTTCTTTTAAGTAACGTTCTTTTGATGATCTCAAGCTCAGTGGCTTTTAATGATTAATGAGTAATGTGCTTATTCTAATGCTGACCTAAGAATGCATTTGCCTCTCAGAAAATTGAACCGATTAGCCACAACTGGGACATGTACCCTTCAAGTAATTCTCTCACAGATGTGATTAAGTAATGTCTTGGAGTGTGCCCAGTAGCAGCCCACATAGGAAACCAGCTAGCCAGGAAAGAATCACTGGAATACCAAGCACCTGGTACCATGTCCATGAGGCAGCCCCAATAATATTTGCCTTAGGAAACCCTTCCTTTACAGGGGCGGACTTTAAAATACAGCTTTGAAATCCATTTGTTTGATCATAAAGTTATAGCTTTAGGATTATTTTTAAAGGCACTCAAAAGTATATCAGATTTCTTTTGTTATTTACATGTGTGAAAATTTATTTAGAACAAAAAGTTTGAGGATCAGATTTCCCCCATTGAGTTGTGAACAGGAAACTGTAGCAAACACAAGAGGGATCAGCTTAACTCAAAACAATGACCAGGTCTCTGATATTTACTAGGCATTCTAACTTCTTGGTTATAATGATCCCAAACAACCTCCTAAAAAATGAGCAGTGAGGAGACCAAGAAGAGTGAGTGAGATCCCAAGATCCTGAACCTCAGCCTGTACCAATATCCGGCTCTTTAGAGAGAGACTGCTGACCCCTCTCAGAGTGATGCTGCCTTCCAAGGGAGATGTTGGCTAGAGTAGAGATTTCCTGAGCTGGTGTTAGGACATCCCAAAAAAACTCCTCATGAAATTCAACCACTGTAGGGGCGAAGTTTGCTCATGGGTTTCTGCACCTTGAAATAGTAACAGCTATTGTTTAGCAGATTTGCATCTGGAACAGGTGTTGTTCTTAAGCGTTTTGTGTGCATTACTCACAGCAGCTTTCTGAGATCGCATGACTATCATCCCCTTTTACAGAGAAGAAACTGAGGCACGGAGAGCACGAATACCTTGCCGAGGGTTATAGGGACTATTGGGACGGAGCTGGAGCGCACAGCCTTTTAGGGTACCTCTTTTTAGGGTAACATTTTCACAAAATGAGCAGCTGGAACAGCAGTCATAACTACTACACAGAAACCATTAGAATCCCAACTCATAAAATCGAATAACTGGGAGAGACTTCTAAAGTTATCTGGGATTCTCTCCCAGGGTCCCAGAGGCACATGAGATATATTTAACTGTTCATTTTTTTTTTCCCCTCAACATTTTACTTCCTGAAGTTCCCTTAATGAAGATGAAAATTTTCAGTCAATGGCATGAAAGTTGAAAGTTTAAAATAAACTGATAAACTGTTTTCTTTTTATTAAAGGTCTTAATAATCGAGCTTTATAAAAACTCTCTCACTTCTCCATTTTCTCTGCTATTTGTTTGTACATTTATATAATTGAAGTTCTTGTTCTCCCCCCCCCCACTAGTTCATGTTCCCTTTTCCATGTATCTAAACTTTATTCTTTCATATCATCCCTCTAAGCATCAGGGTAGGAAGGTAAAGTGATACTCAAAACTGACAGTTTTCTTTGCTAATCATAAGTGAGAAATTAGTGAAGTCACTCAAGATAAAATGCACCTTTTTATTCTCTTCCTAGTCACTTCTTTGGGTGCTTGAAAAAGTTGTTGATAAGGGACATGTATTTACATTTTTACCAAGATAAAAAACAAGCTTCATTCAGTGACTCTCTTGATTTTTATGTCTAAATTTTATTATTCTTTATCTCACAAGACTGTTTACCCTCATCAAATTCCTTTCACCAATCTTTTTTCCCCCATACACTCTTGTATAAAACATTCACATGTTATTTGGAATATTTTAAGAACTTTAGATTCAAATTTAAAAGACAAAGAAGTCTTTCATTGCAGTTAGAGGCCAACGATGGATACATAAGCTTGTAATGTATCAAGTAATTAGTTATTAGGAGAGCAAATGGATGGATTAGAACTTGTTAATTACATCAATCAGCGGGGGAAGCCTGAAAAAACTACAGATTTTTCCTAGCTCTTCCCACCTGCCATTTCTCTCCACCAACTTCCTTTCTGAAAAAGAGAAAGTTCATAGTAATGGTGTGTAACCTGATTTGATTTCAACCCCCCTCCCCCCCTGGAAAGGTGTGCAGGTGCAGGAAGGGGAGTCTGGGTGAGGAGCCAGGAAGGTAGGGAGGATGGTGGGCAGCCAGTGAGGGAGCCGGGGCTGCACCTGGAGCCTGGGTCTTGAGTCCTGAGTGAGGGGCTTCCTCGCCTGACCACTAGTAGCACTGCCTGAAGTTCTCTCTCAAGGAGGAATAATAGTGACAGGAAAGGTTTGAGTTTGTGAAGACAGTAGTGCCAACTTTTTTTTGGGGGGGGGAGATAAAAATCAAATGTAAGTTGAGCCTTTTGAAGAGACTCAAACTAAATGCCAGTTATGTAAAGGATAAAATGTAGATACATCCGACAGCGTGGTTGCCTGAGACTTAGGAGTTTGACCGCTTACATTTTCCCCTAAAGAATAATAAATGTGAGAAAACATAGTATAGCGTTCAGCCTAGTACCACAGAATTCTACAAGAAAGCAAATTTCTATTAAGGGAAAGAGACTCTCCTAGCACTTTGCACCTCCCTCTAGTGTAGCCCCTAACCCTTCTTACTGTCATTACTTATCTACATGTCTGTCTCCCCCTAGAGTGTGAGCTCCTCCAGGGCAGGAACCCTGTTTTTATTCATCTTTGTGTCCCGGTGCCAAGCACAGTGCCTGGCTCATGGTAGGTGCTCACTCCATGTTTGTTGAATGAATATAGCAGTGCTTCTTGGGTTGATCCGCTAATTTCTTTTTGTTTATTTTGTTGGGTTTTTTTGTTTGTTTGTTTTTGCCCAGTGTTGTTAATGCTTTTGGTACCCTGAAGGAAAGGAAGAGCCTTTCACTCACCATTTTGCATTTGGCATCGGCTTTCCTAGGAATCACCCTTCAGTCATCGTGCAGCCCGGGAAGAGACCTTTACCTGTGGAATCTCCAGACACCCAGAGGAAGCGGCGGATACACAGATGTGATTATGATGGATGCAACAAAGTATACACTAAAAGCTCTCACTTGAAAGCACACAGAAGAACACATACAGGTATTAGAAATACAAGACTCGCTTCATCTTTCTTCTTAAGAAGTACTAGCATGGAATGTTAAGACAAATGTTCTAGCTTTCAGAGATTATTGTAATGAAATTTTTTCAGGCATCTTGAAAGTTACCATAGCTACAGATGTCGCTTGTCAGTTGTGAAAAATGAAGTTTTCGATAATGATTGGTCTTTATAATAGAATAGATTCAGGGTTATCTGTTCAAGGCCCCTTGCAACCACTTGCAGTTCTGTGGTCTCTGTAGTAAGAGAGAGAGAAGGGCATGAAACCTCCACTGAGAACAGAGGGGGAAATTGCCCTTAACCATGGGCCTGTTTCATTAAAGATGTGGCCTTCATGTAGGCTGTCACTTAGTAAATGTACGTTATCAAATTCACAATGGCAAAAAAAGAAGAAAAAAGTTCTTTATACAGAACAAGTAAATGCAGCAGTTTATAGAAATGGAATTCAAATGGAAGACAGTCATCGAAGGAAAGAAAAGTGAAGATATTTGGGTAATTATCGTCTTCTAAAACTGAGGGGACTTGTAGGCGATTGCCTGCCATATTTGTTGTAGGATATTTCCAGTTTGCCAGGCGTTGCATATAGAGCGTACAGACAGGTCTTATAAAAATTGTTAAATAGGTGAGGAAAACATAAAATTGTCCCCTGTGCTCAAGAACATTTTGTAGCAACACATCTTAAGGAATTCATACAAAAATGTTTTAAACAAACCTGATGAATTGCAGTTGGTATTGGTGATGAATGTTTATGGAAAGCCTCATCTGAGCTGACCTCATACTCTTGGATGTGAAATTCTAGTGTAACAGCAATTTCCCTCTCTGTACATTTCCTTAACCTCAGAATGTAGAATATTTGGAGGTTTGTGAGTCATTCTTGTTAGGAACATTTACAAAGAGAAGAATCCGGGGTTTGGAAGAGGAGAGGAAGTAAAGTGTCTGGCAGAGTGGAAGTGAAGGTTTGCCGTGCATCCTGGGAAGGAGGCAAAGGAAGCCGAGGGGATCCAGCCGCATACAGTGTTCCTTGGCCTCCTCACAGTGTTGCCACGGAGAGAGCTGAGGGTGACAGCCTTGCAGTTAGAGGACCACCCAATGGGCAGTGCCAGATAGACTCATGAAAGCCTCCTCAGGGCACGAACGGGACCTGAGAGGTGGATGTTACCAAAGGCCAGCCTAAGAGTAAAAAGACATTGGATATCTGGGTAACGATTCAGATGTAAGAAAAAGAACTCTTAGCATGTATATTCTGTGCAACAAAGCAGAGAGTATAAATTCTGAATATGTCATTGAAATGCCAAGGAATTACAATCCTTTAAGGTTTCTAGAAAACAAGGGATAGTAAATGGGAATGAATCTGTCATGCCCATTACCCAATATTACTGATTTAAACATGTAAAATTACCGTTAACTGCCTTTTTATTTGTAAAGGCCTTCATACTGCTGTCCTCGTGACTTTCCCACAAAGGTCTTCTTTTTCTCACCTGTAAGTTATCGTCTCACAGGAGAGGGTTGTAGAGACCTGACTTCTGACAGAGTGGGGAGGAGTTTACTATATTTTCCGTACGTCTGAATTAAAGCATTATACTTAGGCGTTGTTGTTCTTGACTAAACAAAAAATAAAATGTTGAAATCCCTGATGAATATTTGTTGCTAGGGACTTAGGGACTTCACATTTTTAGAAAACTATTGAGAAGAATAAGCAAATCCCATAACTTTCAGTTTGGACTTCTCTTTGAATGGATAGCGCTGCATGTAGCTAAGCTCCTAAGTAAGTTTACGCCTTGGAGGTCAACAAATACGGATCACCGGGTATTAAAAACTTGCTCATTGCCTCCTTTGAGGGCAAAACCAAAATTCTTTGATAGCCCCTCAGAGTGGATTTCAGTGCCATAAATATGCTTTAGGAACTCTTAAAATCCCCCTCCCCCCCCTTTTTGGGCAGAAAGCCAGTTTCATATTAAGACAATTAATCTGTGTTTCTCATTTGTCACCTAGTGGTTCAAGGGACAAACGTATGATCCTATCTTGGAAATAATGTTTGTCAAGAGCTTTAGCTCAGAAATATTTACTGTCTTTAATGATTAATATCATTTTGCTCTTAGAAAAAATCAGCTCTTTTTTCCCCACCTTTCTGCAGGAGAAAAACCCTACAAATGTACATGGGAAGGATGCACATGGAAATTCGCTCGGTCTGATGAACTCACGAGACATTTCCGAAAACATACTGGAATCAAACCCTTCCAGTGTCCAGACTGTGACCGCAGCTTCTCCCGCTCCGACCACCTTGCCCTCCATAGGAAACGCCACATGCTCGTTTGAATGCCTCTATCTCCCGCCTCAGCGTGGCTCCCACTCTCCCAGCTCTCTCTCTGTCCTCCCTCCCATTATCTAACTCATCTTTTTACATGTACATTTTAATTTTGATTCAGCTGGTCTGAATCTCTGAATTTATATCATTCAAACTTCCATATGGTCAGTAGTAAATATTCTCTAATCTTCCCTCTCCTTGCCACGGGTCAGACCTAAAGAATGTGAACAATTTTTTTTTTCTTTTTTTTTTTTCCGGGGATGCTAAGCAAACCCTTCTTAGAGATACGTTTAATGTAATGAAAGCAAGGGAACATGTAAACTAACATAACCAATTGCTTCTCCATGTAATCCTCAAAAGAATGTCAAAGTAAATGTATTAGAAATACAGTATCCAGCCTGCTAGTCCTTGCCAGAGGCATCCAGACCTCTGTGCTCTGTGATCGAGTTTGGTGCTCCACAGCAAAAAGAAGGGTGGAACCTTTCACAGATTAGCTAGACATGCAACAGGCTTTCAGACTAGTACAGTCAACTCTTCCATTGTCCTTCACAGATCTGGCTGGTCAATTTGGATTTAGCACTTCATCTAAATGTATGTCCGTTACCCTCCTTTGTGCCTGCAGCTACTAAGGAGGTCTTTGCCACCAGGGAGGTGAGCCAGAGCTGCTGATTTAGGTGGATGATGTCTGTCCATTGAGGGGGTGGATACTGTACTTGCTAGCGTGGAGTCGGAGCAAAGGGGCATGCAGCAGGGGCAGAGCAAGGCGGGCAAAGGAGGAAGCCAGCCATTCCTGCTCGCCTAGGGCTTTTTGGAGACAATTCATCATTTGGTTCGCTGGGCAGTACATTCCCAGAGCTTCAGTCTCTATGCACATTCAGCTGTGCGGAACCCTACTGCAAAGCCAGATTCTGATGGGGTTCTCCATGCACCTGTCTCTGTTTCTACAATGTCCTTAATGTCGATTAGCAAGCATTGATAGGGATGCCACAAAACTATTTGCTCAGTAATGGGAAAAAATCTTTTGGATAAGGGTATGAATGGTTTTCTTTAATGGCCTTCTTTTACCCCACCTACTTAACAGCTTTTTTTTGCAAACAGGGAAACGTTGAGTGGTAATTGTATTCCCCTATCAAATTAATCATGGAGGCTTCATATGGAGACATTTCTGTGTGAGCTGTAAGGTGCCAAATTGGCTGTCATCTGTGTACATGACACACACCATAAATAAGCATCTGCTAACGCTTTAGTAGATTCCTTCAGTTTAAGACCTGAGAGACACTATTTGTAAATATAAATAGTTGTGAAGCACACATACCTTTCCTGGGGGACAGATTTCTGAAAAATCTAGAAAACCACAGTTCAGGGATTCATAAATGTAGCTCAAATTCCCAGATGTTTACTGTTGGAGCCGGCAATCTCCTATCACTATCAAGTATCCTGTCAGAAGAACAAACTGAAAATGACTCGTGTTTATGTTGAAGATTAATAGCACCATCATTTAGGGGAAGTTTTGCAAAAGCAGGCTTTTGAGCACCATAGTGTAAATGCCAGTAAAAATAATTTGTGCGTGGAAATGCCATTGGTCCTAAATTTGAAGAAAGTGGGCGACGGTGGTGTAGTGTGGGTGCATTTAAGCAAATGCACCTTCATCCCTCGATAAAGGATGGAGGAGCAGAGAGAAGAATGGAATCCTGAAGATTCATCCCAGCCACAACTCAGGATCCAACACGACCTTAACTGGGAGGAATACACTGTTCAGTTGTTTTTTTTTAAGACAGTGCGTGAGTGATTCTGGAGGCCTGCGAATCGTGTGGGGGAGCGTACTTTGACGGCGCCGTGTTAATAAAAGTTAGTTGTAGGGACTGCACACCTAAGAGATCCCGCTCGTAAGCCCTCGGATCCAACTGAAAGGAGATGTAGTTGAGAAATGCAAAGTAATTTGTCACGGGGGCACTTGGTTTTCCTTTTTTTTTTTTTAAGCACTGCAAAATTTGTTTAGACTATTAAAACATCCTTATGAGGCTTTTTTTTTTTTTTTGCAACTATGACATGAATCGAGGGATAAAAAAAGAATGGCTCTTGGAAAAGTAGGTATTGTCTGTATTGTAGATGCTTAGTCCCATTCATGCCAAAATGTTTATTGCTTGAAATGGTTCTTCCACAACGCACCGAAGAATTAAGTTGGAGTGCAAAGAACATTTTTGTTTTAATGGAGATAACCAGTTTGTGTGTGTTCTAACCCATCTTGAAGGTGGGAAAAGGGGCAAGAAAGGATAGAATTGATCTTGGAATAATTAGCTGTGAGTCCAAGTCCAGCTGATAGAAAGCTTCGTGGGTTCTCATGAAATTTGATGTGTGCGCTATGGCATATTGACTTTTTTTTTTTTCAGAAAAGCAAGCAATACCCTGCGAAGATGTACATTACTCTTCAGCTTGCTTAGATTATACTAACAGTTCACTAACAAAGATACATTTCAACTCAAAGAAAAGCAACCCAGGAAGCTAGTCTCTGTTCCCATGCTGGTCTATATACTTTAGTTACCAATTGGCTCTTAACCAAATTTTCCTTTTTTATATATATTTGTATTTTACTATGATAGTTGAGAAATTTAGTCTCTTAGTAATTTTTAGCTGTTATTGTGGAAGACCTCCAATACAAGATAAGGTACCCTTGAACGTGTGGTTTTAATGATATGCCATGTTACTATCAATGGTGATTTTAATTGCAATATTTTAAATTGATGAGAATGATTTGTAAACATGAAGTTAGTGTTGTGTAAATTCTGTTTATTATAGAATTTCTTTGATTATTATCCAAGTGTCATCTTGGGGGAGAAGTCAGAAAAATTAAATCTGTAACCATCATATTTTAGAGTTCTAAAGTGTGAATCTATATCGCAAATGGGCATTAACATTCTAAATCGCCTGGTTTTGAGAATGTGTTAGCATAGCTATGTTCAACTAAGGAAGTGGTAAATATCAGAAGTTTCAAGAGCCTTAGAACAGATTTACAGGGGAACTATATATGAATGTGTATATTTTATTAAACACCCATCTGCACTATCAGTGTTGCACTAATGTGGAATTTGAAAAACTATATTGCTGATACTGTATATCTACACATCATTCCTGATTAGATTGTTTTAAAGACAATCTCAAAGGTCTAAGGTTTTAAAATAATTTGATTGGTTTGAAAATATACAGTCATCTTGAAGGAATTGCTGTCATACATGAAGTTGCTCAGAGTGGCCTTTATTCTCTTGTTGGTCAAGGTTAACAAGTTCTAAATGATTGCAAATTCACTTAAATAATACATTTACAAAGCCATTTTACATGAATTAAACGAGGGCTACAACAATATTATGTTTTACAAATACTAGCACTTTTTTTTTTTTTTTTTGCTGTTATGTACTTAGTGTTAGAGGGTCAAAATAATCTTTCTGCTTAGCATCTCTTAAACCATACCTGCAAGTATAGCAGGATTATTACATTTACAGTACTTTAATACTTGTATAAACTATGCAGAAATTTTTAATAAAGTGTAATATATTTTATAAGCTAATAAGACTGAATGGGTAAAGGTTTTTAGCATGCATTAGTATACTTGCAAATACTGAAACATTTTGGTAATCTTTCTTACTAAAGATGTGAATGTTTAATGTTCTTTCTCTGTTTCTACTCGGTAGTCCAATGGGAATTCAGTAATGACATTTTGTCATGTCAAACTGTGAACATAAATTTGTACTGTACAGTCCTCATATACTATATACAGTATGCAATATATGTATTATATACTTGTTAATAAAACCATCAGAATATTACATGTGCTCATGTGATTACTATGTATGCAGTGATCACTAGGAACAAACCTTAGCAAGGTAACATGTAAGAGGCCCTTACTTAGAAATTGCAAAGTAAATCACCCTTTGATAGGCAATCATTAATGGAAGGAAAGAAAAACAGATCTAACTGGAAAATGCACTATATGAGTTAACTCAGCCCTAAAGCTATGTCCCTGGTTTTCTGATAAGAAGTTTTCTAAGTACAAACCATAAACTTGTAGACAACCCAGCATAAACCTACAAATTCACCTAGTGCATTCTTGGAATATTTTATTGTTTATGACCCTTTCTGCTTCCAAAAACAATTTTCAGTTTCTTATGTGTAGTACTTTAAGTTTTTAAATAACGATCAGGATTCGTAGCTTGGGCAGTGGAGAATCAGGAATTAAGGTAAATAATTCTGGTAAATAAAAACACGATTTTTCAAGCCTTCAGGAAGCCATGTCCATGGGCACTGCTGTGTCCTTAGCATCACAGGAACAAGTAGTTTCTGGTGGGCATTTAGAGTTCTTGTTTAAGACAAAATGTCTACTCTCTTGCTCCACCTAAATGTAATTGAAGCTAAGATACTGGCTTTTTAGGTCTCTCAGCAGCTTCCTCCAGCCAGACTTCATCTTAGCATAACATGAAATAATGTCTGACTGGCGCTTGTCACGTGACTCAACTTCGCAGGTTGGAGAGGGGAAGGAGGACGGGCTGGAGGCTTTCAGCCTTCTGCGGGCTCTCCATCAGCCTTCTCCAGGGAACGTCTCTGCTTTTATACTGTGATAGTTGACTGCAAACTCAAAAGGTATTTATTATATGTGACTATGACATCCTAATGGAATATCACCTTGGATTAGTCCGAATAATTGGCTGTAATTCTCCCACTATATTTCATATATGGGTGGGATGATACTTGCTGATTTCAAAATGAGACCCAGCCTTCTAAGGAAATACTTTCTTACAACTGGATTCTGCCTGAGTGAGTGATCAGAATGGTGACAAATGTAGATTTTATGAGAAACTAAATTCTTTGAGGAATGGTTGAACAAATTAAGATGTTCAGCACACACACACAAAATATATAATCATTGGCCAATATTTTTTTTGTCTGTTTTACTGTACGCGGGCCTCTCACTGTTGTGGCCTCTCCCGTTGTGGAGCACAGGCTCCGGACACGCAGGCCCAGCGGCCATGGCTCACGGGCCCAGCCGCTCCGCGGCATGTGGGATCCTCCCAGACCACGGCACGAACCCGTGTCCCCTGCATCGGCAGGCGGACTCTCAACAACTGCGCCACCAGGGAAGCCCCATTGCCCAATATTTTAAATGCTGTCAGGTCAAAGAAGGAATTAGGAGCCTTGCTGGGGGCAAGTTACCAAGTCTTCAAGGAAAGAAGTGGCTTTCAGGGATGGGTTGAGATGGTAGTGAAAACACATATCTATAGGTGTCTAAGTTGAACTATTACAGACCAGAGTGACCTGTGTGTATGTACCAGACAACAATGAATTGCCTTTCAAGGGTACATTTATTTTAAGATGTGTAAACCGATCCTGTTACCATTTCCTTTTATCTGAGCTGATCACAGTCAGGGTGGCTGGAATGAGACTGTATATGTAGAGAGTGACCCCCAAGTAAAACTCACATGCCGTAATTAGAATTCTCTTTAAACTTACTACTTTGGTGGGGGGGCGGTTCTCACCAACTTTAGACATATTTATTGCTTGTTTGTTCTGTTCCTGGGTTTGCATTCCCCGTGGGTGTCCTGAGTGGTCTGGGTTAAGGATAGAAGACAGCAACTGGATCTGCAGGTTCCTAGACTGTATCTCTCTTTTACACTGAATACATTCAGTGTTTCTTCCTTCTCAAGACTTAGTGTATTAGGGTTCTCCAGAGAAACAGAACGAATAGGATATATAGATATAGATTAGGATATATAGATATAGATGATATAGATATAAAGAGATTTTTTCTTTTTTTTTTTTTTTTGCTGTACGCGGGCCTTTCACTGCTGTGGCCTCTCCCGTTGCCGAGCACAGGCTCCGGACGCGCTGGCTCAGCGGCCATGCCTCACGGGCCCAGCCGCTCTGCAGCATGTGGGATCTTCCCAGACCGGGGCACGAACCCGTGTCCCCTGCATCGGCAGGCAGACTCTCAACCACTGCGCCACCAGGGAAGCCCTAAAGAGATTTTTAACGTGGAATCAGCTCACATTATTAGGGAGGCTGAGAAGTCCCATGATCTGCTATTTACAAGCTAGGAGACCCAGGAAAACCAATGATGTAATTCTAGTCCAAAAGCCTGATAACCAGGGGAGCCAATGGTATAAAGCCCAGTCCAAGGGCAGGAGAAGACCAACGTTCCAGCTCATGAAGACAGGAAGCAAAAGAGGCAAATTCCTCCTTCCTACACCTCTTTGTTTGATGCAGGACCTCAGTGAATTGAATGATGCCCACCCACACTGGGGAGACAACCTACTGAGTGCACAGATGCAAATGCTAATCTCATCCAGAAACACCCTCACAGACACACGCCCAAGTACTGTTTAATCTAGGCACTCTACAGCCCAGTGAAGTTGACATTAAATTAACCGTCACACTCAGGAATTCCAACAGTCCAAGGAATTGGCTTCTAAAGAATTCTGTGTGGCAGAGGAGGGTTTTGAGGACCTTCAAGGCTTACAGATCTGCTCTAGATTTCATCTCCTGCCACAAAGGCCAGCTGCTTCCCTGTAAGTTGCACAACTTCACAGCTACACTCATGCAATCCCCCAACGAAACTAAAATCCCACCACACATTCAAACCAGCATCCTCGGCCCCTAATTTTTGCTCTACACACTTGACCCTGCCTCCTTGAGATCACTCATTACACTCTAATTATTTGTCCAAGAATCTCTTCCCCACCAGAATGAGGAACCCCACGGTCTGGGATGGGACTTCTTCACATCTGTGTCCCCAGCACCACACACACAGTGAATACATCATTAGATAGTGGTTGAAGGAATAGGTGAATCTGAGTTCTAGTCTTAACTTGGGCACTAAGATCTTTCTGACCCTTTCATATCAAAGGGACCACCTCTGGAACTTCTCCTGAATTTGTCCTCTCCTGTCCATTGCCATCTGCTGCCCCAGCTCAGGCCTCTGGGACTATCACAGAAGTCCCCTCACTCTCTCACTTCAATCATCCTCCTCCACACCAGCCACCGAGACCATCCTTCCAAAACAAAGATCTGATCATGTTATTGTCCAGCTGTTTAAAATCCTTCCATGGCCCTCATTGCACCTGAATTGGTTCTTCTAAATTCAAGCTATTCCCTTTAAAGCCTCATCTATTACCATAAAATTTTTTTTCTTTCTCCCTAAGAACCTTCAAACACTCTCCAGACTCTATGACTTTGATAGTTGCACAAGATATTCAGGGAGATACTCAACAAACTCCTACTCATCTTTCAAAACCCGTCTCAAAAGTAACCTTTTCGGGCTTCCCTGGTGGTGCAGTGGTTGAGAGTCCGCCTGCCGATGCAGGGCACACGGGTTCGTGCCCCGGTCCAGGAAGATCCCACATGCCGTGGAGCATCTGGGCCCGTGAGCCATGGCCGCTGAGCCTGCGCGTCTGGAGCCTGTGCTGCACAGCGGGAGAGTCCACAGCAGTGAGAGGCCCGTGTACCGCAAAAAAAAAAAAAAAAGAAAAGAAAAAAGAAATCAACAGATACTAACAGACAGAAGTGTTGAATTGTCTCACAAAGATTTTAAAGGAAGTTTCATAAAAATTCTCTTAAAAGCAATTATGGGCATTCTGGAAACAAACAGAAAACTGAAAATTTCAGCAAAGAAATAGAAGATATAAAAAAAGAATCGAGTGGAAATTTAGAACTGAAAAATAAAACACCCAAAATAAAAACACTCACTGGGTGAGCTCAATAACAGAGACCACAGAGGAAAGAGTCAGTAAACTTCAAGATAGATCAATGCAAATCATCCAGTCTGAACAATATAGAGAAAATCAATTGAAAGAAATGAACACTGCCTTGGGGACCTGTGGGAGAATAACAAAAGATCTAACATTCATGTCATTGGAGTCCCAAAAGAGAAGAAAGTATAGGGCTGAAGAAATATTTAACGAAATAATGTAAAAACTCCCCCAATTTGTTGAAAGACAAAAAGACAACAACAAAAAAACCCTCCAGATTCAAGTAGCTGATTAAATCCCCCAAACAATAAACCCAAAGAAATCCCCACCCAGACACTTCATAATCAAACTGCTGAAATGAAAGACAGAAAAAAAACCAAAAAAATAAAACAAAAAATCTCAGAGTTAGATATAACATGGATGAAACATGATATTGAATTTTTACATTGGCAACTAAATAGATAATAAATACTAGAATTGTAAATGGTTTGTTTTAAGAGATTGTCTTGACAAGTGAGAATGACAAAAAAGTCAGGGAGAAATACAACCTTATTGGAAGGGGTGGGAGGAAGAGAGGGATGGGCTGGCAGCCATGTGGGAAATGAGTCTCAGGGATGCAGTATAATTTACTCAAGAGTAGGTATAGTTTTGTGGGATCTGAAGCTTCTCCATTTGAGAGGGGAGAGGCTTTTAAGAAAAGAATACAAAACTATGAACACAAATACAAAATATGAAATCACTTATGACTGTGACCGTTTATTTCAAATGAGAAAAGAAACCCAATAAACTGTAAATTTTAAAAGCTGATAGATATGTTAAACAGTACAGAATCTCTAACAATATCATACTGCCTCCTCACAAACCCCCTTGACGATTACAACAACACTTGTTTTCTACATTTTTTGGCTGCATAGCCTCTTCCTATGACAACAATTTCATAATTTTTCTATAGAGCGAGAATAGAAAGACAAATCAGTCTTTCCCCTGGTATGGCTGATTAAAATTTGTTTTATTATTATTAATCATTGGATGTATAAAACATGCGGCTTCACACACAGATGTACTCACTTTCGTAGGAATGCTACAGGTTTGTGCCTTATAAATACACAAATTCTGAAAAAGTCTATTTCACGTGATTCCAGCAAAAAGAAAAGACACGATATGCTTCATTTTGAATGATACTCATTGCACTATTGAGTAGATCCCTGACAGGAAGGAACTTTTGTTTGGACCAGGGGTTGAGGAGGAGAACTGAGTCCCATGCTTATGATTTTACATGCCTGATGTCTGGGCGCATTTCCCCTGGGTTAGCTTCTGACCCTGTACATTTCAAACCTTGCTTCTCTTCCACTGGCACATCTGGGCCAGATGGCACAGGACCTTCTCTTATTGCTATACAGCCTCTGGCCCTGCAGCTTCACATTGCCACCAGGTTGAGCCAGCCCAGTGGGTGATAAAAATATTCCTGGATGTTATTCCCACACTGACAATAACGCAGCACAGAAGTAACATGAAACTTGAATACATCCTACTAAGTCCAAACAAAATGACATTCCCCAGTTAGTAGTCCTTTAAGAGGGTCCACAAAGTGTGCACACTGCTCCAGTCCCACTAACCTTAGCAGAAGTCACAAAGGAAGCAGACAAGAGTCTTGACCAATTGCAGTCGAAACATCGTACTTCTGCAAATATCAAAAAAACAAATGGCCAGGGAGCAGGACACCGGCTCCCTCCCAGGACTTGGAAGGGCCCATGCAAGTGAGGCCCTGGAAGCTTCATCAGCTTCACAGCAAATCCAACTGGGACCCTACTGGGCTTCAAGCCTGGTTGACAACCCAGCTCATCTGCAGACCTGGTTAGAGAATACAGACTCTAAGGCCTCACCTCTGTAGATTCTGACCCGAGAGTGGAAAGGGAAGTGGTGTCTTTAGAAGCTAAGTGGGGTGGGTTGAAGTGGGCGTGGAGATGGGAGGAGGGAGAGGACAGAGAGTACCCACTGAGCCCTCATTATCTTATCTTAAATAAATGAAAAAATCCCTCCGGGGGACTTCCCTGGTGGCGCAGTGGTTAAGAATCCGCCCTGGTCCGGGAAGATCCCGCATGCCGCGGAGCAACTAAGCCCGTGAGCCACAACTACTGAAGCCCGCGCGCCTAGAGCCCGTGCTCCGCAACCAGAGAAGCCACCGCAATGAGAAGCCCGCGCACCGCAACGAAGAGTAGCCCCCGCTCGCCGCAACTAGAGAAAGCCCGCGTGCAGCAATGAAGACCCAATGCAGCCAAAATAAATTAATTAATTAAAAAAAAAAATCACTCCGGGACTGGTCCCAGCAACCTGTAAACTGCTCTTCATCTTTTAAAGTCTCCTGGTTTTCCAAGAAATGGGGACCAGGGCCAGCTTCTCCAAATTGCTGTCACTGACCTTCTGCCACAAATGCACATATCCTACTTCTCCTTTTACTCTCCCATTTAGACCCTTTTTATTTATTCATTTTTTTAAATTTATTTATTGAAGTATAGTTGATTTATAATGTTGTGTTAGTTTCTTCTGTACAGTAAAGTGATTCAGTTATACATATATACACTTTTTCATATTCTTTTTCATTATGGTTCATTACACAATATTGCATATAGTTCCCTGTGCTATAGAGTAGAACCTTGTTGTTTATCCAGTCTCTATATAATAGTTGGCATCTGTTAATCCCAAACTCCCAATCCATCCCTCTCCCACCCTCCCTCCACCTTGACAACCACAAGTCTGTTTTCTATACATTTAGATACTTTTATAAGGCACAACACACACACACACACACACACACACACACACACACACACACACACAGCCCTTGCGTCTGCTTCTAAGTTCCTGCCACCAGGGCAAACACTAAGGAGCTGAATCTATTGATTGGAATTTTGGACTGGCCACTTCAAAACTAGAAATCTCTGGTCTCCTCCCTGTTATAAAATTTCCACTCAGCTCCCATACAGATAGTTGAGGTGAGTAATCACATCAATGCAAGCCACCTAGGGTGCATAGGAAGAAAGTTCCTTAAATCCTAAGGATGATTTTCCTTCTAAAAATAAGAAGCCCTTATTTCCGTACTACTGGAGGGTAAGAGACTTGATGTCTATAACCATGACCTTGAACTACCATTTGAATCATCAAAAACCAACTAAATACTATTTTTAAAACAATAGTAACCCTTGTCATTAAATCTGGCTCTTTTTTTGACACTTCTGCTGCTCCTAAATGCACAGGTTTTGGAACAGGTCGCCTTCGTTAACATTCCTGCTTTGTTCCTTACCATCCTGACCAACTGGAAAGCTTTTAAACCTCTCTGAGCTTCTGTTGCCTGTGCTGTAAAACAGAGGCAGCTCATATCTATCTGATAGTGTTTCAGAATTAAATGACGTCATGTTTGCAAAGTGTTTAGTGCAACGTAGTACTTCGCTCAATAGCTCATAATTATCATAGTTTACTATTTGCGCTTTCAGAATAAATAAGGAGGACATGCAAATGAAATGAAGAAAGAGACCTCAGAATTGCTGAGGTTATGGGGAAAGGACATTCTCCACCACTGTTAATAGGAGAATGGATAATGATCCTTTAGAAAGTAATCTGAGAGTATTTATCAAAATTTAATATGTACATATCTAATTTCTAGGAACCTGTTGCAAACTGATCTAAACTAATTTGACTAGGCGACAACTGTCAGGTTCTGTTGCTAAAATTCATTTCACACCAGTGCGTAGAGGTAGATGATGCAACTTTAATACTGAGCCACATACTTCAACTGTGGGTTTCTGATTAGAAGACTTCAGATAGTAACTGCCCTGGGGTGTAGACGGGAGATAAGCTATCACACAAACTACCAACACTCAAGGTGGACACGGGGAACTGGCCCTCTGCATTCCATGCCACATTTTTCTAACACACCTTTCTGTACTACAGAGCCTGGAAAACTAAAAATTACATTTCCTGAGCTCTCTTGCAACTGAGATTTGGGATGAGAATCACGTCTCACCAAAGGCACGTCAGATGTGGTTCAAAATATTCCGTTTCTTACTGATAAAGGTTAAGCCAGAGCGCATGCTTGGTGTGCAGTCCAGATGAGCTAAGCCCAGGATTGGGCTAACTTACCTGCGCCATCAGGGTAACAGAGGACTGGAATGGCCTTCCCACACTGGGAGAGGGGGAGAGGTGGGGATGACCTGGCAATACTTAGGGCAGAGGAGAATTCTCTTGCAGACAGCTCACTCTCAGGAGGAAGAGAGGGGAAAACCTGAGGTGAGCACGCTCAGTAGTGTTCCCAAATCCACCAACTAGGCTAAGCCACCTCCCTCTTCTAGCCACGGCAGAAAATGAGAGGAAGAGAGAGGGCAGGTGGTCACGTGGAGGAGAGACATCAGGGAGGGTAAGAAAGATTCACCCATAACAGTCACCTATTGGCACGCAGAAAGTCACGAAAAGGGGCCAAGAGAACCATCACAGTTACTCCATCTACTCCCATTGTTTTAAATTAATTTTTTTATAAAGAGATGTATTTGTGTACAACTTGCATAGTTAAAAAGGACATGAACGTAAAAGTCATGTGATTTCCACTTCCATTTAGGATAGAGTAGTGTACAGCAGACCAAAGCTTCTGCCAGGAAAAACTGGAAAATCTAGATACAATTAAAAAAAAAAAAAACAACCTTCAAACCTTCAACAGCATCAGAGGGCTGGATGAAGCAACAAGTCTTCGGCAGGGCTGATTCTGGAGATGGAGAACTGCAGGGGGATGAACCGCTAATCGGCAGCCACTCTCCCCGGGGGCCCCTCATCCCACAAGCTGCAGAGGAAGAGTCAGTTGCTCAGAGGAGGAGGACCCTGTCTTAAAGCAGCTCTCCACCTTTATTCTTTGTCACAGGGGTCTCGTGGCGTGCGCTACAATTTGTAATTAATTGTGGATTTAATTGTATTTGTATCTGTCTCTACCTTTAGACGATGAACTTCTTGCAGGCAGGAGAAAGTTTTGCGTATCTTGTTCACTGCTGTATTCCTAGCTCCCAGCACAGTGCCTGGTACACAGCAAATGTTTAGTTGAATATGTTGAATTCAGTTGAGTTGAGCCGAGTTGAATTGAATTGGATTAAAGCAATGAATGTTTTCTGGCTCTTTCAGATTTCCTGGATTCCAGAGGCACCTTTTCCCAAAACCTGGAGGCCATATTCTTAACAAGACGTCGTCAATAGGGTCAAGTCCAAGCTACTTTCTAACTAGAACTGCATCCTCTGGATCTTGCTCTAATACCTCGAGGGCTTGGAAATGGGAGGGGTTGGGAGGCTTGCCATCAACTTCTAAAATCCCAGGCCACTTCCACACCAACACCCCTAGGGCCCTAGGCCCTTCTCTCCCTAACCACACACAGTCCTAAGGCTCTAACAGGAAAAGTTTAAGAACTTCTCTGGGGAGCTTCCCTGGTGGTGCAGTGGTAAAGAATCCACCTGCCAATGCAGGGGAAACGGGTTCAAAGCCCTGGCCCAGGAAGATCGCACATGCCGCAGAGCAACTAAGCTCGTGCGCCACAACTACTGAGCTTGCACTCTAGAGCCCGCAAGCCACAACTGCTGAGCCTGTGTGCCACAACTACTGAAGCCCGCATGCCTAGAGCCTGTGCTCCACAACAAAAGAAGCCACTGCAATGAGAAGCCCACGCACCACAATGAAGAGTAGCCCCCACTGGCCACAACTGGAGAAAGCCCGCATGCAGCAATGAAGACCCAATGCAGCAAAAAATAAATAAATTTATTAAAAAAAAAAAAAGAACTTCTCTGGGGGCCTGTCAGGCATTTTCTGTTTAACTCAACCCATTTCAATATCTCTCCAAAGTGCTGTAGGTTCCTCAAGTCCACCTTCTCTGCTCAACACTTACCTGGAGATTCTAAACAAGGCTCGTTCTCCTTTGGTCCCCTTCTCTCCCCACCTCCCCCATTCTCACTGGGACCTGGGCTTCCATCCCCTCCATGGGGGCCTCAAAGTCGCAACCCTGAGGGAACCCATGCCCCATGAGTGAGGATGTTGATAGGAAACAAACTCCATGGTACCTATTTAAGTCCTCAATTGTGGGACACATTAAAAGGATATTTCTAAGTTGGCTTAGACATTCTCAGAACTTGATTCCTGTGCATTTTAAGTCCTTTCTTTTCCTTTCCAAGGATAAAGAACCATGACTGAAGCCAAGGCAACCGGGTTCTACCCCTGGTTCTGCTGCTGTGTGTCCTTGTATCATCTGTCTTCTGATGGGACACTGACCCATTTGCTTTTGGGTTTGGTCCTTGGTAAGGAATTTTATTTTCTTTGAGCACCTTAAGGCTGTCACGCTCAGGGCAACCAATGCATGGGGCCCATATTTACATGAGACTAGGGTATAAATCCGATGCCATATAATTAAATCACAATGAGAGGCCTTCATGTTTTGTGTGCTACCCACACAGGATCAAGTGACCAGGGAACCCAAACCACTCGTGAGAAGGCTATTTTGGTGCCTACAGAAGAACTGCTAGTGCTGTGGGTAAGAGCAGGGGGCCCAGTGCTAGAAGGCCCTTCTCTGCCACCTAACAAGCTGTATGAGATAATCACCTTCAATCGGTTACTTAACCTCTCAAGGCATCAAATTTTGCAGTTGTTGGGGGGACAGTACATCTACTCCATAGGTTTATTGTGAGGATTAAGTGGACCATCAGATGTCAAGTGCTTAGAACAGCTCTGGGCACAGAGGAAGCCTCTGTAAGTATTAATGCAGCAAATTTACCCAGGTATGGAAAGTCCTAAAAGGGTCTCTCTAGCCCAGGTAGCTCACAACTCTCCTGATAGGAACCTGGGCCCTCCAGGGGGCTGGATAAACACTAAGGTAGTGGGCCTGAATGCTTCCTTTCTAGGACACCATGCTGGCCACATACTTTTATTGTCACATCAAAGCTTTAAACACAGATTAACTCAGTTGATTAGGTTACACCTTTCTTTGTGTACATTCAGCTCCAGGTTCTGAGGCACCTGGGGGGCAGAGGTCAGGGCTTGCTTCATCTTTAAATGCCCACCATTTCTCATAGTGCCTATAGAGTATTCCATGTTTCATAAAGGCATGGATTTGATCTTGGTATTTCAAGTCTTCCTGGGCAGCACATCTTGCAGGTGGGGAACACCTGCAGATAGCCCATCTCATCAATTACTTTCTTCCTAATTTCTCAGTGGGTGACATTTTCTTCTGACCACTTTTCCAGAATCTGAAAGCCATTTCCCAAAGCCCACTACTTAGTGAAGACCCATGTCAAGAGGGGTGTGTACCCTACAGGGGTCTTTCCTTTCTTCAAGCCCTTATCAAATCTTCTAGTCTTTCAAGGATACACTGATGACTGAGGAATAGATGACCAATGTCTCTCCCAGTTTCTTTCTTTCTCTTCATTTAACAGTCCACTTGAAACCTCAACCTAGAAATAGGAATTTCAAGCAAAGTGGGAGTTGATGGTTTAGTTAAGGCCCTCAGAAGAGGTACGGGAGCTCAAGAAATTGTCCAAATGGAGTTGCGAGCAGAGTCATTAGACCTGTAAAGGTGCCAACTCAGGGTCTCTTCTTCATTTACTATTTGTCCTGTGAGCCCCTGTGGACAAGACCAGCGTTCCGCTCACGGAGATGGATCCAGGACCCAGCCCAGTCCCCAGGTGGAAGAGCTCTGTGTGCGCTTATGAATTGAGTTGTTGGAACTGGCAATGAATTTTAAAAGATCACAACATCTTGTCTTATGGTCAGGTGCTCAACCAGTGCTTCTTCACATGGAGATGGTAAATGAAAGGCAGTGAGCCCCAGTGATATTGGACCCAGAGTTTGGGACTCAGAATGAGATAATCCTGGGATCACATCCCAGCTTTGCTTGCTTCTCTCAGCATATGCCGTGAGCCTCTCCTCGGTAGAGGCCCTACCTCACAAGGTTGTTATGAGATGGCATGAAATCATACAGGTGGGGTCAGATGGGTGCCTCCAGCTCTGCCCTCGAGGAAGGTACCTTTAACCACCCCACTTCTCACAGGTGAGGATGTTGAGGAAGAGAAAGATAAGTCTCTAGGGTCATGCAGCTAGTAGTGGTGATGTTGGGACTCACACACAGCCCGTGGTCTTAATTAAGGGAGAGCTGCGGGGTGCCTCGTGTGGCTAGTAAGTACTCAGTAAAGGGATACTGTTATTATTGCTGTAGTCGTGTCTGAGGAGCAGAGAACCCGAGTTCCCACAGCTGCTCCACAGCAGAGCGGGAACACCGAGGCCTCCGCATTCAGACCCGGGTCTCCGGGACTTGTTTCCCAGCTGCTTTCTCCAAGGCCTGTTCTGGGCAGCCACACCCGGCGTTGTCACCACACCCTGTGCTGTGCTCAGAAATTCAGGCCACACCCTGCCTGCTCCCGGAGGGTAAACAGGGCCACCTGAGAAGGGCCACATTGTTGTGCCTGCGGTGTTTTGGCTTCTAAGTGCGACAAATCAATAAGGAGTAAAAGTCAGAACCGAGGCCTTCTTGAACTTCAACTGAACTTCGCTCCCAGCCAGTTAGTCACGAGGAACCCGATTCCAGGAGAGAAAACTTCCGCGTGGCCTCTAGTTAACTACCTTGAAGGAGGGAGTGTGCAGTTTGGAGGAGGTGGGGACGCCTCATGTCCCCAGAGGAAGGCAGGAAGTTTACCAGTGTCACCAGAGCAGAGAAAACTGCCCTGGTCCCAATAAGGTTTGCAGTCGTGAAAGAGTGCAAGCCGTGAAAGAGCTGCCTGCATGACTAGGTTTAATTACAACAGCTAAGATTGATGCAGGACTTCCTGTGCACCAAGCACTGTGTTTAATCTTTACCTGCCTGAACTCACTGGAGGTGCTCAACGATCCTAGGAGGTGGATTTTATTATCTTCATTTCACAAATGAGAAAACTGTGGTGCAGAGAAAAGGTAAATAAACTGCCTGGGGCCTGCTCAGCTCACATGAGGCAGATCTAGAAACTGAACCCAGGCAATCTCCCTGGAGGCTGGCCTGGGGGTATTTCTCTCTGTTTTCCCTCTCATTCAATTTTGAATCAGATTTCTAATACCAAAGTATGCGCAGAAAAAGGATGACTTGGAGGGGCTGAAAAGAGTCCCCTGAAAACTGCTAGGGCTCCTCGGGGCAGCTGGGGAATGTGTAAGATGTTGGAGAAACTTGCATCCCCAGGGCAACCAACTCTGTCGCTGCCTCTAGACTGAGAAGCCCCCATTTAAGGTGAGGCCCCTCACCCGATCTTTATTGCAGACTATCGCAAAGGTGGAGGGAGCGTCTGGGTGGGGGACATACCCCTCAAAGTTATTCGCTGAGTTACTCTCTCAGCACTGTGAAACGTACAGGTCCTGCCGAATCCGGTCTGGCATTTCTGTCTACGGTGCAGGTTGAAGTTTGGCCTTCTGGGGTTGCTCCTCTGAGCTAATTTCCTGCAAAGGCTATGACAAAGGTCACTAGAGAAAAAACATCTGGGCACAAGTTCCAAAGGGGTAATGCAGCAAGCACAGCACGGCCCCTGACCGTACAGCCCGCGGGGAGGACTGATGTGGTCCAGGCCACCCTGAGAGCTGGGGCTAGTTTTCTGAGTGTGATAAGAGAAATCTGTGCCTCTAATGTCTTTCTGGATTATCTGCTTGGGGCTTCTGCAGGTTTATTGGGTTTGTGGTTATCCATGCCCATTGCGGGTCCTCCAAGAAATGTACTGGATCATTCCCTTGGTTATTTCCATGTATTGGATCATTGCTCTAAGGATGATAGACAAAATTTAAAATCAGGGCTTCTACTGATAAAGTGTCTTGAGTCGTGGTTCTCAATAACTGAGGCATCAGTCTTAGCGGGAACCCAGAAAATGTGGACTATGGGCGCCCCCTGCTGGAAAGGGGAAGCCAGAAATCTGGGGCCTCAAGTTCAGAGCCAGGGCTCTTCTGGGGCTTTTGGGGCCTCAGCTAGATGGCTCTTCTTCTTGTATAAGAGTAGTGAAAGCCTTAGTGGTAAAGAGGATGGATTCTAGAGCTAGACAGCCCGAGTTCAAACCCTGTTTCTGCCAGTGCTGTGTGACTTTGGGCAGATCATTAAACCTCTCTGTGCCTTATCTTCCTCATCTGTAAAATCGGGATGACATTACTAGAACTTACCTCAAAGAGCAGTTGTAAGAAATAAATGAAGTAGTAGCTCAAACACTGAGACATAAATGAAGTAATAGGTGTAAATTAGTATTATAATTGTTAATTATAATATATGTTGATTATTGCTCTTATAAATGCTATCACTGTTGTTCTCATTGTTATTGTTAGTAAAATCTAAGAAAATGCTCCCACCCTCTCTCTCAGCTCTAGGGGTCACTGTCATGGCCATCAGTAATTCTAACAATTTAGGAGTCATTAACAGGGAGATACCACAGAGAGTATGGTGCAGATAATGATATATAAAAAATACATCTCTCATGCCACCCCTCAGTAAATACTCAATTACCATCAGCTGTTAGTCATTCGAACTTTGGCATGTATCACGGGACACATTATTCTAGACACCAAAGGAAGGGAAGAAATCGTTAACACACTTCCAATAATAAAGCTCTTCTCAAAGGAAACGGTTGAGTAACTTTTGCACCAGCCAGGCACTTCCGAAGTTTGTTGGGTCTGCTGGCTTTCTCTAGAGAGCAAAACAAGCTGTAGGCTGCCTTTTATTTCCGCTTTTGGTGAAATTTAATAAAGTTTAGTGTCTGAGGTAGCAACAGGCAGCCCCAACTGAAAAATTAGTTTTCTTAGAAATTTGGGGATTATATATTTGTATATCCACATACACACATATGCATTGTGTATGTGTATGTATGCAAACATGTATACCTATATATTACATTTTAAGGCATTTGCATATATACACATGTATTGTGAATTTTTTTTTTTTTTTTTCCGGTACGCGGGCCTCTCACTGTTGTGGCCTCTCCCGTTGTGGAGCACAGGCTCCGGACGCGCAGGCTCAGCAGCCATGACTCACAGGCCCAGCCGCGCCGCGGCACGTGGGATCTTCCCGGACCAGGGCACGAACCCGTGTCCCCTGCATCGGCAGGCGGACTCTGCGCCACCAGAGAGAGCCCGAAAGAATTTTTGATAGTTATAGGGCTACACAGGGCACTGTATTCTTAAGGAGTTTGGAAGTTGGGCAGGGCAGGGCTTAGAAAGGGAGGCGGTGGTGGTAGTGGTGACAGGGTATCTAAATGATGAGGCTAGCAAGTGGAAGACCCCAGTAGCTTGATTTCAGTGGTAGCTGGTAGTTGTGGTAGAAAGAGCTTTGCCATCCCTTTGCCTGGAAGAACTTGTGCTTGGCATCACTGCTTGTGGAACGCCCTTCCTGACCTCAGCACCTGGTTCGAGCACCTTCTGTGAGCCTCTGCAGCACCCAGTACTGGTCGTAGCACTTTATCTCTCTCATGAGAGTAAAGCCATGCCTTTCCTTCTCACTTCTGTATCTCCAGCACAGAGTTGGCACGCAGTAAATACTTGTGTGGATGAATGGATAAGCAAACCGATGGACACACGTATGAATGGGCAAACGAATAAATGAGAAAATAAATTAGAGAAGCAGAGGTCTGTGAGTCTGGAACTGAGAATGATTCCTACGTGAGAAGTCCAGAGAGGCAGAGCCAGAGCCTGGGATTTAATATCTGCTGGGGTTTGCCTCCCGGTAGAAAGAAGGATCAATGGCAGCTGCATTTTAGCCCAAGTCCATAACTTTGTGTTCTGAGTCAGGAAGGCTTTCTTCTGAGGCTGAGGAATTTCCTAGCTGACAAGATAGTCTTCAGTGCCGCCAGAGCTAGGCAGGAAGTCATTTTGGATGAAGTCACCCTGCGGCAGTTTAAATAAAACACAATACTATCAACACTTAGAATCAGCATTTAAGTATTTTCATATACCCTCTATAGTTCAAACTTTTCGTCAGCCTTGTGAAGTAGTGTATGGGCAGGCCACTCAAGATGGCTGCACTCTTGCTGTCTGTACATCCCCTGCTGGACCAGTGCCTGCTTCACCTACACACACATCTTACTCACATGACTATCCAATCCTCTTCATCATAGGGCTGAATCAGTAACTGCCTATATGCTTGCCCCCTGCCCCAGCTGCTGGTTTCCCTGGTAACTGATGAGCTAACCTGATGTCAATCCCCCAGATAAATGGAAAACTCTCACTTCCCCCAGTAATGAAGACTGTTGCCATGTCCTGCCGTCTGCCATACACGGTGGGGTATCACTCCAGGACTTTTGCCTCGGACAGGTAAGATTCCCTATCCAATAAACTATTGATGTCTCTGGCTCTTTGGCCTTGAGGCTAGGTAATTACAAGGCTTGCAGGGCTGCAAGGTGTAGGATAAACATGATTATCCTACAGGTCAGAAAACTTCACCTCAAAGAAGATGGATGACCTCCTTGAAGTCACCCTGCTTCTAAGTAGCAAAGTCAGGAGTCACCCAGCTCTGTTCGTCCTGGATCCACTGCAACTATTTGGGAAAACAGAGGTGATGATGGCAAAGGTGAAGAAAGGGAAGGAAATCTACCTGTTGGTTAGGACAACACTCGCTGCTATAACAAACTCTGAAACTTGCAATCTCTCTAACAGTAGAAGTTTGTTTCTTCCGCACATAAAGTCCAAAGTAGCATAAAAGTCGGCTGAGCAGATGTCTTTCCTCCAAGCAGGGATTCGGGAACCTATGCTCCTTCCATATTGTGGTTCCACCAACTTCAGTATGTGACCCGAGCTGCTGTGCCCATCTGCCTCAGGCTGGCAGGAAGGGAAAGAACGTGGAGGGCAGGCAGTCGCGTGGGTCAGACTTGGAAGTGGCGCGTATCACGTCCAAGCACATTCCTTCGGCTAGAATTCAGTACTTTGTCAACACTTAGCAACTGTGAAACTGCAGGAAAGGCTGGAAACCATACAACAGCTCTGTGCCCTGGAAGAAAGGAAAATGAGTTTGGTAGAGCTGGGCCGTCCCTGACACAACTCGTATCCTACAACCAGGAACATGAGATTCCAGCACAGAGCCAAAGCACCCATCAGACCTCTGCTGGGGACATGAGCCCCCAGGAGAGCTTGCAGCAAGACAAAGCTTCAGCCGTACCTCAAGCTGCAAACATGCCCAAAGCCCTTCTGTAATGAGCCCTGATTGTTTTATCCTCTCATTTGGGGAAATAATCCCCTCCAACTTCAACCTTGCCAGTTCTAGTAGCCCCAGACCCATGGCTAGAGATGGGCACATGCCCCAAGTAGACCCAAGTATATTTCCTTATCCCCTAAGAATCAGGGGTTGGTTTAGGGAAGGTCATGTGATCCAAGGAGAGCCTATTGGCATCTTCCCTTAACCAGTTAAGAAGGCTCTTAATTCTCTAGTTACAAGGCTGTAAGAGGGGAAGGAGTGGGTGGTCTGGCATCATGCTTGCAGCCTCACGGAGCAGCTGGAAGCATGAAGGCAGCATGCGGAAAAGGACAGAGACAGAGAGATTTGACAGCTTCCCCGTCATTTCTGTAGTTTCAGTATATAACCCAGTACTTTCTCTCTTTGCTTAATCCAGTTGAGTCTGTCACTTGCAACTCGAAGAGTCATGACTTCAAAAAATCATGACCTCATACATCCAAAATGCCAGGAGACATTCTAGAAGGTAGATAGGATCAACAGCAAATCTTTTTTTTTTTGTCTAGTGCTAGCCATGTTCACGTTCTCTTACGCACACATACATACCCTACACACACCATTATGGGCTTGTGTCCCCCCCCAAATTTACGCTGAAGTCCTAACTCCCTGCGCTTCAGAATGTGAGCTTATTTGTAAGTAGGGCCTTTAACAGAGGAAATCAAGTTAAAATGAGGTCATTAGATTAGGCCCTAATCCAATATGACTCGTGGTTCCCTTATAAAAAGGGGAAATCTGGACATGCACAGAGGGAAGACACATGTGAAGAGAGGCAGAGGTCAGGGTGATGCTTCCGCAAACCGAGGAGCGCCCAAGATTGACGGCAAACCACCAGAAGCTAGGAGAGAGGCTTGGAACAGAGTATCCCTCACAGCCCACAGAAGGAGCCTTGCAGACGCCTTGATCTCAGACTTCTAGGCCTCCAGAACTATGAAATAAGAAACGTCTGTTGTTAAAGTTGCCCAGTGCATGGCTCTTTGCTATGGCAGCCCTAAGAAACTAATGACTTTGCCAGAGTTATCTCTTTCAGGAAGAGAAGCAATTAGTATTTTTTTTTTGTCTCTGTAAGCTCTCTGGAAAGGCCTTGAGGAGTTCCATTTCTCCTTTCATATTATATATTTATATACATGAGTGGGAAAGCGAATAAAGAAGAAGCTTAAAGCAATGTAGGATACAGATTCTTTTTCATTTCATACACGTGTGCATGTGTGTGTGTGTGTGTGTGTGTTTTGGACATGAAGGAGGAGGTTATCATAATGATAACAGCAATTGTCATTTATTGTCCACTTTATGTCAGGTACAGTCCTTGTTCATTTTAAAGATATTATCTCAATTACTTCTAGAAGAAAGTGTAGTATCTCTTGATGTGAAGCCAGTTCAGACGTGAGTTTGAATCCCACTTCCGCTGCTTATCAGGTATTAGGCCTTGGTCATGTAACTTAACGTCCATGAGCCTTTTTTTCTCAATGGAATAATAATTTCTACTTTGTGGAATTTCTGTAAGATTAATGCAATTATATATATATATATATATATATATAAATTGATTAGCTTATAGTAAGTCCCCTAATAATTGGTAAATGTTACTATTCATCTTCAGAATCACCCTATATGACGGGCATTTATAATTCCAATTTTATAGATGAGGAAACTAAGTCCCACATGCTAATAAGTGACAAAAACTAAATTGGACCCAGATCTGTCTGGTGGCTTCAAAGCCAACATCTTTTCTACTATACCCTCTTTGAAACAAAAATGACCCCGAAAGCAACAATTCATCAATCCAGCACAGTTACATTTTAAGTGAATTTGAACTACGTGTATTTGAAATTGTGATGCAAGACATTCACAAGGTCTCCTTTTGTGCTCAAAATGAGAGAGAAATCACACAAATCCCCAGAATTAAAAATCAAGAATTGCTCAATTTCAAAGCTGTTCAGACAAGTGAATTACAAACTGACACTTTGGTTCTAAAACCGAAATTCTCTCTTCCTTTCATCAGAATCTTGTGAACTATGCTGCTATTCACATGGCTCAGAACTTCATCAAGTGATTTTGGTGACAACTGTGCAGTTGTTATATGTTTTAAAATATCCTGTGACCATGTCATCAGAGCATTTATAGTGTGGTGACGCAGAAAGGTACCGAAAGCAATGCATTTATTCCAGACTTTAGATGTCATAAAAAGGCTTTGAAGAAGACCTAACAGCCATTATGATATGATATGCTTGCAATTTAGCAGACTTACTTCTGCAAAATATCAGAGATCATCTAAAGAAATGAAAAGCACCATTTAAAGGAAGTTACAGGTCAATGGGTATCAATTTATGTGCTCTGGGAACATACTCCTCCATACTTTAAAGTTATTAATGTGGGAAATTTTGCTTTGAATTACATGGGTTTTGAATAACAGAGTCTTCAGGAATGCATCCATTGTATAAAATGAACCCACACTAAAGATATCGTCATCTACTCCCAGGAACTCAAATATCCCAATGTACTTGGTAGCTGTGTTTCTTATTATGATTTATAAGTTGAAATTTGACTTCCACATCAGTCTCTAATGAGTTTGATTATTATAAGTCACCTCTGGAAATACTGAGGAAAATCGATTTCCTGCTTTATAAAAGGGCCTGGTATTTAATGTAACAGCCCAGTCCCTGATATGCAATAGCATCCAGTGCACCTAGGTGGACGCCAGTCTCATCTCTCAATTTCTACCCCAACTTGGACAGAGAGCCAGGGCCTTCTGTGACGCAGGTGGCAGCTGTACCATGGCATGCAGTATGCCGCGTATAATACAGGCTTCCATTTATTAATTTTTGTGTGTGTGTCAGGCACAATCCTAAGTACTTTACATATGTTATTTTATTGACCCAACAATCCATGGATATAGACAAAGGAGAAAACTAAGGCATGGAAATGTTGAATAACTTGTCCAGGTTAATAATTAGGATGTGGCAGAGACGGTTGTTTCAATGTCTACATTTTAGTTTTAAGTACTTCCATATATACAGTGTGATATATGTATTGCTCTAGTTAAGCAACAATTCAGGGGGTCTATTCTGATAAATAATTGGCAGTCCAGGGGTGGGCAGCAGCATTCTCATGAGGAAGACTGTGCTCTGTTACCTGCTTCTGTTATTTGTATCTCAATCAGCATCTAATGCGTTGCCAATCAGCATGGCAGGTGTCAGAAATGGCTTTTCCTTTGTGATCACAGTGGCTTATTAACTAGCACGATGGATTTTAGAAATGGGCTCTGATTGGAGCAATTAAAGGTATTTAAAACATGTGGCTCAGCCAAAGTATTTTAGAGCTACTCCCCACAATTGCATAAATGAAATACATGGACCCTTGACGTCTGTAACTTTCACCCTTAAGAGTTCACTCTAACCTGTTCCATCGGACAGCTATGGACTCAGAGGATCCTGGCTCACTCCCCATTCACTGCCGGCTCTCAAGGGAAGAGACCCCCGTGTCTGGATATTTGGTGAGTCTGCTTTGAACATCCTTATCATGTGAGGTGGTGGATAAAGCACCTATGAAGGGACAGAAAGTCGCAGCTTCCTTCAGGCTAAAAGACAGTTTACAGAAATGGTTCTGCACTTGTCAATAAATGTTTGCTTAATAACTCTCTGTCTACGGGGCAGAATTATAACCTGGTCAGCGAGGTTGTGAGGAAGGAAGCCTCTTGTCCTCACTTCAAACCTGCTGTGACTGTAACAGAAACCAAGGGTCGTGCCTGATCAAATTTACTCAGGTCGGTTTCATCACTGGTACTGAACCCAGAACTGTGTGTCTCCAGGAGCAGCTTTTAACCACGAGGCTAGAGTAAGACCATGACAGTTCAAAACAAACAAAACATCATGGCTTCAACCTTGGAAACAACAAGGAGGTAAAACAAAAGAGAATAACCCAAGAATCTGAGAAAACATCATGTGTAGCTGACTTCAAATAGGGCCATACCCCAAGACGTCGGTCTCTCCCAGGAATGTCTAGCATGATTGAAGGGAGGAAAAACCGGTCGGCTCTCCTGCTTTTCTACAAGCCCCTACTGCCCTGGTCTCTTTGGGTCAATATGTCAGAGATGGCCATCATCTTTGACTTGGGAACAAATGGAACTGGGCTAACCCCAACTGAGATGTTATCAACAGGAAGTTGGACGAGGTGCTTGCCATTAAACATCGGGTACTTCTTGAGAAATACTGACATATTTTGAAAACCAGAACACAAACTCTCTTCAGGAAGCCTTTGCATTTATCGGAAGGGAGGGGAACTTGTTCCCTATTGAGAGTCTTATTTACCAGCTGCCGTGGCCTCTATCCCTGTCCTCAGCTTCCTCATTGCCCAGGTCTGGGTCCAGTCTCGGTACTTCCCGGCTTACCCTCTTCTCCTCCCCAACCCCAATGAACTGAGCCTTGACTAGATTCTGAACAGAATTTCTTCACCTCTGGTTTGCTTAGTGGCTTATAGAGAAAACAACCAAGTTATCCAAAACTCTGCTGATCGTAGAGCATCTAAAATAGTCACCTTGACACAAATGTTGCCTTTCTTCTGCTGAGGTGATGAATTATATTGATTTTTGAAAGAGAAATCAACCTGGAATTTCCAGAATAAACCCTTTTAACAAATCAACTTGGTCACAATGTTTTTATATTTTTTATGCATACATGGCTGGATTCAGCTTACTGATACTTTATTTTGGATATTTTCATCTATGTGTGGGATTGACCTATAATTTTCCTTACTTTTAACATCCTTGTCATATTTGGGTGCCAAGGATATGCTGCCCCTTTAAAACAACTTGGGAATTGTTCCCTCTTTTTCTATTGCCTGGAAGAGTCTGTGTAAAATTGATCTTGTTTCTTATTTTAAGGCTTGGTCAGATTCTCTGGTGAAGACATTTCAGCCTGAAGTTTTCTTTGTGGGAGTGATTAACTTAAAGAGTCAATTTTTAAAAATATTTATATTCAGGGAATTCCCTGGTGGTCCAGTGGTTAGGACTCTGTGCTACCACTGCAAGGGGCACGGGTTCGATCCCTGGTCAGGGAACTAGGCTCCCTCAAGCTGCATGGCATGGCCAAAAAAAAAAAAAAAAAATTATATTCAGATTTCTCATGGCCATTTTGGCAGGATAGTTTTCTAAGAATTTGTCCAATTCATCTACAATTTTTAACTTTATTACTGTTTATAATACAATCTATTTAGTATCTAAGGTGAGGCCTCCTTTTTCGTTTCTAATATTGGTAATTTAGGCCTTCTCTATTTTGTTTATGATCAGTCTCACCAGAGTTTTTACCTTGGACTTTACCGAATTTCTCTATTGTACATTGTTTCCTAGTTCATTCTGATTTTATCTTTGCAGTTTCCTTCCTTATGCTTTCTTTGAGTATGATTTGCTTTTCTTTTCCTAATTCCTTGAGACAGTTTATAGATTCTCAGGATTTCTTTTTTTTTCTGCTATAAACATTGAACATAAATAGCACACCTATGGAAATATAAAATCCTACAGGAACAACCAAATTTAGCACCCTAAGGAAATTTTAAAACTCAGACTGAGTCCAACAGGAATTAATGCAGCTCAGTTTATATTTTACCATTACACTGTTTGAATTCTAATACTCAAAAATCCTGTTATATGGGGCAAATTGAAAACATAATTTACAGTTTTACCCCATCTCCATCAGTCCCACCAAAATGGCAGTGGCTAAATGGCTAAAAAAAAAAAGATATAAACCCACAAGGACCAAAGGAAAAGAAAGAAAAGAAACATTTTGGAAGCTGAAAGCATATGGACAAGTGATTACTGACACAGCTGCTGATCAAAAGAAGCTGAAACCAATGCTGACAGTGGGGCAGCCTGGAAGCAGGCTGATGTGAGTCACAGAACCTTGGAAAGAGTCAGGAGTTGGTGGCTCTAGGGTGAAAGTGAGGCTGAGAACAGAAGACTGGTTACAAGTCTGTACAAGAAGCACATAGACACCCTCCCACTCCCACAAGATCTGTCTACCCTCCACCCTCAATCTCAGAAGTCCATAGGCTGACTCTCTAAAGAAAGCAGCCAGAGAGACTTTAAGATTCAGGGGGCAGGGCACCATACAGAAAATTGGGGATCAAGTGGAGTTCTGCTCCCTAAAGTGTGGACCCCCATCCCCTTTCCTTCACTCCAGTCTCAGAATGCTGGTAACCAAATCAGAGACTGAAAGTTTCCTCTCTGGGGAAACTGACTAGACTGAGAGAAAAGACTCAGAGAACTAACCAATGGGAGCCTCCCAGTGAAACAGCCTAGGAAGGTCACCCTGCAGGAAATTCCCATTGGCAAGCTTCCTATAACCCACAATAGCACATGTGTGCACACACACACACCCCACAGCTTCCAACCGGTTTCTTAATCCCTCACTCTTAAACAGGAGAAGGAAGCTGAGGATGACTGAACATCTGAGACAACTTTCTAATAGGAAAACTGAGATCAAAACAAAAGTTTTTTTTCAAAAAGCTCAGTAGAAAGAAAAATAATACAAGGATCAGAAGAAGACTTTAAAAAGCTGTAATTAATATGCTCAGAGGGGAAAAAAAAAAGAGAGAAGGAAATTAAGAGGTTATATAAGAGTTCATTGAAAGACCAAAAATCGAGCACTTGGAAATTAAAATTATGACAGCATATATGCAAAATACAACAGAAAGTTTGGAAGATAAAGTTTGGAAAATATCCCAGAAAGCAGAAGAAATATAACAAATGGAAAATAGAAGAGAAAAAAATTTGAAGACCAGAAGAATATAATAGGCAAATAAAATAGGAGTTCCAGAAAGAGAGAAGAGAGAAAATGGAGGGATTGAAATTATTCAGAAAATAATTCAAGAGAACCTTCAAGGTGGCGGAGGAGTAAGACGTGGAGATCACCCTCCTCCCCACAAATACATCAAAAATAATCTACATGTGGAACAACTCCTACAGAACACCTACTGAACGCTGGCAGAAGACCTCAGACTTCCCAAAAGGCAAGAAACTCCCCAACGTACCTGGGTAGGGCAAAAGAAAAAAGAAAAAAACAGAGACAAAAGAATAGAGACTGGGACCTGCACCTCTGGGAGGGAGCTGTGAAGGAGGAAATACTTCCACACACTAAGAAGCCCCTTCACTGGAGGAGACGGGGTGGGGGGTGGCGGGGGGTGGAGGAGACGGGGTGGAGGGTGGCGGGGGGGAAGCTTCAGAGCCACGGAGGAGAGCACAGCAATAGGGGTGCAGAGGGCAAAGCGGACAGATTCTCGCACAGAGGATTGGTGCCGACCAGCACTCACCAGCCCGAGAGGCTTATCTGCACAACCGCCGGGTTGGGCGGGGGCAGGGAGCTGAGGCTCCAGTTTCCGAGGTCAGATCCCAGGGAGAGGACAGGGGTTGGCTGCGTGAACACAGCCTGAAGAGGGCTAGTACACCACAGCTAGCCAGGAGGGAGTCCGGAAAAAACTCTGTACCTGCCTAAGAGGCAAGAGACCATTTTTTGGGGGTGCATGAAGAGAGGAGATTCAGAGCAGTGCCTGAACAAGCTCCAGAGACAGGCAGCATGGACACCAGAGACTGGCATGAAATGCTAAGGCTGCTGATGCAGCACCCAGAAGCCTGTGTGCGAGCACAGGTCACTATCCACACCTCCCCTCCCGGGAACCTGTGCAGCCCGCCACTGCCAGGGTCCCGGGATCCAGGGACAACTTCCCCGGGAGAACGCACGGCGCGCCTCAGGCTGATGCAACATCACGCTGGCCTCTGCCACTGCAGGCTCGCCCTGCATTCTGTACCCCTCCATCCCCCCGGCCTGAGTGAGCCAGAGCCCCCTAGTCAGCAGCTCCTTTAACCCCCTCCTGTCTGGGCAAAGAACAGACACCAGAGGGCGACCTACATGCAGAGGCGGGGCCAAACCCAAAGCTGAACCCCAGGAGCTGCGCGAACAAAGAAGAGAAATTTCTCTGTGCAGCCTCAGGAGCAGCAGATTAAATCCCCACAGTCAACTTGATGTACCCTGCATCTGTGGAATACCTGAATAGACAACCAATCATCCCAAAATTGAGGCGGTGGATTTGGGAGCAACTGTAGAATTGGAGTTTGCTGTCTGTCACAGACTAGTTTCTGATTTTTATGTTTATCTTAGTATAGTTTTTAGCACTTGTTATCATTGGTGGATTTGTTTATTGGTTTCATTGCTCTCTTCTTTATTTTACTACTTTTTATTTTATAATTATTATTTTTAATAACTTTATTTATTTATTTATTTCTCTCTTTTCTTCCTCCCTTTTCTTCTGAGCCATGAGGCTGACAGGGTCTTGGTGCTCCAGCCAGGTGTCAGGCCTGAGCCTTTGAGGTGGGAGAGCCGAGTTCAGGACATGGGACCACCAGAGACCTCCAGGCCCCACATAATATCAATCAGAGAGACCGCTCCCAGAGATCTCCATCTCAACGCTAAGACCCAGCTCCACTCAACGACCAGCAAGCTCCAGTGCTGGACACCCTATGCCAAACAACTAGCAAGACAGGAACACAACCCCACCCATTAGCAGAGAGGCTGCCTAAAATCGTAATAAGTTCACAGACACCTCAAAACACACCACTGGACATGGTCCTGCCCACCAGAAAGACAAGATCCAGCCTCATCCACCAGAACACAGGCACCAGTCCCCTCTACCAGGAAGCCTACGCAACCCACTGAACCAACCTCACCCACTGGGGGCAGGCAGACACCAAAGACAACGGGAACTATGAACCAGCAGCCTGTGAAATGGAGACCCCAAATACAGTAAGTTAAGCAAAATGAGAAGACAGAGAAATACGCAGCAGATGAAGGAGTAAAGTAAAAACCCACGAGACCAAACAAATGAAGAGGAAATAAGCAGTCTACCTGAAAAAGAATTCAGAGTAATGATAGTCAAGATGATCCAAAATCTTGGAAATGCAATGGAGAAAATACAAGAAACGTTTGACAAGGAGCTAGAAGAACTAAAGAACAAACAAACAATGATGAACAACACAATACATGAAATTTAAAATTCTCCAGAAGGAATCAATAGCAGAATAACTGAGTCAGAAGAACGGATAAGTGACCTGGAAGATAAAATAGTGGAAATAACTACTGCAGAGCAGAATAAAGAAAAAAGAATGAAAGGAATTGAGGACAGTCTCAGAGACCTCTGGGACAAGATTAAATGCACCAGCATTCGAATTATAGGGGTCCCAGAAGAAGAGAAAAAGAAAGGGACTGAGAAAATATTTAAAGAGATTACAGTTGAAAACTTCCCTAATATGGGAAAGGAAATAGTTAATCAAGTCCAGGAAGCACAGAGAGTCCCATACAGGATAAATCCAAGGAGAAACATGCCAAGACACATATTAATCAAACTATCAAAAATTAAATACAGGGCTTCCCTGGTGGCGCAGTGGTTGAGAATCTGCCTGCCGGTGCGGGGGATACGGGTTCGTGCCCCGGTCCGGGAGGATCCCTCATGCCGCAGAGTGGCTGGGCCCGTGGGCCATGGCTGCTGGGCCTGAGTGTCCGGAGCCTGTGCTCCGCGATGGGAGAGGCCACAGCAGTGAGAGGCCTGCGCACCGCAAAAAAAAAAAAAAAAAATTAAATACAAAGAAAAAATATTAAAAGCAGCAAGGGAAAAACAACAAATAACACACAAAGGAATCCCCATAAGGTTAACAGCTGATCTTTCAGCATAAACTCAGCAAGCCAGAAGGGTGTGGCAGGACATATTTAAAGTGATGAAAGGGAAAAACCTACAGCCAAGATTACTCTACCCAGCAAGGATCTCATTCAGATTTGACAAAGAAATTAAAACCTTTGCAGACAAGCAAAACTAAGAGAATTCAGCACCACCAAGCCAGATTTACAACAAATGCTAAATGAACTTCTCTAGGCAGGAAACACATGAGAAGGAAAAGACCTACAATAACAAACCCAAAACAATTAGGAAAATGGTAATAGGAACATACATATCGATAATTACCTTAAATGTAAATGGATTAAATGCTCCAACCAAAAACATAGACTGGCTGAATGGATGCAAAAACAAGACCCATATATATGCTGTCTACTAGAGATCCACTCCAGACCTAGGGACACATACAGACCGAAAGTGAGGGGATGGGAAAAGGTATTGCATGCAAATGGAAATCAAAAGAAAGCTGGAGTAACAATTCTCATATCAGACAAAATAGACTTTAAAATAAAGACTATTACAGAGACAAAGAAAGACACTACATAATGATCAAGGGATCGATCCAAGAAGAAGATATAACAATTGTAAACATTTATGCACCCAACATAGGAGCACCTCAATACATAAGGCAAAAGCTAACAGCCATAAAAGGGGAAATCAAGAGTAACACAGTAACAGTAGGGAAACTTAACACCCCACTTTCACCAATGGACAGATCATCCAAAATGAAAATAAATAAGGAAACACAAGTTTTAAATGACACATTAAACAGGATGGACTTAATTTATATTTACAGGACATTCCATCCAAAAACAACAGAATACACTTTCTTCTCAAGTGCTCATGGAATATTCTCCAGGATAGATCATATCTTCAGTCACAAATCAAGCCCTGGTAAATTTAAGAAAATTGAAATCGTATCAAGTATCTTTTCCGACCACAATGCTATCAGACTAGATATCAATTACAGGGAAAAAAACTGTAAAATACACAAACACATGGAGGCTAAACAATACGTTACTAAATAACCAAGAGATCACTGAAGAAATCAAAGAGAAATCAAAAATTAACTAGAAACAAATGACAATGAAAACACGATGACCCAAAACCTATGGGATGCAGCAAAAGCAGTTCTAAGAAGGAAGTTTATAGCAATACAATCCTACCTCAGGAAACAAGAAACATCTCAAATAAAAAACCTAACCTTACACCTAAAGCAATTAGAGAAAGAAGAACAAAAAAACCCCAAAGTTAGCAGAAGGAAAGAAATCATAAAGATTAGATCAGAAATAAATGAAAAAGAAATGAAGGAAATGATAGCAAAGATCAATAAAACTAAAACCTGGTTCTTCGAGAAGATACAAAAAATTGATAAACCACTAGCCAGACTCATCAAGAAAAAGAGGGGGAAGACTCAAATCAACAGACTTAGAAATGAAAAAGGAGAAGTAACAACTGACACTGCAGAAATACAATGGATCGTGAGAGATTACTACAAGCAACTATATACCAATAAAATGGACAACCTGGAAGAAATGGACAAATTCTTAGAAAAGCACAACCTTTTGAGACGGAACCAGGAAGAAATAGAAAATATAAACAGACCAATCAGAAGCACTGAAATTGAAACTGTGATTAAAAATCTTCCAACAAACAAAAGCCCAGGACCAGATGGCTTCACAGGTGAATTCTATCAAACATTTAGAGAAGAGCTAACACCTATCCTTCTCAAACTCTTCCAATATGTAGCAGAGGGAGGAACACTCCCAAACTCATTCTACGAGGCCACCAGCACCCTGATATGAAAACGAGACAAAGATGTCACAAAGAAAGAAAATTATAGGCCAATATCACTGATGAACATAGATGCAAAAATCCTCAACAAAATACTAGCAAACAGAATCCAACAGCACATTAAAAGGATCATACACCATGATCAAGTGGGGTTTATCCCAGGAATGCAAGGATTCTTCAGTATACACAAATCAATCAATGTGATACACCATATTAACAAACTGGAGGATAAAAACCATATGATAATATCAATAGATGCAGAAAAAGCAGAAAAGGAATCAGGCTCCCTGACTTCAGACTACACTACAAAGCTACAGTCATCAAGACAGTATGGTACTGGCACAAAAACAGAAATACGGATCAATGGAACAGGATAGAAAGCCCAGAGATAAATTCACACACATATGGTCACCTTATCTTTGATAAAGAAGGCAAGAATATACAACGGAGAAAAGACAGCCTCTTGAATAAGTGGTGCTGGGAAAACTGGACAGCTACATGTAAAAGAATGAAGTTAGAACACTCCCTAACACCATACACAATAACAAACCCAAAATGGATTAGAGACTTAAATGTAAGGCCAGACACTATAAAACTCTTAGAGGAAAACACAGGCAGAATATTCTATGACATAAATCACAGCAAGATCCTTTTTACCCACCTCCTAGAGAAATGGGAATAAAAAAAAATAAACAAATGGGACCTAATGAAACTTAAAAGCTTTTGCACAGCAAAAGAAACCATAAACAAGATGAAAATACAACCCTCAGAACGGGAGAAAATATTTGCAAACAAAACAACTGACAAAGGATTAATCTCCAAAATATACAAGCAGCTCATGCAGCTCAATATCAAAAAAACAACCGAATCCAAAAATGGGCAGAAGATCTAAGTAGACATTTCTCCAAAGAAGATATACAGAATGCCAACAAACACATGAAAGGATTATCAACATCACTCATCATTTGAGAAATGCAAATCAAAACTACAATGAGGTATCACCTCACACCAGTCAGAATGGCCATCATCAAAAAATCTACAAACAATAAACGCTAGAGAGGGTGTGGAGAAAAGGGAACCCTCTTGCACTGTTGGTGGGAATATAAATTGATACAGCCACTATGGAAAACAATATGGAGATTCCTTTAAAAACTAAAAATAGAACTACCGTATGACCCAGCAATCCCACTGCTGGGCATATACCCTAAGACAACCATAATTCAAAAAGAGTCATGTATCACAATGTTCATTGAAGCTCCATTTACAATAGCCAGGACATGGAAGCAATCTAAGTGTCCATCGACAGATGAATGGGTAAAGATGTGGCGCATATATATATACATATATATATATATATATATATATATATACACAATGGAATATTATTCAGCCCTAAAAAGAAACGAAATTGAGTTATTTGTAGTGAGGTGGATGGACCTAGAGTCTGTCATACAGAGTGAAGTAAGTCAGCAAGAGAAAAACAAATACCATATGCTAACACATATATATGGAATCTAAAAAAAAAATGGTTCTGATGAACCTAGAGGCAGGACAGGAATAAAGATGCAGATGTAGAGAATGGACTTGAGGACACAGGGAGGGGGAAGGGGAAGCTGGGACAAAGTGAGAAAGTGGCATGGACTTATACCTACTACCAAATGTAAAATAGATAGCTAGTGGGAAGCAGCTGCATAGCACAGAGAGATCAGCTCGGTGCTTTGTGACCACCTAGAGGGGTGGGATAGGGAGAGTGGGAGGGAGACACAAGAGGGAGGGGATATGGGGATATATACATACATATAGCTGATTCACTTTGTTATACAGCAGCAACTAACACAACATTGTAAAGCATTTATACTCCAATAAAGATGTTAAAAAAATTTATGATAGACAAACATCAGTCAGGTGGCAGGAGGGGAAACTGTGTGTGTGTGTGTGTGTGTGTGTGTGTGTGTGTGTGTGTGTGTGTATGTGTGTGTGTTTAGGGTTTATTGTAATAGAGCTAAGGCTGGTGTTTTTGTAGTAGGAAGACAATAGATCATAACTAAATCTGAAAAGTTCATATAACAACAAACAACAACATTTCCAGGCACTGTTAAAAGTGCTTTTTACGAATTAATTCTTTTTAATGCTCGCGCCAACACTATGAGATTTTTCAACTCATTTTACAGATGACAATGTGAAAAACAGCAGTGTAAGCATATAATTTAGAAATAAGGAGACAAACCCCAGAAGAAAAAGCTTTAAGAGAAAGAAATCATCGCCTCTGTGGAGAGGAAATCGGGGATGGAACAGGGCGAGTAGGGTTTTCAATAGAAGCCTTATAAAACCATCTGACCTGGTAAACTTTGTACACATAGAACTGTGATAAAACTAAAAACCAATTAATAAGTGCATGTTCATAAGAAATTATTTTTTAGTAACAAAAAGCATCTACCTGTTGTAATCATTTCTCTGTGAAAAACTCACAGAAAGCAGCTCTCAGACTTTGCTCCTGGCAGCCTAGATTTCTGGTGATGCATTTCCCTGTCCTGCAGGTCCCCAGCCCAAGAAAAATGCCATCTATTGGAGGTTGGGAAGTTCTATGGCATAGACTGACAACCACTCTTCTTCCAAGATGTTTAGCAAGTGTGTGCACATATCCACATGCCTATAAGTCAGCTTAAAGACAGCTTAAACCAAAGTCACGAATAATCATTATTACAGATGTTTTTAAAACTGTGAAAGCCCTGTGCAGTCACCTTCCATCTAAATCATCACTCTGGGAACTACGTGGTTACCTGCTGTATTTTCTGAGGAGAGATCTATTAAACAAATAGACATAATGATAAAACCCAACCATAACATCTAGTTTTAATTAAAACACAAAATTAAACATTACATTTATTTTGGTCGGTTGTAAGGATGATGATCCCACTGGTTATTTTCATGGAAAACAGTTGCTAATTAATAAATGCCAGAGAGAGAGAGACCAAGAATAATGAATGCGGAATTCATTATTCAAACTGCCCTGGAGTCCTGGATTTAATCTAGTCCTAAGCCATTCATTTAGGGCTGTGCCTTTTAAGGCTGAAGTTTTTTCACTGTCACTCAAGGCAAAAACAGAAGCCTCCTTAAATTATGTTAGAAACAGATCAGCTCCCAGATAACGTGCAGTCCACCAAAGATAGAAAGGAATGAAAGTATAAGTCCCGAAGTAAATTAACCCCTGATGTGTAAGGTCACACTTTATCCTCAAGTTCCAATGCACTGAGACAAACCCTAAAAATTCCGCCAACGATTGCAGTTAGTTTATTTGTGAGGAAGCTGGGGAGAGGGAAGGAGGAATCCCTAAGCTCTTAAATAAATACAACCATATTTAAATGACCCCTTAATAAAACGGCCTTTGTTTTTCTGAGCAGTTTTAGGTTCACAGCAAAACTGAGTGGGAAGGAAAAGAAATTGAATGGAAAGTACAGAGATTTCCCATATACCCCCTGTCCCCACACATGCACAGTCTCCTCCACCATCAGCACCAGGGTGGCACATTTGTCACAGTCGATGAACCAACATTAACACATCATTATCACCCAAAGCCTGTAGTTTACATTAGCATTCACTCTTAGTATTGTACGTTCTATGGGTTTGGACAAATGCACGATAACATGCATCCACCATTAGACTATCATATAGAATAGATTCAATGCCCTAAAAATCCCTGTCCTCTGCCTATTTGTGCCCTCCTCCCTAACCTCTAGCAACCACTGATTTTTTTTTTTTACTGTTTCTGTAGTTTCACTTTTTTCAGAATGTCATATTAGGTGGAATCATACAATCTATAGACTTTTCAGATTGGCTTGTTTGACTTTGTAATATGCATTTGTTTCCTTCATGTCTTTTCATGGCTTGATAGAGCGCTGTTTTTCAAAAGAGTTTTTTCTACCAGTACAGTAGATATTTATGCCTTAAAACTTTAGAGGAACACAATACACTTCCACCTATTTCCTGGAATAGCTCTTCTCTTTTCCACCTTCTAGGTGGGTCCAGGGATCCGACAGAACCCATGTCCAACCATTTATTAATGTATTTAGTGTCTATCATTGACCACTGTTCCAATTACTATGGCTACATAACAAATAGCCCCAACACTTAGTGGTGCAGTAGAAACGTTTATTATGCTCACAGAATCTATGGGTTAAGAATGTGGGTATGGCGCACCAGGGATACCTTGTCTCTGCCCTGCAGTGTCGGACGCCTCAGCTGGAGGACTTGAAAGCTAGAGGCTGGAATCATATGAAGTCTTGTATCCTCATCTGTCGGGCAGTTGAAGCTGGCTGTCAGCTGGGGGCATCACTGGCTCTCCACATGGTTGTATCCTGACAAGCTGCTGGCTGGTTTCCAGGGAGAATATCCCAAGGGAGGGCGCATCAGGCAGAAGCCTTATTGCTTTTAATAATCTGGCCTTGGAAGTCAAGCATTCTGCAGCATTCTATTTACTGAGGCAGGCAGAGTCCACCCTCCCCAACCTGGGTCTCAGGGGAGGGGAAATAGACGTGAATCGTGATGGGAAGTGGAAAGTTTGTGGAAGAACATGTGAAACTGGAAATATTGCGGTTGCTATTTTTGGAAAATATAATCACCTTGTGTGGCAGGGACTTCGCCAGGTCCTAGGGATTTATAGTGAAAAGCTACAGTTTCTGACTTCAAGACCAGAGAAAGGATACAAGTGAGTAGGTGAACAGGCAACACCACTAACATTTTAAGTTCTAGGGTAGTGAATAATCGGGGTGCTTCGGAAAAGCATCACAACCCAACTTGGGAGCTCAAAAAGGGTTTCTCAGGGAAATCCTTGCAGAAGCTTATGCAAAATCTCACCTGAGTCTGTGAAAACGCAGATGTAGATCTGCGAGATCTACTCCAACCCGGGCCACAGGGCTACTTCCTGAAGCCACTAGCACAGAACCTGTGGTCACACACCACCCACCTGGGTCATCACAAGTCTTTCTTAGTCTCCTTGAGAAAGACATGATGCTGGCAGGAACCTTCCACGCCTTCTTCAAGGTGGCAGTATGGACCAAACCAGGGCAGAGGCAGCGGCTCTGACCTCTGGGGTTTCCTGGAATAGTTGACAGAGTCAGCATGTCATAGGAACAGTCCTGTTAGTATTAACTGCTCAACCAGTGTGTACTGAAAATGGTACGAGGTCAAAGATGGCAGAATCAGACAAGGGCTCAATGGCTCGATTCACAGTTCCCTTTCCCTCCCTCCTCCACGACCCAGGCTTCAGAGGGGACTCAGGACAGCACTGTTTGAAAACAACTGATCTAGTTCCCACCTTCATCTTACAGAGAGGAAACTGAGATCCAGAGAGATACAAGGGACTCATGCAAGATGAGCCATTCCTTTGAAATGTGTGAGCAAGTGTCCAGCGTGCGGTAAGGCGTGGGGGGATTATCAGTCAGTCAATTCCCTAATTCATGATTTAGCATTTGGGTGGGATGCCACAGAGGGACACAGAGCTGCAGGTGCAGGTCCCTACTTCTCCTTGAGGGCTATCACTCCACATAGCTGAGGAAGCCGGTTCTCCCCCACTTCTCCCGCCCTCTCCCTCACTGCCTTGCAGTAGACTCAGTTCCCTCAGGGCTGAGAGAGGCGACTGAGGCTGAATGAATGATATAGCCTTTTAATTTGCTTTTAATTATCATGGCCTGGTAACCCTTCCAAAGACCCTTCATGGAGAGTAGTTTTATTTTTCTACTTATTAACCTCATTCACTAGACTGGAAAAAGAATTCCCATCCCTCAAGGCCTCTCACTTTCATTCTTCTAATTCTTTTCTTTTTTTTCAGCACCAGGAAAGTAATGTGTGTAAAACTGGAGCCAAGTATATTGTGGTTTCAAACACAAGCCTGTTTGGAGCAGAAGCCTGTGGGATTGTTGCGTTTCAGCCTCAGGGGACTGCCCCAGTGGCCTCAGTCTGTGAAAGGGAGGGGCCTCAATGGCCCTTTGATTCAGCCCAGATCTGGAGGTGGAGGGTGGGGAAGGAGCCGGCCTGTCATTTGACACTCTCTGTTGGGCTTGGCCCTGGGCCTCCTTTCCTATTCAGGCCTCCCTGGAGCCTGCAGGCTTCTCTGAGGATGCCCTGACTTGGCCAGTTGCAGCCATGCCAGAAATTCCTGGCTCCTCAGGAAGTATACCAACCACCCCAAGGGCTCAGTGAATTCCATTCGCTTCGAGAATGCTGCTCTTCATAAAGTTCCTCCTCCTAGCATGCACACACACACACACACACACACACAGAAACGGACACACAGAGACATACACACCACACAGACATACACACACAGAGAGACATACACACACACACATACACATACATACATACAGAAATACACACACACACACAGACACACACATACAGAAGCAGACACAGAAACAGACACACACACAGAGACATACACACACATACACACACATACACACAGAAACAGACACACACACACAGACATACACACACATACACTCAGAAACAGACACACACGGACATACACACAGAGACAGACACACACACACATACACACACAGACACACAGAGACACACTCCCCCACACACACCTTGCCCTGCTTTAATAGGGCATTACCATATGTTTGCTAGTTGATTTTTAAAGTATTTGTTGTTTGCATGAAAAACCTAAGAGAATAGACCAGCAAATTATTAGAACTGATGAAAGAGCTTACCAAGGATAAGAGAGAAATATAGTGTTGTGGTTATAGCTTTGGATATTGGACAAGTTTGAACTCTGGCTCCACCACTTACCATCTTAGACAATTTACTTAACCTCTCTGCACTTCTCTGGACTTCAGCTCCCTCATCTACACATAGTTATAATAATAAAACCTTCTTCACAGAGTCATTGTGAGATTGGATGCATTCCACACATACAAAGTGCTTAGAACGGTGCCTAGCACGTAGGGAGGGTTATATGAACGCTCGCTGTTATGATAAAAGTCGCTGGCTTTGAGATCAAAATACAAAAATTGTTTATATTCAACACACTGCAGCAAATCATTAGAAGATATCATTTTAAAAGGTTGCATTTACACCATTTTAAATAGCATAAAATAAGATGTCTAGGAATAAATCCAACAAATGATGGCATACTTTAAGAAGAAATTATAAAATTTTATTGAATGTAATTAAAGATAACCCAAATAAGTGGAGAGATACTCCATGTGCATGAAGAGGAAGATTTATTATCTTGAAAACCTTTTTTTTTTCCCCCATATTAATCTTTAATTCAAAGATATTCCAAACAAAATGTTGAGGGGTACTTTTAGTGTGTATATATATGGAATTTGACAAGCTGATTCTAAATGAAGATTAAAGACCAAATAATTGAGAGGTGGAGTATAAGCAGAGGCTGACAGATAGAATAATGAAACAGAATAAAGAGTCCAGAAAGACACTCTGCATTTATGAAAACTTGATACATGGCAAAAGTGGTTTTACAGATCACTTGGAATAGGATGAATTATTCAAAAAACAATGCTGGGGCAATGGTCTGCCATTAGCAAAAACTCAATTGGATCCCTGCCTTACCCATACTCTGGACTAAAGACTTAAGTGTGAAAAACAAAATAAAGAAGCTGATGGGGCTTCCCAGGTGACGCAGTGGTTAAGAGTCTGCCTGCCAACACAAGGGACACGGGTTCAAGCCCTGGCCCGGGAAGATCTCACATGCCGCGGATCAACTAAGCCCATGCACCACAACTACTGAGCCTGAGCTCTAGAACCCACAAGCCACAACTACTGAGCCCACGTGCCACAACTACTGAAGCCCGCGCGCCTAGAGCGCGTGCTCCACAACAAGAGAAGCCACGACAATGAGAAGCCTGTGTACCGCAACGAAGAGTAGCCCCCGCTCACCACAACTAGAGAAAGCCCGCGCACAGCAACTAAGAACCATCACAGCCAAAAATAAAATAAATAAATTCATTTTTTAAAAAAAGAAGAAGACTGTGATGTTTTGGGGTCAAAGAAGAATTTCTTTTTTATTTTCTCTTTCTTTTTTTTTTTTTTTTTTTTTTATGCTGGCCTCTCACTGGTGTGGCCTTTCCCGTTGCAGAGCAGAGGCTCCAGACGTGCAGGTTCAGCGGCCATGGCTCATGGGCGCAGCCGCTCTGCGGCATGAGGGATCTTCCCGGACCGGGGCCGCAAAAAAAAAAAAATAATAATAATAGCTGCTGGTGTCTTCAAATGAGAGGTACATGGAGCAGACCTAACCAGACCTGAAGTCTGAAACAGAGCCACCCTGGTTGACTAACAGACCTGTGGGTTAGGAAAATAAAATTCTGTTGCCTCAAACCATTGAGATTTTGAGGGTGCTTTTTATTTTTTGTTTGTTTGTTTGTTTTTGTTTTTGCGGTACGCGGGCCTCTCACTATTGTGGCCTCTCCCGTTACGGAGCACAGGCTCCGGACGCGCAGGCTCAGCGGCCATGGCTCACGGGCCCAGCCACTCTGCGGCATGTGGGATCTTCCGGGACCGGGGCACGAACCCGTGTCCCCTGCATCGGCAGGCAGACTCTCAACTACTGCGCCACCAGGGAAGCCCGAGGGTGCTTTTTAATACAACATTATTCTAGCAATAGCTGAGTAGCACATTAACTTAATTAAAATTTAAAAAATTATTTTGGAAGGATGCTGGGGGCTCACAGAGTCAATAACAGGGTGGAGGCATGGAAACAGGCAGGAACTAGGACATTTCTCGAGGATAAGATGCAAAGACTCGCAAGAAGTCTGAAACCAGGTTCTGGAAGGCTGGGATGAAATAGAATTCTTTTCTATTTCTTTGATCCTCCAGTCAAGATTCAAATACCAGGAAGAGAGAATGTAACTGACCTAACTTGGGCCACCTCTCTACCCATTAATGAAGGAATGCTGGAATCTTGGCCACTGTCTCCCAGACTATGTCCAGTGGGAAGAAAGAATGCCCAAAAGGAAATATTGTACTTTTAAAAAGATGGGTTTGAGGGCTTCCCTGGTGGCACAGTGGTTGAGAGTCCGCCTGCTGATGCAGGGGACACGGGTTCGTGCCACGGTCCGGGAAGATCCCACATGCTGCAGAGCGGCTGGGCCCGTGAGCCACGGCCGGTGAGCCTGCGTGTCCGGAGCCTGTGCTCCGCAACGGGAGAGGCCACAACAGTCAGAGGCCTGCGTACCGTAAAAAAAAAAAAAAAAAAAAAAAAAAAGATGGGTTTGAAACTGGGCAGCAAGAAACATGAAATGGCCAAGACTCATACTGACCAAGCAAACTTCTGGTTATGCTATTTCTTCCACCGAGGGACTGAAGAAGAGAATACCCACCAGAATTTGTACTTACCTGTCAGTAATGATACTTTTCACAGTAAACTCATGCTTGGTCTTGAGAAAAGGCTATCTAACTGTTACTTGCCAGAACTGTTTTCCTGTGTCTGTGTAGGACCTACTTCTGCATCCCAAGTGACTTCCTGAAGAGAGTCACCTTAGCCACTAGCTGGCCTCCTAGAGGTCTCCTCTGAGGCCACCATTTTCCACCACAGAGACTAGAGGAATAGTCTAGACAGAGTAAAGGGAGTAGCAGCAAGCAGGTTGGTTGGTATTAGATTTTACTTTGAAAACCTAGGTAATCAGAATAAGCTTTAGCTCACATAACCGGCTGGGCATAGTTGGAGTAACTCGATGTTGGGGAATAACTCCAACAGAACTCTGTTTTAGGAAAATTATTTTTTCTAGGGTATATGGGTTGGAGAACAGAAGGGAGCAACAGTCCATGGAGTCTGTCTCTACAGTGTAGTTTTCAAGCTAGAAATATAACCATGGGGAACTTCTTTGAGATGTTTCCTACTCCCCAGAAGTCTTCCATCCAAGGCCAAGGCAAGCCTGACCCTGCTAATCATCAGAGACTAGATGAAGTCAGCCGTGTTCCGGAGTGCATGCTATGGCATCAATAAAGGATTGGGGGTATTTCTACATTGGGGCTCCCAGACTGTGAGCTATGAATCCTCTGGAGATCCTTGGAGCTGTTGCAAGATACCCCAAGTCTATATACACCCCAAACGCAGTCTGAGGCTGTGTAGATAACATATCGTATATGTCTGCACTACTCTTCCCTAAATGTATGTAGAAGTGATTGGATTTAATTCAATGCAAATTCCTTCTCAAGAGTTACTAGAGTCATAATAATAGTTTCTTGTTAGTATAGATGTTTCTCAACCAATAAATATTACTGTCAGAGAGGGGTCTACAAACTAGAAATAATATAGCACCAGTCTCACTGAATTGATGTCAGGTTTAATTGATTAAAGGCCTGCGGACTCTTAGTGCTTGAAACAGAGTAAATGTTCAGTAAATACGAACCATTATTATAAAGCGAGCTTCATGTTTAAAGGGTGGGAACTACTCATCTCAATAATCTTTAGAACCATTCTTGTGTCACTGAGTTTTAATGGCTTTATGAATTTTATGATAAATCTTGTGAAGGGGAAAGAAATACTTTGAGATCTGTTGATCCTGCTGTTTCTAATTTCGAATGCATGAAATCACTATGGCTATCAGCTGTTCCCAACTCAGGTAGAAGGCATCCTTGGAAAAGAGCCCGTATCTCTTTGATTGACAGCGTGGTGGAGAGAGGCCGAACCCTCCGGGAACTGAAAGCTCAACAGCAACTACTACGGTAACCACAAGGTGTCGCTGTGACCCCAAATTTCACACACGGGCATCCGTTCATTTTCCAAGCTTTCTTTCACAGAGCTTCTCAAACCCTACTGAGCGTACGCATCAGCTGAGGTCTTGTTAAAATGCAGATTCTAATTCATTAGGTCTGGGATGGAGCCTGAAATCCTACATTTCTAACAAGGTCTCAGGTGATGCCAATGCTGGAGCTTTCAGCATTTCTGCCTTGTTGTCTTGATGTGGGCCGGGAGTAAGAGTTAAGTAGACCCGAAAAGCGGCCCCAGTCTACGCCTTTCGGAGGTAGTGGAGAGGAAGAAGAAAGAAAAATGGGAAACAACAAAAGAAAAAGAGGGCAGCTTTCTTTTAACATGCCAGTCCCACGAGCCTCCTGCGGTTCCGTCCTCTGAAGAGTGACTGATGTGGCAGGTGCCCTGGTCAAGGTGAGCCGTAGAGAAGATCACTAAGGGTTTTCCCGGAACGTTCTTTTTCTGACACGAGGGCTCATTAAATAACTTATTGCGGAACTTAGAAAACACGAAGTGGCCAAATGCTTCAGCACACACTCCATAGCTCCCCCCAAAAGCCAATTCAGGTTTCTAGTAGAATCCGTATAAATAGGCTGAGGGGAGCCAAACTGAGAACTGAAAAGGTGGACTAGCCGGAAGAGACGCCGTGCTGGTGGCGTTGCTCTTGCATGCACAATGGGATCTATTTTAATATCATGATCTTCTGCTTTCCGCCTCCGGAAAGGCCCGTGGGTGGGGAGCAACCAACGAAGTGAAACTGCTTCTAACCCGACTTCCCTGGGGCCCTGGCATTAAGGTTAGATGCACGCTGCAAAATGAGAAGTTGCAGTGCAGCTGGCTCCCGCTGTGCTGCTGCTTCTCTTGGGGGTTTTTTTTCGGTTTGGTTTTTCCCTTTTAGTGATCTTCGTTTATTATTTGTGGCCTTTTGGGGCCTGAAGCTGGTTTTAAGACAGAGATTTCAAAGTGAAAAACAAATTTCTATCTATTCAGTTTTAATCTATTATATCAGTTCAGTTTAAAGCTTAGCCAGCTTTTTGCTTGTAAAATGTAAGGAAGATGTTAGCTCTCAGTTTTTTTTAAGGTTCTGACAATGGAGTTAATTTCCCCCCTCCATCCTCTCCTGGGCCTCCTTAGGGGGCAAACCTCCCCATCCAATTTGCATAAAATATGCAGCAGGGCGTCCTACCAGAACCCAAACTGGGAAGAAAAGTTTTGCTGTTTGGATGATGTTCACTCCTCTACGTTTACATGCATAAATTGCTATGAATAACTGGGGGGGTGGATGGTGTTTTGGGGGGTCGCAAAGGAGGGGTGGGAAGGAGCATGGACAGGGGAAGGTAGGAGGCGCCGTTTCGCACTCCTTCCTTCCTGGGCTGGTTCAGAGCTCCCGGGAAGGGATTTCCCAGGAATGGATTTCATGAGAGACTCGGTGAGACTCTGGATCCCAGCATAGAAGCTTTGAAATGCTGCGATGTTGACAGCCAGTTTTGAGGAAAGAGGTTTCGTTGTTGTTGTTGTTGTTTTCGGTACGCGGGCCTCTCACTGTTGTGGCCCCTCCCGTTGCGGAGCACAGGCTCCGGACGCGCAGGCTCAGCGGACATGGCTCACGGGCCCAGCCGCTCCGCGGCATGTGGGATCCTCCCGGACCGGGGCACGACCCCGTGTCCCCTGCATCGGCAGGCGGACTTCCAACCACTGCGCCACCGGGGAAGACCCTCGTTGTTGTTTTTATCTCGTGTAGTACATGTAGTTCAGCTATTTGTTTTGATTACATAAACCACATATTTGGCTTGGGGGAGCCGATTTCCTGAACTTTTTAAAGAATAAAATGTTTTAAAATTCTAATTTGAACTTGTTATATAAATTGTAAAGGCTAAGAAATATGACACAATTTTATGGTCTTTGCACAATTATGAATCCTGAAACAATCTTGTACAAAAACTGGAAAGGGAAACAGCAAAGGACCAAAAATTACTTTTGCCCAATAGGCTAGTTATTCACAATTTTGCCTTCATAATTTATTATTAAGCATCAAAAGATCTAGTGATTTTTCTTCACTTTCACTTTTCAGAAAAATGAATATTTGACAATATATTTGACAATGGGAAGAAATTTAGATGTTATAAAAGTTATAGGAAAATGTCACCAGTAATTATTTTGATTATACATACTTATGGTACTTTTTAAAATTTTTTATTTATTTTATTATTTATTTTTGGCAGTGTTGGGTCTTCGTTGCTGCACGTGGGCTTTCTCTAGTTGCGGCAAATGGGAGCTACTCTTCGTTGCAGTGCGGGGGCTTTTCATTGCTGTGGTTTCTCTTGTTGCGGAGCACGGGCTCTACATGCGTGGGCTTCAGTAGTTGTAGCGCATGGGCTCAGTAGTTGTGGCTCGCGGGCTCTGGAGCACAGGCTCAGTAGTTGTGGCGCACAGGCTTAGTTGCTCTGCGGCATGTGGGATCTGCCCGCACCAGGGCTCAAACTTGTGCACACTGCACTGGCAGGCGGATTCTTAACCACAGCACCAACAGAGAAGTCCCCTTTATGGTACTATTTTTATTGGAATGAAAATGCGGTGTTTTCCTCTTTCCTTAGTGTCTCTTTAATTAGGAAGTTTTCTGAGGTTGTGTATATAGCCACAGTCACTTTTTATTTTAAAAAGTTGACTGGTACTTTATAGATTTGGTAGTTTTTTGTTTTTGTTTTTGCGGTATGCGGGTCTCTCACTGTTGTGGTCTCTCCCGTTGCGGAGCACAGGCTCCGGACACGCAGGCCCAGCGGCCATGGCTCACGGGCCCAGCCGCTCCGCGGCACGTGGGATCTTCCCGGACCGTGGCACGAACCCGTGTCCCCTGCTTCGGCAGGCGGACTCTCAACCATTGCGCCACCAGGGAAGCCCTATTTGGTAGTTTTATAGTGTATATTTATGTGCACCCAAATCAATAAGTTTGTTTTTGAAGGTTTATTTATCTATTTCTGTAACAGTCATTTAATATGACATAAGATGTTAAATTATTAGTCACTTTTAGATAAACTGTAAGTGCCAATAGGATTGTCTTACATTTCCTAATTTTTTTTTATTGAAGCATGAGTCACATTTAACATTACATTAGTTTCAGGTGTACAATATAATGATTAGCTATTTGTATCTATTGCAAAATGATCATTACAATAAGTCTAATTAACATCTGTAACACCATAATAACATCTGTAACACCATACATAGTTACAAATTTTTTTCTTGTGATGAGAACTTTTAAGATCTTCACTTGTAGCCGCTTTCAAATATGCTGTACAGTATTATTAACTATAGCTACCATGCTGTATGTTACATCCCCATGACTTATTTTATAACTAGAAATTTGTACCTTTTGACCCCCTTCACTCATTTCACCCACACCTCTACCCCTGCCTCTGGCAACCACCAAATCTCTTCTCTGTATCTATGAGCTTGTTTTTTTGGTTTTGGTCTTGTTTTTGTTTTAGATTCCATATATAAGTGAGATCATGTAGTATTTGTCTTTATCTGTCTGACTTACTTCACTTAGCATAATGTCTTCAAGGTCTACCCATGTTGTCACAAATGGCAAGATTTTTTTTTATGGCTAAATAATAGTCCATTGTTTATATGCCACATTTTCTTTATTCATTCAGTATCCATGGACCCTTAGGTTAGTTCCATATTTTGACTATTGTAAACAGCTGAAATAAACACATATTCTTTTAAAATTAGTGGGGTTTTTTTCCTTCAAATAAATACCCAGGTATGAAATTGCTGGATCATATGGTAGTTCTCTTTTTAATTTTTTGAAAAAACTCCCTGCTGTTTTTCATAGTGGCTGTACCAATTTACATTTCCAACAACAGTGCACAAGGGCTCCTTTACCTCCACATCCTTGCCAACAATTGTGATTTCTTGTCTTTTTGATGACGGCCGTTCTAACAGGTGTGAGGTGGTATCTCGTTGTGGTTTTGACTGCATTTCCCCGATGATTAGTGATGCTGAGCCCGTTGACTTGGTGAGACTCTGAATCCCAGCGTTGCGGCTATGGGATGCTGAGATGGCGACACCCAGTTTTGAGGAGAGAGATATTGAACCCACCACGCTATGGAGCTCAGCATGGCTTCTCACCTCAAGATGAGTGGATTTAGGATTCTTGGGGGAAAGCACCCTTAGCATGAACATTAGCACCATCAAGAAGGCCCTTCGTTCAGCGAGGTCAATAGTGCAAGACGCCTTCAAAGACCTTGCCAGGCCCCAGTCTAGCTACCTGAGATAGCTGGAGTGGAGTAGACCGTGGTGGTACCAGATGGTGAGAGCGGCTGACAGTGTGGGATATGAGCACACACAAGGCTCCTTGGGACCAAGAATATGGGGTCATTGACGTTGATGAGCCTTCTTTGTAGCCACAGGCAGTGAAGACTGGAAGCACTTGGGTTACACACCAAATCATGCTAATTGCTCTTATGCAACAAGATCCCTCCATCTGCGAACAGGGTCTAGCAGGAACAGTAGTTAGTTTCCAAGCTCTTGGGAGGCAGCCTAGCAGAAAAGATATGAAAGCAGGCTCTGTAATGAGACCACCTTGAATTTCTGTCATTTACTAGCCATGAAACCTTAACTTTTTGGTACCTTGGGTACTTTGTCTATTATATGAGAATAATAATAAAATTGAATTCACAGGTCTATGAGAATTAACAGGTAAAGTTCATAACAGCCTTAGAACAGTGACAGGCACATATAAACCCCAAGAAGGGTCAGGTTTGTATTGTTACACAGTAGGCCAGGATAGTTCAAACAGCATCATGGAGACTGATTCACCTCTTTTCTAGAAATAAAAGAACCAGGAGGAGGTTGAGGGCTGTTGGGTCTCTGGATCTCCTCAGGGCTAGTGAGTCTAGGAATTAAAAGAAGACATTGGTCCTAATGACAATGAGAGCTAACCTGGTAGAGATTCTTCCAGCATATGTCTCTGGTCTATTTTTTTCCCAGGACCAAAGGTACTGTTTCCAGGAAGCCAAACTCTTCAGGGCCTTAGGACTAGAGAGTTCCTGGGCACAACTAAGGCTGTAACTTCCTCCATGGGGAGAACATAAGTTAATAATGTGGTACGTTCACCCATCGTGACATAAAATAAGAGATGCCTCTTCTTCTTTCAGTTTTTTATGAAAACCATAGGAGGAACTTCCTATAACCTTAATATCATGGTACTAGAATTTTCCTGTTCGAAACTTTCAGATCCATCAGTCTTAGCGCTGAATTTCACCACATCCCCATTAGCACTTGAGACAAAAACTGTCCTGCTGCCAGTGACTTACTTTGAAACTGAAATAAGTCATTGTGCCACCAAGAGATAAGAAGCAATGTATGTTCTGGCTGCATAAGCCACGATATTCTCCTTCTCAGAGCTGCCTCTAGGGTGTGCAGGGCGGCAGGAAAATTCTTTTTGCAGAGCTCCTAATTTTTATACTTATTATATAAATAACCGGATTTTAAAATGTTTCGCAAGGTACAGACCTATGTGAAGTATAGTGGCTTTTTCATGGAGATGGATAGAGAAGAGTTACTTGTCCATTGTCCATTGTGCATCGGAAGATTCTTTGTAGGGTTCGAGCACCATCTCGCCCTGTTCAAATCCAGGAACCATCTCTTCAGGCATTTTATTGTCCAATGTACTGTTCCTGGTTCATTTCCACCAAAAAAAACCCCAAAACGTAGCAATGCTGTAATTAACCACACAAACCACATGGCTTTTCGGAACCTGTTTCCATTAAACAGTATAGATCTTCTTGCCTCTGCAGTTCCCTGATAGCATGTCTGTAATGATGGTTTTATTATTACTCATGTCACTGCATCTGTCCACGATGCCTTACAGTGACTCAAAGCTGGGTGCTGTGCCTCACTGACGCAAGTCTTCCCCAGAGTATGTAGGAAAACATAAACTAATATTTGATTTCTGGTCCTGTTTAGTCTAACATTCAGAATTTTATGGTGGAAACATAGAATAAGGCATATTCCAGTCATGTCTTCTCTTGGACTCTTGAGATGGTGATCACTGCCTCCCTAGAATGGGAGCTCTTTCAGTGTTGACTGAAAACACACCATCGCCAGTGGGGAGGGTAGTGAGGGGTCCATGCAAGAAGAGAGAGGCTCAGTTCCACTCCCACAACATATGTCCTTCCCTTATGAACATGGCTTACGACAGGGAGAGCATGATGTCGCCATGTCAATGGGAGGTGAGAGAGCACATTGACCGGAAAGCCCATTGGTGTTCAGTCTTGAAAGCCATCCTCCAAGGACTACCTAATACATGGCACAGAGCTGCAGCAATGGTGGTTATCACCGGGATGCTGGGGGCTGGGGGATGAAGCAGGCAGCATCTGTTGTCACACCTGCCACAGGTACTGAAGACAGGAGGTGGCACCACAGTCAAATCACAGATGGACACAGGCCTACACGGCTGGCTCAAGCCCAAGGGTTGGTGGTAGACTGTTGGTAGCCCAGACCCCCGACGTCATCTTGTGGTCGATATGAGAGTCACCCCAAATCAGCACGTGTGCACCATTCTGGTGGCCCAATCTTGGGTGACCCCACGCTGTTTCAGCCAGCAGAAGTGATCTTCTTGCCAGACTGTCTGCCTCAAATGGAGGCCCACCCACTGGTCTCTGAGAGGACCCCACAGGTGCGAGATCCAGAGCTCCGTAGGATATCTGGTTGGCCTCATGTGCAAGGCAGAGGGTCAGGAAGTACCTTGAAGGGTCATGGGAAGACCAGGATCCATGTGGGTCTGGATGTGGGCTGGGGACATCCTGCTTGGAGGACACTGTCAGGCCTGGCCATACCAGGGCTTAAGAATGTACCCGTCATTACAGACATGCTACCAGGGAACTACAGAAGCAAGAAGACCTATCAGAAAATTCAAGGAAGTCTCTCCCAAGACCTGGGGGTGGGGGAGAGGGGAAGGGGTCTGAGGAGTGGGCCATGGCAGAGGCTTTATTGGCCCAGAACTTCCCCTTCTCCTCTTGAAAAGCTGATACAGCAACAAGAAGAGGGGCACTGATGGGGGTTGTGGGGGGACCATAAAACCCATTTGTGGGGATTCATATAATCTGCAGACTCTGAAATTCAAGGGCTGTCCACAGCAAGCCCCTGAGATGAAGCGGATCCCAACAGGAGGAAGTAAAGAGACGAGCCAAAGGTGGGGGGCAGAGGGAGACGACCCAGGGACGGCTGGTCCCAGAAAGTGTAAGCAAAATATACTTACTGAAGGTGAAGAAGGCTCCCTGCTGAGTAAATCTATGTGCCTGATGTACAACAAGGGCTGACACTGAAGTGGGTGGCCTTGGCTGCCCTGCTGGACCTGAGAAGAGCAGAGGCGGCCAATCAACAAAGTGTCTACAGACAAACTATATTTCCTTTGGGAAATCCTTGGAGAGTAGCCATGTGCCAAGCACTGTCCTGGGCAGAGGTGGAAACAACATCTGTGAGCAAAATAGACAAAATCTCTGCTCTAAAGGAGTTTGCATTCTAGTGGGGGAAGTTGGAATAAGCCAAATAAATAGAAAAATGATAATGGAGGGCTGAGATCAGTACCAGCTTCACACAGGTGAAAAACGGAGCTAAGAGACCATGGGAAGTTTCCCCAGCAGAGTACCAGTGGGGAAGTTGTCCTCACAACCTCCAGGGGAAACCGGGATCCCAATTATTCTTCATCCTTTATACAAAGAACACGTTCTGGCTTGTGGACAAAGGGTGGCTAATCTGAGAAGCTGCCTCCGGTCATAAGCTACTGATAGAACAAGATCTACTGATAGAACAAGATCGTTGTTTTAGGAATGTGAATCAGGTTGCAAATGCAGGACGCCCTGGTGAGTAGGGAGAGACTGCAGATAGAATCTAGATCTCAAATAATTGTGGGGAAGATTTAGGGGTTGTCCAGCTGCTAAAATTAGAAGTTGCTGAGAACTAAGGCTAATGTGTTATTTTTTTAAATTATAATAAAATGTCTATTTAAAAAACTGTATTACTAAACTGAAGACTGGAATAACTGCCATGAATAACCCAATCCTGACAACTTTAGGGCTGATGTTATCCTCTTTGTTTGTTCCAAGTTAATTAATCTGTAAAGGTAAGAGTCTCACACTAATTCATGCAAGATCGACAAAGTCTTCATACAGTGTCTGTCTGACTCTTTCCGAAGCCGTGAATCACACTAATATCAGCAGCCCGGCTGCTGGGAGCCTGGGAGGAGAGGTATTCTCCTAATCCTCTGCCATCTCTCCACTGAGGTTCCCTCGGGCTTCCCCTTCTACCAGACAGACCAAGGCTCACCAGGAAGGAAGAAGAGAGACACTCAGCCTCAGGGCTGCTGAGCTCGAGCTCCTCAGAGCAGACTGGCCATTGACCAAATGGAAGTACAACCTGGCTTCTAGATTGACACCAGCCTTCTCCCTACACTCTCAGGCTGACCTTCTTGAGTCCACTTTTTTTAATGGCTACTAGTGTGAGGAATTCGTACGACCACAAACTATAAGGAAATACAGTAGATGCAGAGCCCAATTTTAGCCTGCTTAGGAGATTGGTTTTATTAGCTTGAATGAGCTGAAATAGATATTTTTGTAAGTCAAGAACAACCAAATATTGGCAAATTCACCTGATTCAAGCTGTACTCAGGAATCCGTCAATTCTGGGTTCTCAGTCTTCTCTTCCTTTCACCTATTCCTGCTCTTCCTCTTCAGCTTCTCAGAATTTGCCTTCAAATTCCACTCTCTATCCTGAAGCCAGTTGAGTCCCTACTAAGTTCCTCTAGCTAACCCAATGTCCATTCCATAAACATTCATTGAGCATCTTTTCTGAACCATGGACTAAGCAAACTGCTGCTGATACAAGGGCAGAGGGAAGTCTGTCCTCACCTTTGAGGAGCTCATAAAAGAGTAAGAAAGGGATGTTTTTTAAAGATATAGCATCAGTTTGGTGATGAAAATATGTCCCAAGTGTTGTAGAGAATAGAGGAACATCATGCTTGGGGGAAGAAATGAGGAAAGTTTCAAAGAAGAGTTGACATTTGGATTGCACCTGAAGGATATGTAAGATTTCCTAAACGAACTAAGTCAGGAAAGGTATCACAGGCAGACATGATGCCAAGTTCTAGAGTCTGGGGGCATGAAAGGAGATGAGTGTTCTGGGAAAGGGCCATTAATTTGATACGGTTCAATGATGGGTTGCAAGGGTGCAAGAGGTGATTGGTGTCAGATCTTAAAGGCATTTCCTTCCTTTATCATGTGGGTGAGCCAATAGGGAAAGAACATGTTTGTTCTTGATGTTTGTTTTTGAAATATAACTTCGCAAAATTCAAGAGAGCTTGTTTTCTTTCAATGAACTGTGAGGCTAGAAGGGACAATCAAACAAAATGAGTAGGATGTGTAGGCTTTTAACATTATCTTTATTGTTTCCTCTGCTTGCAAAAGAAGTATAGATTCATTCTAAGCAACTCCAACATTACAGGAATATACAACATAGAAACCAAATGCTTCCTGTAATCCAAACTTCCAGATCCTAACCACTGTTACCACACCAATGTACAGGTATATATTCCTTTAGACTCCTATTTCAATGTATAAACCAAAATCTAACTTTCTCCATACCAGAAAATAGAGAGCTACCTCATTTTTTAATGGCTGTGTAATATTCTGTTACATTAATGTACTATGATTTGTTAGATCAATCCTTATTTTGTGGACATTTGAGCTGTTTTTAATTTTTCATGATTACAAACAATGCCAGGATGAATACCTTCTTTACATAAACCTTTGCAAATTGCATTTCTATAGGATACATTCTTAGAGCTCCTTCAAGGAACTGACATGAAGGAATGATAGTTTTTCATTTTAATAGATATTGCCAAATTGCCATGATAAAGGTTGTGTCAATTTATATCCTAACAGTATATTCAGGTCCCGATTTCCCTAGGGGTGGGTGGGACTCTATAGGCAGTCTGTTCTTATCAGAGAGATTGCAGAACCTCGAGACTCTTCATTCAGTTCTGTGAATGTCTGCAGTTCACACATCTCTCTGGTTTCTAATAAATTAACACGAATAGCAGCTCGAAGGTTTGCCCAAAAAAGGCCACACTTACGCCTATCCTTGGGCCATTCCAAGTATGCTTTCTTTTCCATGAGAGTTTTCAGCTTAGGATACCTGGTAGGAATACAGTAGAGCGGAATGGGTTCCAGTAGGATAAGCATTATGTAATCAGAACTTTCACGGAAGAGATTGTGGTGGGCAAAGTAGAGTTCATAATGACACCACTCCGTCTGGACAAAGTTGGGAGACAAAACAAAGATGCACTTGTAACTTTTCTCAATGCAGTTTATGGTATCTTCAGTAATGCTCTTGCCAGGGTCAGAGTTTCCCTCATGAAGGCAAATCAGGACAGAACTATCTTCTTTCTCTATATTGGGAATCAATTCATACTTCACCCAGGCAGAATCATGTTCACTGTATGAAATAAACACATGGAATTGGATATTTCTCTTGAGCTGTTCTTGGCTGGTCTTCCTAACCCTGTGCCATGTCTGTGTCCATTGACCTAGCATCCTGAGATACCAGGGCAGATCAAAGTGGAGGCAGCAGAAGGCCACAGCCGTCCCCAGAACTAGCATGATAACCACAATGGTGATAATCAACAAAGCTGCGTTGCAAGATATTTCAGGAAGACGAACATCCTTTAACGGAGTCCCCTTTAGATTCAAAGGGTATTCACAGATGTATGAATCTGACCACCCAACCATCATGCCCTCTGAGTATTTTTCAAGCTGAATAAAATCTCTTAATTCACAAGTACATCGGAATGGATTTCTTCCTACATTTAGAGTCTTAACTTCCTGGCAGCTCTGGAAAAACTCCAGAGATGGGCTGAGAATTAAGTTCATTTCAACGTTCAGAACTGAGAGTCTTCTGAAATGACTGCACCCAGGAAGATCAGTTAGAAAATTAAATGCAAGATTTAACTCTCGCAAGGATGTCAGGTGAATAATGCCTTTAGGGACAGTTTGAATTTTGTTATTATTCAAGTCAAGTATTTGAATATTTCTGGGCAAGCACCTGAAAACAGAATCAGCAAATTTGTTGGACGACAAGTTCATGGTGATCAAGGTTTCTGGCCACAAGCAATTTTCATCATTTTCATGTTGTAACAGATTTTCGCTCAGATCTAAGTGCCTCAAGGATGTGTTGCTGGCAAAGCAACTCACCAAGGAAAGTGTCTCCAATTTATTGTCCTTCAAAATGAGAGTTTTCAAATGAGGCAGTTGGATAGATGTTTTAAACACGTCATCTGTTAAGATGTTGTTAGCAAAATTTAAATATTGGAATCTTGTAGGATAGATAGGGAACAGCATATGAGGCATTTGCGCATCTGATATCGTCAGGTTTTCTATATCCATTTTGGTAAAAAGCAAGTAGACTCTCTCCTGTGGGATATTAAAAATTCTGAAATGTACATTCTCCAATTTTATAGTTCTCATTACAGTATTCGAGTAGTCAAATGAATTGTGGTCAAGATAAACCTTACCTCCGAAAGTCACATGTTGAATCTGGAAGTATTCTACTGACGTATGCCAAACAAATTGGAAGATAAGCAGAAGATCATCCCAGAGTAAATCAACTTTATTAAGTAACAGAATGGATGTCTTGGCATTCTCTAAAATAAGATTTTGCTGAGTTTCGTAACTTGCAAATTGGCTTTTGCCATCTATATTCGTAATTTCTAATATTTTTGAAGTCTTCATTCCATCACGCAAAAGAACCCAGAAATTTGTGTTCATTGGCAAAACAATGTGAAGTTTTGTTGTGTTTAAGATGGGCAGGCTACCTTCTTCATAATGAGAAAGAGTTCTCAATCCTAAGAAGACAGTATTTAGATGCAAGTGAGCAATTTTCTGGAAATCTGATTTTTGTATTTTTGCCCCACTCAAACCTAGGATTTCCAGGTGTGACATGTTGCCAGTCTCCTCGCAGGTAGGCACGGTGTCAAAGTCATTGAAGGACAGATCTAAATGTCTGAGACCTGCCAGCGAGAACCAAGTTACACTCTTCAGTCTGTTGTAAGACACATCTAAATAGCTTAACTCCTTGTTGAATTCAAAGGTCTTGATATCCAGCTCTTGGATTCTGTTATGGCATAGAATCAAAACTTTCAGTTTAGAGAGGGAATGAAAATCTGAACGCTGGAGTTGAAAAAGGAGGTTGTAGGACAAATCCAGTGCGGTTATGGTTGGGGTCAAGTCTTCAGGAACCTTTCTTAAAGACGCGTTTGAGCAGTTGGTGGTCAATTCTGTTTCTTCTGGCAGCTTTGAAGCCCCACTATGCACTGACGTAACAATACTACAAAATACGTAAATGCTTCTGATCTGTTTCATTGTAATTCTGAGGATTTTATCACTGATTCACCTCAGATGACTTTTTTCACACATCACCTCATATGAATGAGGAAGATGAGTTCAAATCCTGGAAAGACAACATATAATGTTAAGTGGTTATGTGATTTGTTAAACCCTGTAGGATTTTTTGTTTTTAATGCCAACATCTGACTGTATTCACCAAGAATCTGGATTAGGGTTCCAACCCATTTATTGAGTCTTTGACTTGATCTCAGAGCTTGGCTTATAGATTTCCAAGCCAGGTACTGTGTCACACCCCCATCACTGAGGCAAGTCAGGATTCCCAGAAGGGAGATAGATATATAATAGCTGGCAGAAGTTCCTCTCACCCAGTTCACATTAGGAACTGCGTTGCTAGGTCATATTCAACACCCCCCTGCCACATCCTCTTTTGATAGCCCGAAAGCTTTAAGAAAATGAAAAGAAATTTTTAAAAATGAAGATTTTTTTAGAGCAGTTTAAGATTCACAGCAACATTGAAAGGAAGGTACAGAGATTTTCCATATCCCTCCTGCCTCCACACATGCACAGTCTCCCCCATTATCAACACACACACTGGAGTGGTGCATTTGTTACAACGGATGGACCTACATTGACTCCTCATAATCATGCAAAGTCCATAGTTTATGCTATCATTCACTCTTGGTGTTGTACATTCTAAGGGTTTGGATACATTATGGATACATGATGACGTGTATTCATCATTATGGTGTCATACAGAGTATTTTCATTTCCCTAAAAATCCTCTATGCCAATTCATCCTCCGCCCACCCCACAACCGCTGGCAACCACGTGTCTTTTTTTTTTTTTTTAATAAATTTATTTATTTATTTTTGGCTGTGTTGGGTCTTCGTTTCTGTGTGAGGGCTTTCTCTAGTTGTGGCAAGCGGGGGCCACTCTTCATCGTGGTGCGCGGGCCTCTCACTATCGCCGCCTCTCTTGTTGCGGAGCACAGGCTTCAGACGCGCAGGCTCAGTAGTTGTGGCTCACGGGCCCAGTTGCTCCGCGGCATGTGGGATCTTCCCGGACCAGGGCTCGAACCCGTGTCCGCTGCATTGGCAGGCAGACTCTCAACCACTGCGCCACCAGGGAAGCCCAACCACTTGTCTTTTTATTGTCTCCATTGTTTTGCCTTTTCTAGAATGACATATAGTTGGAATCATACAGTATGTTCCTTTTTCAGATTGGCTCCTTTCTCATAGTAATATGCACTTAGGTTTCTTCCATGTCTTTGCATGGCTTGATCGTTCATTTCTTTTTAGCACTGAATAATATTTCATTGTCTGGATGTACCCCAGTTTATCCATTCACCTACTGAAGGACATCTTGGTTGCTTCCAAGTTTTAGCAATTATGAATAAAGCTGCTATAAATATCTGTGTACAGGTTTTTGTGTGGACATAAGTTCTCAGTGAAAGTAATTCTTCATCACTGAATGCTGTGGGCCCCTGAATTAATGCCATGAAGTTTTTCTTCAACTTTGTATTTGTGAACATAGAGAGTCTCTTGAGTGAATATCTGACTTTCAATAACACTTAGCCATGTGTATAGAAAGTCCAAAACACGGAAATAAACATGATGGTTCCTGTCCTTGTGCCTCCATATGTCTTTAGGTTGGTGGCAAAAGCAATCTGGATCACTGCCAAATAGGGATAATGATAGAAACAATTTCCATTTCTTGAAGCGTTTTGAGGTGCTAAGAGATATACTAAACACTTCACGTATATTATCTCACTTATCCATCACAAAACTCTGGGAGAGAAGTACTATTACCCACATTTTATAGATGAAGAAACTCATGGATGCAGAATTCTGAGGATTTTGAGAGAAGAACCAGGCTTCAAGTGTTTGATTAGACATAGAACAGAGGTGGTTGGAGAACTAAGAATTTCATATTATTATTCAAGATATTTATTGAGTACCTACTCTGCCAGGCACTTTTTCTAGCCACTGAGGATATAACAGTGAATAGAACAGATAGAATTTCTCTTCTGACTCAGCTTATATTCTAGTAAGGGGTAAGAAAGGAGAGACTATACACAAAATAATAAATTTATCTGTTAGGTGGTGATCAGGGCTAGAAAGAAAGTAACTAAATGAGGGGACCTGAGGGTGACTGGGGAGTGATATTTTGTACAGAATGGTCTAAAAAGGCCTCACAGGACCTTCATGCAAAGATCTAAGGGGAGTGAGGAAGTGAGCCACTTGTTGTCTGGGGATAGAGTATTCTGGAGAGAGAGAGCAGGTACAAGTTCAGAGACCTGATGGCGGGGGGACATGTTTGGAAAATGTGAGGAATGACTTGTGGAATTGGGGGAGGTGGATTCAAGACGTCAGACCTTGTAAGGATTGGGGATTTTCCTCTGACTGAAATAAGAAACCAGTACAGGACGTAGAGTAGAGGAGTGGCAGATTCTGACATACATCTTAATGAGTCCTCTGCTTGTCTGTTGGAAATGACTGGAAGGGCACAAACCTGGCAGGGAAGAGCCCCGGGACACTATGGAATAATTCATGCAAGAAAGAAGGTTGAGAGGGAGGTGGTGAGAAGTGGTTAGATTCTACTATTAAATTAGTAAATTCTTCGACTTTACGTCCTCCTACACCAGGAACTCTGAAAACACAAGGGAAGGTAACTAGCAGTGGTGAGAGTTTTCCTGCTTCTACTTGCATGTGTTTAATACTCATGGACCCTCAGTCTCCCTCAGACTGGTCACTCCCATAGACAAGCAGGAGGAACAAGAGACAAACTCACGGTGTAGTGAGACTTCTCTGTACGGTTCATGCTGACCCGTTGTTCTGAGAAGCTGTGTGCGTGTGTGTGTGTGTGTGTGTGTGTATGCACCCATGCAGGGATGGTGGGGAGAAAAACTGGCAGAGCTAACACAAAAGGATTCCTGGAATATTACCTGCTCTCATCTGGATTTTTCTTTCTCTAGAACCTGTCTGGTTTTATTGTTGTGGTTGTTCTTGTTGAAGTGAAGGAATTCTAGAAAACATGTTGATATTTCCTAAGCTAACTTACAAATGAAAATACTTTATAAAATTGTTTCATAGAAAATAGGAAAAGGGAAACAGAAATGTCATGTCAAGCATCCTGTGACGTGAGTGTGAAAAGAGAATGTTTATTTTTGATACTCCTTGTCCATTGTGCCCTCAGTGGAAGAGGACCATGAAAGGCACTGGTTGGGGGTGGGGCTGAGGAGGGGCGGGCCCAGAACTGACCTTTCACTTTTCCACTGAGATAGTCCCTCCATGTTTGTTTCCTCCAGTCCATCCCATGCAGCCCTTTCTTGGTCATCTCCTTTTTCTGTAACATTTAATATACCATCCAATGATCAAAATAAGAACAAATACCAACATAAAAAAAAAGAGTCTCGGGCTTCCCTGGTGGCGCAGTGGTTGAGAGTCTGCCTGCTGATGCAGGGGACGCGGGTTCGTGCCCCGGTCCGGGAAGATCCCACATGCTGCGGAGCGGCTGGGCCCGTGAACCATGGCCGCTGAGCCTGCGCTTCTGGAGCCTGTGCTCCGCAAGGGGAGAGGCCACAGCAGTGAGAGGCCCGCGTACCGGAAAAAAAAAAAAAAAAAAGAGTCTCTGTGATATAACTTTATGTCCATGGTTATTTTCCAGATTTTAGGAATCCAGCAAAATAAATTAGTTGCCAATACCATAATTTTAATCCATATATTCAGCATGTCTAGTAGCGTCTCCACGCCATATTGACTCTCATGCAAATGGGGCAGTGGCCACCTGATATCTTTTTGGATAACAACTACCATTCACTGACTTTCTGCAGATTGATTCCTACAACCACCACCTTGTAAGGTAGGTGCTATCACTGTTCAGCCTTTACAGGAAGACAAGGTGGCTCTCAGAGAGGCCCTGTAACTGCCTCACAGTCACAACTTAACCCATGGTGAGTGCAGAGCCTGGGCTCTTAGCCACTCTGCTATCTTGTCTCTCTAGGGTGAGTCAAGATAAATCTGTTTTCAAAATACACTATAATACATTAATCAATGAAATTATAGCTCACTATGTCATACTGAGTCTTTAACGTTTCCTTATACACAGTTCAAGGAATCCAGTGAATAAGTCTGCAAGTGCCACCCAACTTAGGTTTTAGGTCAGTTACTTACAAGGATTGACATGGATTGAGCCATTATGTAGAGCACTGTCTTGTTGAAGCCACTGTATTTTGGGGTTGCTTGTTATAGCACCCTGCCTGTGTCCTACCTAATGTACTATTGCACTTAGAATGAAATCCAAACTCCCAATACTGGATTATAACGTCTCCCGGGAGCTGGTCTTGCTTCCTTCTGGGATCTCGTTTCATATAACTCTTCTCCTGACCCTCTGCACTCCAATCATACTGCCCCTCTCTTTGATCCGTGGCTACATCATGCTTGCCCCAACTTCAGGGCCTTTACCCTAGCTTTTCCCTCAGCTTGGGATGCTCTTCTCTCATCCTTCCTTGGCTGGATCATTCTTACCATTTAGGTCTTGGCTTAAAGTTTATCTCCTCTAAGGAACCTGATTTGACCACCTAATCTAAAGAGGCCATTTTGGGCTTCCCTGGTGGTGCAGTGGTTAAGAATCCGCCTGCCGGTTCAGGGGACACAGGTTCGAGCCCTGGTCCGGGAAAATCCCACGTGCTGCGGAGCAACTAAGCCCGTACGCCACAGCTACTGAGCCTGTGCTCTAGAGCCCGCGAGCCACAACTACTGAAGCCTGCGTGCCTAGAGCCAGTGCTCTGCAATAAGAGAAGACACCGCAATGAGAAGCCTGCGCACCACAACGAAGAGTAGCCCCCGCTCGCCGCAACTAGAGAAAGCCCGCGCGCAGCAACGAAGACGCGACGCAGCCAAAAATAAATAAACAAAATAAATAATTTTTTTAAATGGGAAAAAAAGGGCCATTTAGATTAACTTGGTGTTCATTCCCTTCATCCTATTTTATTTCTCTACAAAATAGAGCACTTACCACTATCTGAAACTTTTGTTCATTTATTTGTTGTTGATTACTTCCCCACCGCTCACACCCATGAGAGAAGGGGTCCGACAATCTGGCTCATCTCTGTATTCCCAGCACAGAGAATAGTGCCTGGTACATCGCATGTGCTCAGTAAATACATTAATGTATATATGAGTAAATGAATTATCTCAATTTTTTATTCCTTAGCACAATGCGGTACATAATATGCTCTCACAAATATGTATCGGATGAATTAATTGGAGTTATGAATTCCTGTTATGATGCAGTGCATGATAATCAGAGAATGAGTTTAGTGATAGGAATTGATCACTAAGGCATAAAAGAGATAATGTATGTAAACCACTTGGTATCACACCTAGCATATCACAAATGGTAGCAGTTATCAGGGCTAAAACTAGGGTGATTTCAGGCACATATTTTAAGAGGCACCAAGAAACTCAGTAATCAAGATAAATAATATTTTAATAAAATATTTTTAAATTAATATAAAATCCATAATGAACAAAATATCGATTTTTTTCATAAAGACAGGGTTAGTATTACTGATTTTTCCTCTTGTCTCAGGTTCCAGTGTGGCTTGGTAGGACATTGGCAGTTATAGTCATTAAGAAGATGAGGTGTTTTTTTTTTTTCTTTCAGTACGCAGGCCTTGCACCACTGTGGCCTCTCCCGTTGTGGAGCACAGGCTCCGGACGCGCAGGCTCAGCGGCCATGGCTCACGGGCCCAGCCGCGGAGCGGCATGTGGGATCTTCCTGGACGGGGGCACGAACCCGCGTCCCCTGCATCGGCAGGCGGACTCTCAACCACTGTGCCACCAGGGAAGCCCGATGAGGTGTTTTTAACATTATTATCTCACAGAGTACTTCAGTTCATAGCGACTTACTTTAAGTTGCTCCTATGTCTAGGAGCTATGGCCCTTGAAAAATACTATGTCTAGGAGCTATAGCAACCCAGTTGCTTTATCTGGAATCCCCTGAGTTGAGATGTCATAGCTTTCATGTTTTACCCATGTTTTACTCTTCTCTCTGCCCAATACCACAACCTCATCTGAAACTGATTCTAAAAAAGTGAGAGGAACTAACTCTTTCTGAACTTCTCTTAATACAATAAAATAAAAAGGTCCTCTCTCTCAGGCAATGCATATAAATTATGGCATTTCATTTAAACATTTTTAAAAGTAGGACAAACTTTTGATGAAAGATGCAGTCAATAAATATGTTACTATCATAGTCATGCTACTGTTACTGGGTGCTGAAATCAGGTGAAAAACAGAATGACTTTCTTTAACAGTTTATGATTTAAAAGTCCAAGTCGAAAGACACCATGAAATGATTATTGGTGGCTTGCCAAAGAATACTTAAACATCTAATTTCTCTTTTCCCAATGATGCAAAAACAAAAAATGGAGAAGGGGTTAAAAACCCATCGAATGTTGAATAATCTTTACAACATAAGAGTAAGAAAGACTGACATTTTATGAGCGTTTCCTGTTTGCCTGGCACGGAGCTAAATGCTTTCCATACATTCATTATCTTGTTCAATCCTCTCAACAACCCAACAAAATGTTGGATACTTTTATCCCCATTTTACAAATGGAGGAGCTAAAACTCAGAGGTTAAGTAACTTGCCCAAGGCGAGCCAGTGAATAAGCGGTAGAGCACGAATTTGAACCCAGACCTATCTGGTTCCTTCGGAACCCAAATGGAAGGCATTTCAAACTCAAATGAAAGAGCTTAGGGTGTGATTACCGAGGCTAATTCCGTTGCCGGGACTAGTTGCCACTGTGGCCTCTTCCTCTCTTCCCACCTTATGTGCCTCTCTCCGAAGCTATTTATACTCTGCTAGCTGTCATAAATTTCCGGAAACCCAAACCCTCAAGCAGTTGCAAGACAATTCCTCAGATCAATAGTGATCAATAGTAAGCCCAAGGTCACTCACTAATCATTAATATTTAGATTAGTATAGGCAAAATAATAAATACTGAAAATCTGAACAAATCTACTTTCCTCCCATTTTCTTTAGAAAAGACTATGCAGCCCTTATTTCATTTTCATGAGTGTTAACAGCAAACAAAACTAAAGAGTTCTTACCCTCAGGCTTGCAGCGTCTCCGTCAGAGCTGCAGGTGTGGATGATTCATAGACAGGACTAGAATTGGCTGGAGCAGTGATTGAATCAAGCTTTTCTGTGAAGCGTACGCTCCTTTGCCCTCTACTGCATACTGGTGGCATTACATGTTGCGTGAGTTCATACAATCTTAGATCACTTTTTAAAGAATTGCAGTAAAATACACGTAATGTAAAATTAACCATTTTAAGTGCACAGTTCAGTGGCATTAAGTACATTCACATAGTTGTTCACCCATCAGCATCACCCATCTCCAGAACCTTTTCATCGTCCCTCCCTGAAACTCTATATCCATTAAGCAGTAACTCCCATTTCTCCCTCTCTTCAGTCCCTGGTAACCACTATTCTCCTTTCTGTCTCTATAAATTTGCCTACTCTCGGTACCTCAGATAAGTGGAATCACACAACATTTGTCCTTTTGTGACCGGCTTTTTTCATTTAGCATAATGTGTTCAAGGTTCTTCCATGTGGTAGTGTGTACACAGTTTCCTTCCTTCCCTTCTTAAGGCTGAATAATGTTCTGTTGTATGTATATATCACATTTTGTTTATCCATTCATCCATCAGTGGATATTTGGGTTGTTTTCACCTTTTGACCATTGTGAATAATGTTTCTATGGACATGGACGTGTACAAATATCTGTTCAAGTCCCTGCTTTCAGTTCTTTGGGGTAGATACCTAGAAGTGGAATTGCTGGATCATATGGCAATTCTACGTTTAAATTTTTGCAGAACTGCCATACTGTTTCCCGCAGCATCTTAGAGCACTTTGATGCTGCTTTACTTCAAGGTTCGAATCAGTCATGCCGCCCATCAAATTGGGTGGGAAGGCCAAGTGATAATAAGAAGAAATAGGAATGGTGGCGCCAAAGTTTCAGCAATCTGACTGGAAGAGAGTGGGAAGGGGTTAATTAGAGGCCTTGTCTTGAAACGAAGTGGTAAAGCAAGCATGACATTTTTTAATGTAGACTGCAGAGAACAGATCAATTTTTTCAAAGCAACACTTTTTGAGGTTTTATTTATACTTGACTTTAGGTTCAGATGACACTGCTGGAGATCACTAAGGAAGATGAAAATTTCCAAATGGATTTGTCGACAGGTGCGTGATGGTCAGTTTTTAAATGGATAATTATAATAGGTTTATGTAAATGTAAAATTAGGGGGTCCTTAACACAACATTTTTTTCACAGTTATGTTGAGGTTCTTTAGTAAAAATGTATGTATTTCTGCATATATTGTAGGGATAAAATCATACAATGAATAACTATAAAGAAAAACAAAAAAACAGTCTGCTCTTCTGCCCACGTAAACATATACACACATGTCTACATTCACATATACATGAAGTCAGGTGCTGGATGCATGCCCGTCGGAAATATTGGAGAGAGTGTTGTTAGCTTGTTGGATAAGCTCTAAAATTTCTTTCATCTCAGAAATTCTCAAACGACTCTGATTGGTACACATATTCTATACAGCCCTCTCAAGAAAAAATAATCACTTGGGGTTTTTCATGTCCAAAGACATATTCTTCCCTTTCTCATAGCCCAACATTTTTAAACACTCTACACTCTCAGTGAATGGGGAATTTTCTTTACTCATTTTTAATTTCCAGAAACAAGTCAAGCCAAGTTAGAGAGTAGTATTCTGTGTCGTCATCATCATCGTCGTTGTGATCACTATAGCTTGCATTCTTCCGAAGTGCAGAAAGTATTGCAAATAAGATATTGGCTAATCCTCACTACAAAGGACATAGAACATATATATGATTCCCATTTGACAGATGATGAATCTGGTTCAGTCAGAATAAGAAACTTGCCCAAGGCCATCATCTGGTAAGAGATGGAGTCAAGATTTAAAACTGAGTCTAGGGACTTCCCTGGTGGTCCAGTGGCTAAGACTCCGTGCTCCCAATGCAGGGCGCCTGGGTTAGATCCCTGGTCAGGGAACTAGATCTCACACGATGCAACTAACAGTTTGCATGCCACAACTAAGATATCCTGCATGCCGCAACTAAAGATCCCACATGCCACAACTAAGACCCAATGCAGCCAAATAAATAAATATTTTTAAAAATAAATAAAACTGAGTCT